>NC_134355.1:560589926-560927069 GCF_048569485.1 Anomaloglossus baeobatrachus | reverse complement strand
GGACCTCTGTTTCACCCACCCCCAGCTCTGATTGTAGAGACCGGCCTTGTGACCGATCTCTCCAATCACTGTGGATCTGGGGCCGGAGACCGCTCCCCTCAGCTTCACTCCGGGGTCTGTGAAAGCTGAGGGGAGCGATCGGTAAGTTATAGCGCCACTGCCCCCTTTCAGCTGCCGCCGCTCTCTCCCACCCCACCCATTACTACAGGATGAGGACATTACTATAGAATAGGGACAAGGTGGGCACATGACTATAGAATAGGGACAAGGTGGGCACATGACTATAGCATAGGGACAAGGCGGGCACATGACTATAGAATGGGGACAAGGTGGGCACATGACTATAGAATAGGGACAAGGTGGGCACATGACTATAGAATAGGGACAAGGTGGGCACATGACTATCGAATGGGGACAAGGTGGGCACATGACTATAGAATGAGGACAAGGTGAGCACATGACTATAGCATAGGGACAAGGTGGGCACATGACTATAGGATGGGGACAACGTGGGCACATGACTATAGAATAAAGACAAGGTAGGCACATTACTATAGGATGGGGAAAAGGTGGGCACATGACTATAGAATAGGGACAAGGTAGGCACATTACTATAGGATGGGGACAAGGCTGGGGACAATGCTAAAGGATGGGGACATTACAAGGATGGGCATAATACTATTGGATGGGGACATTACTATAGAATGGGGACAAGGCTGGGGTCATTACTATAGGATGGGGACATGGTGGGCACAGTACTACAGGATAGGGACATTACTACAAGGGGACAAGGATGGGAAACATTACTATAGGATAGGGATAAGGTTGGGGTCATTACTATAGGATGGGGACAAGGTGGGCACATTACTATAGGATGGGGACAAGGATGGGCACAGTACTACAGGATAGAGACATTACTACAAGGGGACAAGGATGGGGAGCATTACTATAATATGGGGACAAGGCTGGACACATTACTACAGGATAGGCACCTTACGATAAGATGGGGACAAGGCTGGGGACATTATTATAGGATGGGGACATTACGATAAGATGGGGACAAGTCTGGGGACATTACTATAGGATGGGGACAAGGATGAGCACATTACTGTAGGATGGGGAGTAGGATGGGGCACAATACTACAAGAGGACAAGGATGGGCACATTACAACAAGATGGGGAACATTACTAAAAGATGTTGGCCAAAATTTCTATATAGCGATAATTGTAACACTATTAGTTACAAGAAAGGGATAAAATGTAAAAAAAAATAAGGCATGACTTTTTTTACCATCAAAATTTTTTTATATATATTTAAACAAAGAATGTGCACATTTGTTATAATAAATAAGTGAAAAATGTTCAAAATCGGTGATCCAAAGGTGTGTAAAAAATATATATATATATATACCGTATATATGGTACCAATAAAAATGTCACTTTGTCCTGCAAAGAATGCGGCCCCCCAAATTATTTTATTCCTCTGTGCGGCCCATACATCCAGCCGAGTTTGAGACCCCTGCTTTAGGGTGTCATACCCTCCATTGCTAGGTAGGGAACAGTAGGGCATAACAGGGTTACTATTGTCCCATGCATTTGTAAGGATTAATGTTTTTTCTCCCTTTGGATATTTTGCCCTTACAGTCTCGCTCTCCCATCACTATTAATATTTCTGAATGTGTTTCCTTTTAAATGCATTTATTAAAAGTTACATTTTATAAAGGTTTTCTTTCTGTTTGTTTCTAAAAGTATAATAAACTGCAGTTTAGGTTTGATTTTGCCGTAAATTCATGAACTGCATGCGCCATTTTGAAGAATTTTGTACAAATAACACTAGCAAATATTAGAAGCCAAAAAAAAAAAAGAATGATGGCTTCAATAAATTACTGTATATAACCAGAGCCATGCATTGCTGTATCTCAACTTGGTCACTTTTGGAAGTTTAGGCCTTGTTCGCACGTACCTGCTGAATATTCTGCAGTGATTTGACAGCACATGTGCGCTTCAAATCGCTGCAGAAACACTGCATAATGGATGCAGTTTTTCTATATAAAAAAGCCGATTTCATGCGCTATGGCTACTGCCACCACCATAGACAGAGTGGGAGCTGCATCCATAGCGCACGGAATAATTGAAATGCTGCTTTTATGAACGCACGGATTTGGGTCAAAATATTATCATCCAAATCACTGCATTCAAAAAAGCAACGTGCGCACGTCTCATGCACAATCTTCATAGATTGTGCAGGGGACGCAGGACACATGCATTTACGTTGCAGTGCAATACGCAGCGTAAATGTAAGTAATTATGCAACATGCGCATGAGCCCTAAGGCTATGTGCGCACGTTGCGTACAGTCACTGCAGAAATTTCTGCAGCGATCTGAAGAGCACATGTGCGCTTTAAATCGCTGCAGAAATGTCCGTAGTGAGCGCCGATTCCATGCGCTCTGCCTGCAGCTCCTCCCATAGACAGAGCAGGAGCTGCCGGCAAAGCGCACGGAAGAAGTGACATGTCACTTCTTTTTACGCAGCGCTTCGGCAGTAGCCGAAGCGCTGCGCTCTAAAACGCCACGTGCGCACGGCCCCTGCACAATCTCCATAGACTGTGCAGGGGACGCAGGACGCATGCAGTTACGTTGCGCTACAAAGCGCAGCGTAACTGCATGAATTTACGCAACGTGCGCACATAGCCTTACTGTGCTTCCTATTTTTATGCTGCTTGCAATCTGTTTTTCTTTTGTGTTCATTAGTAACCTAATAGACACATCTCCCAACTTTTGAAGAACAAAAAGAAGGCTAAATTATGTGGCGCACGTAGCTTGCCTTGGAAATTTTGGCTACATCCTTAGACATACCCCAAGCCACTACCATTTGCCATTTCTTTCTACCCTGATAGAGGGGCATTGGCAGTTAGGGACATTTGGCAGACTGCAGACCTAAATCCAGGATTGTCCACGGTATCCATGATGGTTATGAATTCTCAGTATTTGATTAGACAGAACTTTCTCATCTTGATGGAAACTTTGTTAGGCTATGTGCGCACGTTGCGTTTTTACCCACGTTTCTGCAGCATTTTTAGCGGCTGCGTTTTTGTGCCAAAACGCATGCGTTTTTGATTTCCAGCAAAGTCTATGGGAAAAGAAGAATTTCTGTCCGCACTTTGCTTTTTTTTCTGCAGCGTTTAATTTGCATATTTTTGGTCAAAAACCATGCAGAAAAAGAAGCAGCATGTCAATTGTTTTTGCCATTTCTGCAGCGTTTCCATAACACTGAAGTCAATGAGAAATGGCAAAAGGCAACCAAAACCAAAATTCCTGTGTTTTTCCTGCTTTTTCCCTGCTTTTCCACTGCGTTTTTGGCTTAAAAAACGCATGCTTTTATGGCATAAAATTAAAGGGTTATAATGTTCCTTTACACACACACAATAACCGAAAATTTAAATGCTAAAAAATAATACACTTTACCTATTTTTCTGTTAAAATGTGCATAACCGCTATTATTTCATTAAAATTGATGATTTTCCATATAGTTTTATTAAAAGTTAATTTTATCCTTTTTTTTATCTTTTTTCATTCTTTTTGACTATTTCAACTTTATTTCACAGTGTATTGATCTACAAAACGCATCTGCAGAAACGCAGGTGAAAAAGCAGGCAAAAAGCGCTGAAAACGCACTAAAAAAGTGATAAATATGCATGCGTTTTTAGCGCTAAAAAATGGTCAAAAGCCATTTGGTCAAAAAACAAGGGCAGGAAAACGTGCAGAATTAACTGCAGGCACTATGACGTAACGTGTGCACATAGCCTTAACATGTTGCATAAATACTGCATTTATTGTTTTCTGCAGGTGTCTGCACTAAACTACACATTAAGAGTATGTGCCCACAAACAGGACTCGCTGTATCCTGGACACGGCAGGTCCTGACCTGTGGAGCAGACTCTTTTGCGTCTGTTATCCCTACAGAAAACGCTTGTGACTCTGCAACAAACAACTGGCATAATGCGGCTCGGAAAGTCTCATCGCAGGTCGGTGTTTGCTGCAGGAACAACAAGCACAGTGGGCAGGAGATTTCTAGAAATCCCATACACTGTGCTTGTACTGTACATCGCAGCATTTTGGATGCAGCTGAAGCATACTACATCCAAAGCACTGTGAACACTGATCGTGGGCATGCAGCCTAACAATCTTCTCTGATTGCCATATTTTGCTGCATTTCCCCCCTTATTTGTTGTGTTTTTGCTGCAGCTATGAAGCCTCATTATTAAATGTTTTTATAGTACAGAAAAAAATTAATTCTGCAATTAAAAAAGTAACTCCAGTTTTTTACATGTTTTTTTAAGCTCCACGTAGAAGCCTCTAGAGAGAAAAAAAAAATCACCAAAACTCTACAGTTCAGTGGCATCTTTAGATACACAGTGGGGGAAGTATACATGAAATGACATCCACTTTGCTTGGACAGTTAAACGCAGCAGAATTTCTGTGCAAAAAAAAACAGCAGAAACCCCCCCCCCCCCCACAGCATTTATGCTTCATGTGAACTCGGCCTAAATGTTCAAGCAAAGTGATGTGATTTCATTAAAACTCCACCCTAAGGCTATGTGCCCACGCTGCGGATTTTGCGCGGATTTTGCCGCGGATTTCCCGAAAATCTGCAGCAGCAGCACTTCCAAGCCATTTCAATGGCATTTTGGAAATGCTGTGCCCATGCTGCGGATTTTTCCGCTGCGGATTTGCCGCGGATTTTGATCCGGAAAAATCTGCAGCATGTCAATTGTTTGGTGCAGATTTGGTCCGGATTTTTGGTTTTGAATGGGGGAAAAAAAAAAAATGAAATCCGCATCAAAATCCGCGGCAAATCCGCGGTAAATCCGCGGTAAATTCGCGGCAAATCCGCGGGTGCGGATTTGCCGCGAAAGTCGCGGATTTTCAGGCAAAAAAATCCGCAGGAACATTCTAGCGTGGGCACATAGCCTAAAGGCCACTTTATACACAACGATATCGCTAGTGATCTCGTTAGCGATGTGACACGCCCACATCGTTGTTACGATTTGCCGAGAACACTCATAGGTCGTTTTCTAGCGGTCACACGTACACATCTCACAAACGACGCTACATCGTTCAGTGATATAATGTTTGACCAAGGCGGTCGTGTGGATGTTGTTCGTCATTGGCAGGGTGTCAAACGTAGCAATATGTCTGCTGCGTTCCAAACGACGAACAATATTTTGAAACTGAACGACGTGTCAACGATCAACGATTTTTACCCTATTTGCGATCGTTCAGAGTCGCACGTAGGTGTCACTTGCAACGACGTCGCTAACGATGACGGAAGTGTGTCACGAAAACTGTGACCCCCGAAGACATATCGTCAGATAAATCGTAGCGTGTAAAGCGGCCTTTAGGCTATGTCCGCACATGTGTTTTCTGCTTGACAAATAAAATGCAGCGTTTTGACAGCAGTAAACACTGCGTGTGCCTAAAAAAATTGATCCAAAACGCTGCGTTTTGGATGCATTTTGGATGCCTTTTTGACAGTGTGCTCCCACAGACAGAGAGAGAATGGGTGAAAAATGCTACCACAACGCACAAAAGAAGTGATATTTTGCTTTTTGAAACGCATCGATTTTGTCAAATATTTGGCATCCAAAACGCTGCGTTTCAAAAAGCAATGTGCGCATGGAATTTGCTGACTTCTCATAGACTTTTCTGGGGATGCACAACACATGCATTTTGACAATGAGACGCTGCAGTTTGAAATGCAGCCAAAATTCAGGAAAAATGCACACGTGCGCACACAGCCTTGGGCTATGTGCGCACGTTGCATAATTTCATGCATTTACGCTGCGTTTAGCACTGCTGCGTAAATCCATACGTCCTGCGTCCCCTGTACAATCTATGAAGATTGTGCATAATCCGAGCAACAATGCTTTTTTGAATGCAGCGATTTGAGAGTCAAAAATTTGACAAAATCACTGCGTTTAAAAATGCAGCATGTCACTTCTTTCGTGCGCTTTGAATGCTGCTCCCACTCTGTCTATGGCCGGCGACACACTTGCGATTGGAAAATCGGACCGATTCTCATGCTAGAAAGTAGCATGAGCTCTGTCCGAGTGTTGATCCGTGTGTAATGCAACTGCAATGCGATTCTGTTATTTTTCTCTATATTGTACTCCGTGTGTGATCCGTATGTGATCCGTTGTTATTCTCAGCAGCTGTGTCATCTGCCATTCAGCTCTGCTACATGCCCGCTGACAGCAGACACAGACAGAGCCGCGCGATCAGAATGAACTCGGATGAACTTCACCCGACTTCATTGTCATCCCACGGCTCTGTCTGTGTGTCGGGGCCTCATTTTCGGTCACTGGTGAAGGTCTCACCAGTGACCGCAAATCCCCTGAGTGACTGAAGTGATCTGTGCGATCAGCTGTGCCATCACTGAGGTTACCCACGGCCACAGCTGAAGTCCTCCACCTGAGATCTGTGGCCACAGGTAACCTGAATGGCGTCATCGCTGATAGTGCAACTCACTTCAGTTGCTGCGGGGGGCTCACAGAGAGCGGTCGTGATCTGTGGCTGCTCTCTGTCAGCTTCCGATGTAGCAGAGCTGAAAGCGTCGTGGGACCTCTGTGGATTACATCGGACCTGGAGGGGTATTTGGGGATGTTAATAAAGTGGTTAAAGAGGGTGTTTTTTTTGTCTTTTTTCCAAATAAAGGATTTTTGGGTGTATGTGTTTATTTTCTTTAATTTACAGGGTAATCATGGAAGGTTTCTCGGGGAGACGCCTGCCATGATTAACCTAAGACTTAGTGGCAGCTATGGGCTGCCATTAACTCCTTATTACCCTAATTACCACCGCACCAGGATGAGCCGGGTACAGTCCTGGGACTGTCGCATCTAATAGATGCGGCAATTCCGGGCGGCTGCTGGCTGATATGTTTAGGGTGGGGGGCTCCCCGTAACGTGGGGCTCCACATCCTGACAATACCAGCCTCCAGCCGTATGGCTTTACCTTGGCTGGTATGAAAATTGGGGGGGACCGCACGCCGTTTTTTTAAAAATTATTTATTTATTTTGCTGCACGATATAGACCCGCCCACCAGCAGCTGTGATTAGTTGCAGTGAGACCGCTGTCACTCAACGTGGGGGCGTTTCTGACTGCAACCAATCATAGGCGCCGGTTGGGCGGGGAAAGCAGTGAATACGAAATTAAATAATGAGCGGCCGGCATTTTCAAAAGAGGAAAAGCTGCCTGAGCTTTGTGACAGCTGTGCAGCGGCCCGCGTCGGTGATAATGAGAGAGGGGGCGAGAGGGAGAGACTGACAGAGAGAGAGACCGAGGGAGGGCCGACGGACAGAGAGAGAGAGATTGACCGACATCGACAGACCTCATTTATTTAGAGTGTTCTCTGCAACATGCGATAAATGTATTTAGAAAAATGTATGCCACTAGGATGGTGTGTGTGCCGTCTGTGTGACATCCGTTTTTTTTTCTCACACCCATAGACTTGCATTGGAGTGACTCGCGCGAGAAACTCTAAAAATTGCAGCATGCTGCGATTTTTTTCTCAGTCCGATTTGAGCTGAGAAAAAAATAGCAGATCGGAGCTGCCTCATTGATTAACATTGGTCCAAGTGCAATGCGAGATTTTCTCGTATTGCACTTGTGCGATTCAATTGCAAGTGTGACTCCGGCCTATGGGAGAGGCAGCATCCCACCGCATGAAGTCGGCATCTATGCTACAAACACACTGCATCCATTAAGCAGTGTTTCTGCAGCGATTTGCAGTGCACATGTGCTGCCAAATTGCTGCAGAAATTTCAGCATGTACGTGCGCACATAGCCTTAATGTGTGTTAGGGCTCGTGCGCACGTTGCGTACTTACATGCATTTACGCTGCGTATTGCACTACAGCGTAAATGCATGCGTCCTGCGTCCCCTGCACAATCTATGTAGATTGTGCATGAGACGTGCGCACGTTGCTTTTTTGGGTGCTAACATTTTGAACCAAATCCGTGCGTTCATAAAAGCAGCATGTCAATTATTTGTGCGTTCTGGATGCAGCTCCCACTCTGTCTATGGTGGGGGCAGCATCCCGAGCACAGGAAATCGGCTTTTTTTAACAAAAATACTGCATTCATTATGCAGTGCTTCTGCAGTGATTTGAAACGCACATGTGCTGTCAAATCACTGCAGAATATTATGCAGTTACGTGCGCATGAGCCCTGAAGACGCTGCTGAACTGTGCAGTTGTGTTCATTTTATTCCCTATAAGCTACTATCTAAAGCATAAAAAGACAGGTAAAAAAAAACACAATGAAAGCTTTTCTGTAGTATTATAAAATCATTAAATATGCAAATTCACATGTGCACCAAAAATGTATCAAATAAGGGGGAAAACGGATAAAGAAATCACGCAATCATCAGAGAAGATTGTTAATGCGTTGTATGGTGCAGACACTTGAAAAAAACGTGCAAAAAAAAGCAATAGATAAAAACACATTATTTATTCTACTTTTAAACATGGCTTCCGCGTTACTTTTTTGTTACTTTTTTTATGAATTTAATAGAGAAAAATAATTAATTATGCCATTTTCTACACCATTTACTAATCACCTGTCTTGTCTTGGTCATTACGATTACAAGGACAACAACTATGTCCATGTTATTTGTTGATTTGTGATGGTTTTTTGTTTTTTTTGGGTTTTTTTTTTTAAAGATGCTCTTAATCATAAAAGCGTAATAACTCTTAAATTACTAAATTGTAGACTGGTCACGTGAGGTGAGTGGAAGGACAAAAGAGGGTAGAGCCAACTAGTGAAAAGAGGAGTGCTGATTGTCTCTACACTCTAGATAGAACTCTAGGTAAAGCAACTCTAATCGTTGCCAGATAATTACCCTATTGTTATAGGGAGCATAGGGAAAGAAGATAGTCTGTCCCTCCCTTTTAACTACCTACCAGCGGAGGTGCACCATAAGATGTTGGGTACCCCCCGCTCCTCGTCGGCTCTCCCTATTCTGTCCCTGCGACCCGTAAGTCGCAAGAAAACCCACCACCAAGAATGGAAAGTCCAAAATAGTCAACAGGTCATTACCATGATCTGGTTACCATATAATATGGCACCCCAGATGCAGCTGCGCAGTTATGTATTTTTTCCTGCACAGTAAAAAAGAGGAAAAAGATGATGCTTATTAATGTATTTGCATCAGATCTGGAAATCCATAGAAAATAAATAAATCTTTACTAGAATCTGGTCGTCATAAATATGACAGCCAGAATACAACTGTACATGTGTATATTCCTGTACAGTCATACAGTCATACAATTGGGATTGGGATTTGCTATCAGTGATCATAGCAGATAAGTTTCCCTACTGGGATTATTTATTACTACTAAACATCACTTGTATGACTGTACAGGAATATACACATGAACAGTTGTATTCTGGCTGTGATATTTATGACGACCAGATTCTAGTAAAGAATTATTTATTTTCTATGGATTTCCAGATCTGATGCAAATACATTAATAAGCATCATCTTTTTCCTCTTTTTTACTGTGCAGGAAAAAATACATAACTGCGCAGCTGCATCTGGGGTGCCGTATTATATGGTAACCACATCATGGTAATGACCTGTTGACTATTTTGCACTTTCCATTCTTGGTGGTGGGTTTTCTTGCGACTTACGGGTCGCAGGGACAGAATAGGGAGAGCCGATGAGGAGCGGGGGGTACCCAACATCTTATGGTGCACCTCCGCTGGTAGGTAGTTAAAAGGGAGGGACAGACTATCTTTTTTTCCTATACTCCCTATAACAATAGGGTAATTATCTGGCAACGATTAGAGTTGCTTTACCTAGAGTTCTATCTAGAGTGTAGAGACAATCAGCACTCCTCTTTTCACTAGTTGGCTCTACCCTCTTTTGTCCTCCCACTCACCTCACGTGACCAGTCTACAATTTAGTAATTTAAGAGTTATTACGCTTTTATGATTAAGAGCATTTTAATACTATATACTAATAAATATTGTTTTTAGGAGTTTTTGTTTTTCGGTTTTTGCACTAATACTCCTAGTCTCTCACTTGTTTTGAGTTTCAAAAAAAGTTTTTTTTAAAGAACATTGAAATGTCATTATCGTATTTGTTTTTTATTAGCAATTTTATTGGAAGAAAAAAAAATCTCTTTTATTCTCTCTCTAGAATACAAAGACATAAAAATACACTGCTATATGCAATGTGTCTCTATGTGCAAGTATAAAGTGGATGTGCAGTGGTCAGAGCCTGCACTGCAACTTCAAGATTAAAAAATTCCCTCACTGACATTATTAGAGCCTGTGGCTCACATCTTTAGTTGTTGCTTGCAAGTATACAGGTTGTAGGTTAAGTCCTTTGGAGACTCACAAAAAAATAACATTTTTGCAATTAGAGAGAAAATGACGTTTTAGCAATTGTTTTTTCTTTATCGTTCCTTTGGGAGACCCAGACCATGGGTGTTTAGCTTCTGCCTCCGGAGGACACACAAAGTACTACACTTAAAAGTGTAGCTCCTCCCTCTGAGCTTATACACCCCCTGGTATCCAGTCCTAGCCAGTTTACTGCTTTGTGTCAGGAGGCATACATCCACACATGCATTCTCATCTGATTTGTTTGACTTTTGGAAAGAGTTTGAAGAAAAGCGGGTCCATGTCTGGACTCCCGGCATGTCCCTTCTCACCCCACTGTGTCGGCGGTGTTGTTAAGGTTGATTTACAAGGCTGCAGCCTTACATGCCGCGCTCCTTCACCATCCCTTCTGGGCTCTGGCTTGAAGTGGGAGCCAGCACGGTCTCCATGCCTGGCAGGAGTCCGGTCTCCATCCACAGCCCCTTGAGGATTCTGTTGGACCGGAGCACTCATCCCCAGGGACATGGCCCTGCGTCTCAGCAGCTAAGTACCTGAGACGTTTATGTTGGGGGTCCCGGTTCTTTATTGTAAGGGGAGAGTATGCTGTATGTGATTGTTTTAACTTTTCCGGCGGGTTCTCTAGCTTTTGCCTGAGAACCGCGCCGATGGTGCCTGCTTGTTGGCCTCGCCGCTTAAATTTAGGCCCTGGCTTCGCCGGAGGCCTAGTTTCATTTTCCTGCCCTCGCATGTCACTCATGCAGAGGGACAGGTTCGGCTCCTCCCGGCGGCCGTTCTACACAGGGGAGGGACACTCCCCACTGCTGGGGCGTCCCTCCTTCCCTGCAGGTCTCTATAGCCCTCCAGTTCCCGCTCTTTTATAGGAACGCCCTCTTCTCAGGCAGAGTTCACTCTGCTCTGGGACATCCTGCATTCTGCATCTCTGCTGAGGTGCTGCGACTGGGGGACCGGGCTTCAGGATCTGGAGGGCACACAACACCGCGCTCAGCGGTCTGGTAAGCCACAGCCGGTCTCCGGTTGTGGACCTCGGTATATTCTCCCTGGGGTTCCTTCTCTGCAAAGCCCCCACTCCAGCAGCATGTCTCACACAAGGAGCAAGGCTCCAAAGCTTTATTCTGCATGCACTGCATGTAAGCTCCTGCTGCCTGAGCCGAGCACCTATCCACATTGTGATGTCTGCTCTAACTTGGCGGTGCCACAGCCTGGAGTCTCACCCCCAGTGGTCTCTCAGGCTGCTGCTGCACCTGTGATTGAACCCCCGGCCTGGGTAGAGTCCTTTTCTAGGTCCATATCCCAGTCATTTGCTGAGTCCATGGGGCTTTTGTCCAGGACTTTGATGAATATGCATCAGCCCCCCTCACAGGGTGCCTCTAATACGCTTGACAGAGGACTCCTATCCTCTGACCTCCGTCCATCGGAGCTCACGGAGGATTCATCATCTGATCCCAGACCCCGTCCTTCTAAGAGAAGGCGCAGGGTTTCCTCCCCCTCCCCATCCCACGGCTCTGTCTCAAGAGCTGACTCTCAAGATGAGGAGGATGCCCTCACTGGGGGCTCGGAGGCTATGTATCCCATCGATTTCTCTGAGTGATTTGATTGCTTCTATTAATTCTGTGCTGGATCTCAATCCGCCAGTGTCAGAGGAGCAACTCTCTTTGGCAGAAAAACATCAGTTTACCTCGCCTAAGAGAGTGAAGAGTGTGTTCTTTAACCACTCCAGTTTTCAGACCGCTGTGACCAAACCCAGGGCCTGCCCTGACAAACGCTTTCCAAAGCGTGGTTCTGATGACTGGTTTCCATTTCCACCTGAGGTGGTCAAGGAGTGGTCTCACTCCCCAAAGGTTGACCCTCCGGTGTCTAGGCTATCAGCCCGGACCGTTGTGTCGGTGGCTGACGGCACCTCACTTAAGGATTCCACTGACCGTCAGATTGACCTTCTGGCCAAATCTGTGTATGAAGCTGCGGGGGCCGCGTTTTCCCCGACTTTTGCAGCAGTGTGGGCTCTCAAAGCCATCTCTGCTTCTCTAGAGGAGATGCATTCCCTCACCAAGGAATCTATGCCTGAGATGGTTACCTTAACTGCTCAGGCTTCAGCTTTTTCATCCTATGCCATGTCTGCCATGCTAGAGGCTGCTCACCGCACTGCGGTGGCTTTAGCTAATTCTCTTGTTATCCGCAGGATTTTGTGACTTCGAGAGTGGAAGGCAGATGCTTCTTCCAAGAAGTTTCTTGCTGGGCTCTCTTTTGCTGGGTCACGGCTGTTTGGTGAACAGCTGGATGAAATCATTAAAGAAGCTACTGGTGGGAAGAGTACTTCCATGCCACAAACCAAGACCAGGAAACCCGCCCAGGGTAGGAATCAATCGAGGTTTCGTTCCTTTCGTTCCTCCAACTGGTCATCCTCTAAGCCTTCCGCCTCGTCCGCTAACTCAGCCAAGCATCAGAAATCCAACTGGCGCCCAAAAGCGCGTCCGCAGAAGACCGCAGGAGGTTCTGCCACTAAGGCAGCTTCCTCATGACTCTCAGCCCGCTCCAGCCACGTCCTTAGTCGGTGGCAGGCTCTCCCACTTTGGCGACGCTTGGTTAAAGAAAGTCTCCGATCAGTGGGTGAGAGACATCATATCTCACGGCTACAGGATAGAATTCTCTTCCAGCCCTCCAAACAGTTTTTTTCTCTCAACTCCCCCCTGCTCCAAGGCCGCCGCCTTCTCGCAGGCCGTGGCGTCCTTGCAGGCAAACGAAGTGATTGTCCCAGTTCCCGCTCAGGAACGGTTCAGAGGTATTTACTCAAATCTCTTCCTAGTTCCAAAAAAAAAAAATAAAGGACGGTACCTTCCGGCCCATCCTGGATCTCAAGCTTCTCAAAAAGCATGTCCGGGTGCGGCATTTTCGCATGGAGTCTCTGCGATCAGTCATTGCCTCTATGACCCAAGGGGAGTTCCTGGCGTCCATCGACATCAGAGATGCCTATTTACATGTGCCAATCACAGTGTCACATCAGCGTTGGTTACGTTTTGCGATAGGAGAGGATAATTTCCAATTCGTGGCTCTCCCCTTCGGGTTAGCCACGGCCCCTCGGGTATTCACTAAGGTCATGGCGGCAGTGATTGCGGTCCTGCACCTCCAGGGGTTAGCAGTGCTTCCTTATCTGGACGACCTTCTGGTCAAGGGTACATCCAGCGCAAACTGTCAGCGGAGTGTTTTGCTCACTCTCGCCACCCTAGTCCAATTCGGGTGGATTGTCAATCTTCCCAAATCCACTCTGACTCCGATCTCACGTACCTAGGGATGCAGTTCGAGACTTTGCCGGCACTTGTGAAGTTGCCCTTAGACAAACAGCTGTCACTCCGGTTGGCGGTGCGCTCTCTCCTGAGGCCCCGCCGTTATACCCTCAGGCGTCTGATGCAGGTGCTGGGTCAAATGGTGGCCTCCATGGAGGCGGTTCCCTTTGCCCAGTTCCATCTGCGTCCTCTGCAGCTGGATATTCTCCGCTGTTGGGACAAGCGGCCTTCCTCCTTACAGAGGTTAGTGGCTCTGTCGCCACGGACCAGGAGCTCTCTTCAGTGGTGGCCTGTCCCAAGGGCGCTCCTTCCTGACTCCGTCCTGGGTGATTCTCACCACGGATGCCAGCCTATCCGGCTGGGGAGCGGTACATCTCCACCACAGAGCACAGGGCACTTGGACTCCGTCCGAATCAGCCCTTTCAATCAATGTGCTGGAAACCAGAGCTGTGCTTCTAGCTCTCCTAGCCTTTCACCACCTGTTGGCGGGCAGGCACATTCGAGTCCAGTCAGACAACGCGACAGCGGTTGCCTACATCAATCACCAAGGCGGGACACGCAGCCGCCTGGCAATGTTGGAGGTCCAACGCATTCTTCAATGGGCGGAGGACTCCAAGTCCACCATATCCGCAGTCCACATCCCTGGCGTAGAAAACTGGGAGGCAGATTATCTCAGCCGTCAATCCGTGGACGGTGGCGAGTGGTCCCTGCACCCGGCAGTGTTTTCAGTCAATCTGCCGCAAGTGGGGCACTCCGGACGTGGACCTAATGGCATCCCGTCACAACAACAAGGTTCCGGTTTACGTGGCTCGCTCCCACGATCCTCAGGCATTCGCCGCGGACGCTCTGGTTCAAGACTGGTCCCAGTTTCGTCTGTCCTACGTGTTTCCCCCTCTAGCTCTCTTGCCCAGAGTCCTGCGCAAGATCAGAATGGAGGGCCATCGAGTCATCCTCATTGCACCGGACTGGCCCAGGCGAGCTTGGTATCCGGACCTGCTCCAACTGTCCGTGGAGATGCCGTGGCATCTTCCGGACCGTCCAGACCTGCTCTCGCAAGGTCCGTTTTTCCGCCCGAATTCTGCGGCACTCAAATTGACGGCGTAGCTCTTGAGTCCTGGATTTTGACGGCTTCTGGTATTCCTCCTGAAGTCATCTCCACTATGACTCGGGCCCGTAAGTCTTCCTCCGTCAAGATCTATCACAGGACTTGGAAAATTTTCCTGTCCTGGTGTCGCTCTTCCGGCCATTCTCCTTGGCCATTCTCGTTGCCGACCCTTCTGTCTTTTTTACAGTCCGGTCTGCAGCTAGGACTGTCCCTCAACTCTCTCAAGGGACAAGTCTCAGCTCTATCAGTGCTGTTCCAGTGGCATCTCGCCCGGCTGGCTCAGGTCCGCACCTTCATGCAAGGTGCGTCTCACATCATTCCGCCTTATCGGCGGCCCTTGGATCCCTGGGACCTTAACTTGGTCCTCACGGTATTGCAGAAACCCCCTTTCGAGCCCCTTAGGGAGGTTTCTTTGTATCGTCTTTCTCAAAAGGTGGCCTTTCTAGTTGCCATAACTTCTCTCAGGAGAGTCTCTGATTTGGCTGCGCTCTCCTCGGAGTCACCCCTTTTGGTTTTTCACCAAGACAAGGTAGTTCTCCGTCCGACCCCGGACTTTCTTCCTAAGGTGGTCTCTCCCTTCCACCTTAACCAGGATATTTCCTTGCCTTCGTTCTGTCTGGCCCCTGTTCATCGCTTTGAGAAAGCGCTGCATACTCTAGATCTGGTGCGTGCTCTCCGGATTTATGTGTCTCGCATCGCTGCGCTTAGGCGGTGCACCTCTCTTTTTGTGCTAACCACAGGGCGGCGCAAGGGTCTCTCTGCTTCTAAGCCGACCTTAGCCCGTTGGATTAGATCGACCATTTCGGACGCCTACCAGACTACTCAGGTGCCTCCCCCGCCGGGGATCAAAGCACACTCGACCAGAGCTGTCGGTGCCTCTTGGGCTTTTAGGCACCAGGCTACGGCTCAACAAGTCTGCCAGGCTGCCACTTGGACTAGCCTGCATACCTTTTCGAAGCACTACCAAGTGCATGCTCATGCTTCGGCAGATGCGAGCTTGGGCAGACGCATCCTTCAGGCGGCTGTCGCCCACTTGTGAAGTTAGACTCCGCCTACTTCTTAGTTTTTTCTGTTTATTCCCATCCAGGGACAGCTTTGGAACGTCCCATGGTCTGGGTCTCCCAAAGGAACGATAAAGAAAAAGAGAATTTTGTTACTTACCGTAAATTCTTTTTCTTATAGTTCCGTATTGGGAGACCCAGCTCCCTCCCTGTTGCCTGTTGGCAATTTTCTTGTTCCGTGTGTTATCACCGGCTGTTGTCGTGGACAGAGTCTCCGGTTGTTCCGGTTCTTACTCGGTTCTACTTGTGGGTGGCTATTCTCCTTCAGCTTTTGCACTAAACTGGCTAGGACTGGCTACCAGGGGGTGTATAAGCTCAGAGGGAGGAGCTACACTTTTAAGTGTAGTACTTTGTGTGTCCTCTGGAGGCAGAAGCTAAACACCCATGGTCTGGGTCTCCCAATACGGAACTATACGAAAAATAATTTACGGTAAGTAACAAAATTCTCTTTTTTTAATAATTTTATAGAAACATAAAAATCAGATTTTTTTTTCATTTCTATAATACAGGAACATATAAATAACCTGCTATGCACAAATATATCTCTATGTACCTGTATAATCTGCTTTTAGGTTCACTGTCTACAATTGAGCTCAAGTATACCAAATTCCCCAATGCTGTTTCCATTTGCATCCCAGGGAGATCAAACAAGAAAATAATTGCCTATTTAATTTATGCCTGTGCAGAAAGATGCCAACCTCACCCTCCGAAAAGGGGAAAGATCTATGTAATCAGTGAAAAAAGAAATGTCAAGATGAAAATCATGACATACTGGGAAAGCGGGACTGAGCCCTCAAATCAGGACAGTCACACTGTATTGGGGATGGTTGGGAGCTAAGATAATTGATGAAGCAGTATTATGTTATACATTGTAATTTCTATTTTCTGTACATTTCCCTTTGTGTTATACTTTGGTTTGCTATCAGCAGATCCTACCCATTTTTAGGAACTATGGGTTTTGCTATTTTAGTCACATACAGTTGAACCCAGAAGTTTACATGTACTATCTAAAAAGACACACATGCATGTTTTACTCACTATCTGACATAAAATTAGAATACATCTTTCCAGTTTTAGGTCAATTAAGATTACCAACAGTATTTATATTTGCCATATACCAGAATAATGAGAGAGAGAATGTTTTTAGGCATTTTTATTACTTTCTTCAAAGTCAAAAGTTTACATACACTAAAGCGGGCTTTACACGCTACGATATATCTAACGAGATGTCGGCAGGGTCACGTCGTAAGTGACGCACATCCGGCATCGTTAGTGATATCGTAGCGTGTGACAACTATGAACGAGCAGAAATACTCATCTTCTCGTTCATCGCTGACACGTCGCTCATTTTCTAAAAATCGCACGTCCTGTTGTTCATCGTACCCGGGGCAGCACATATCGCTCTGTGTGACACCCCGGGAACGATGAACACAGCTTACCTGCATCCCGCCGGCAATGCTGAAGGGAGGAGGTGGGCGGGATGTTTATGTCCCGCTCATCTCCGCCCCTCCGCTTCTATTGGGCGGCCGCTGTGTGACGTCGCTGTGACGCCGGACATCCCTCCCCCTTCAGGAAGTGGATGTTTGCCGCCCACAGCGAGGTCATTTGGAAGGGAAGTACGTGTGACGGGGGGTTATAGCATTGTGCGACACGGGCAATTGCCCGTGCCGCACAAACGATGGGGGCGGGTGCGATCGCAAATGCGATCGCACAAGAAATTGCAACGTGTAAAACAGCCTTGAGAGTACTATGCCTCTAAACAATATGGGACAGCCCATATGATGAGGTCATGTCTTTAAAAGCCTCTGATAGGTTTATTGGCAACATCTGAGTTAATTAGAGAAACACCTGTGGATGTACTTTAATGCACACCTGAAACACACTGCTGCTTTGTGTAGTGTCATGGGAAAGTCAAAAGAAATCGGCCAAAATCTCAGGAAGAGAATTGTGGACTTGGACAAATCAGATACTTCCTTGGGTGCAATTTCCAGATACATGAGGGTGCCTCGTTCATCTGTAAAAACAATTATATGCAAGTACAAACAAGATGGGAATGTCCAGCCATCACACCACTCCGAATTGAGACGGGTTCTGTGTACTAGAGATGAACGTGCTTTGGTCAGACATGTGCATATCAACCCAAAAACAAAAGCAAAAGACCTTGTGAAGATGCTGGCGGAAGCTGGTAAGATTGTGTCATTATCCACAGTAAAACAAGTACTGTGTCAAGATGGGCTGAAAGGCTACTCTGCCAGGAAAAAGCCATTACTCCAAAAGAAACATAAAAAGCCAGATTAATGTTTGCAAATGCACACAGGAACAAACAACTTAATTTTTGAAGACATGTCCTGTGGTCTGACGAAACTAAAATTGAACTATTTGGCTATAATGACCTTGGTTACTGTCACGCTCCCGGTGTCCCAGCAGCCCTCCTTACCCACTGAGCCGGTTCCTGCATCGCACCACCGCTCCATACCCACTGATCCAGTCGTACCTGCATTGCACCACCGCTCTGTACCCACTGATCCAGTCGCACCTGCATCGCACCACCGCTCCGTACCCACTGATCCGGCCTCACCGTCATTGCACTGCTCCTTACCCACTGATCCACTCCACGTGTCCACCGGTCATGGCCGCCGCTCCCGCTCGTGCTCTCCTGTGTCCTGCTCCTGGTCTCATGAGTCTGACTCTGAGTATTAGCCTCATGCCTCTGTATAGGACCAGGCCGCGCCCACTCTCCTGGTTTTATGGACCCAGCACACCTGAAGCAGGATGTGACATACGGCTGTGCTGGATATATAAGACTGGCCTCCCCATAGGGGCGTTGCCTGATCAACGTGTCTAGAAGCTTTGTCTTTTGTGCTAGGTGCTCAGGCCCCCTGGTGCCGTGTCCTGTAGACTTCTTGTCTTTGCTCCCTGGTACCTGTGCCTGTTTTCCTTACCGTCCTGAAGAACTTTGTGACTCTGCTGACCTGGTTATACCTGTCCCGGCCACGCCAGTGCTCCGGCTGCCGTGTACCCTGCCCCCCGGTGGGATACTCGGTCCAGTGGATCCACCTCCTGGGCCCATCAGTCCTCCCGGTCCTGACAGTTTGATCAGGCCATGGATCCCGCTGGAGCACAAACATCTGAGCTGGCCGAACTACGCCAGGAACTGGTGCAACAGCGTGACACCTTACACCGGATGCTGAAATTCCTGGCGTCCATGGACCACCGGTTATATACGCTGCAGACCGCTGCCTCGTCTGAGTCCACGCAGCAACCAGTCTCCGGCTCCGAACCAGTTTCCGCCACGGCCTCGCAACTTCGCCTCGCTGCTCCGCCTCGCTATGCAGGGGATCCCAAGTCCTGCCGCGGCTTCTTGAACCAGTGCTCCCTGCATTTCAAGTTGCTTCCTCATTTGTTTGTCTCAGACCAGGCTAAAGTGGCGTTCCTGATGTCGCACTTGGAAGGCGAAGCTCTAGCCTGGATTAACCCCCTGTGGGAGAATGAGGATCCAATGACCACTAACATCCGGGAATTCCTGCACGCTTTCCGAAGTACATTCGATGAACCCGGACGTACCACCACAGTGACCTCTTCGCTCCTCCGGCTACGCCAAGGGACCCTGACCGTCGGCCAATACGCCATCCAGTTCCGCACGCTCGCCTCTGAGCTGGGCTGGAACAATGAGGCCTTGACGGCGGCCTTTTGGGAAGGACTCTCTGGCCGCGTCAAAGACGAGCTTGCTGGCCGTGACGTTCCACGCACCTTGGACGCTTTAATATCCTTAGCCACCCGGATTGACCTCCGTTTCCAGGAGCGAACCAAAGAGGTATTCCGGGAGAAGCTACCACCCCGTCACGCCTTGTCCCCGCAGAGGCCTACCGCTCCTTTGCCCCTGCCTTCCTGTGACATGTTTCCGGAACCCATGCAAATTGACCGACTGAACCAAGCCAAGCAACGCCGTGCAGAACGGCTCGCCCTGGGCCTGTGCTTCTATTGTGGAGACGGGTCACACATGCTTCGGACATGCCCTGAGAAACCTGGTAGACCCCAGGCCCAAGGGATGGTGGGAACCGCTACCCTTGGCACCGGAATCCCCTCCGTTCCACTTACACAGACTGTCCAGGTGACGACGAAGAAGACCAGGTTCACAGCAGAGGCTCACATCGATTCTGGGGCGGCGGGTAATTTCATACGCCAGTCTGCAGTGGATCGATACCAAGTACCTGTGATCCCGCTTGCCAAGCCCCTCTGGTTCGCCTCCGTGGACGGCAAACTGCTATACGAACCTGTCCGATATACCACTGAACCAGTAAGACTCCAGGTTGGCACTTTGCATACTGAGACCATCACCTTCTTTGTGATCCCGAGGATGGCTCCTGAGCTCCTGTTGGGTCTGCCCTGGCTTCAACTTCATGACCCTGCCATTAGTTGGCACTCTGGCGCTATTAACCGCTGGGGGTCCTCGTGTCATGACCACTGCCTACAGCCCGTTCCTCGGCCCCTGTCACCCGAGCCTGCTATGCCGCAGGAAGAAGAAGAGGCGACGACTCAGTCCAGCGGTGTACCACAGCTCCTGGCACTTGTGCCTGTGGTGCCACCGGACCCAGAAGCAGAGTCGACGCAGTCCAGCGTCGTTCCACCATCCCTGGCACTTGAGACTTTGATGCCCCCTGCTACTGAGGATGACACACTTTCCTGTACCCGGTCCGAGACGCCCGAACTGGTCGCCCACGACTCCAGTCCTGCTTCTGACTGTCTTCCCTTATCCGTTGCCTCCGTTGCCGCTGACTTGGGTTCTCCGATACGGGACATAGTGGCCATGAAAACGGTCCGGGGTAGGCAGTCCTTCCTGGTCGATTGGGTGGATTGCGGCCCCGAGGCTCGGTCCTGGTTGTCCCGGAAGTACGTTGCTGCCCCTCTTCGGCGCGCCTACATGTCCCGGCCGCGGGGAGGGGGGCTTCAAGGGGGGGGTACTGTCACGCTCCCGGTGTCCCAGCAGCCCTCCTTACCCACTGAGCCGGTTCCTGCATCGCACCACCGCTCCATACCCACTGATCCAGTCGTACCTGCATTGCACCACCGCTCTGTACCCACTGATCCAGTCGCACCTGCATCGCACCACCGCTCCGTACCCACTGATCCGGCCTCACCGTCATTGCACTGCTCCTTACCCACTGATCCACTCCACGTGTCCACCGGTCATGGCCGCCGCTCCCGCTCGTGCTCTCCTGTGTCCTGCTCCTGGTCTCATGAGTCTGACTCTGAGTATTAGCCTCATGCCTCTGTATAGGACCAGGCCGCGCCCACTCTCCTGGTTTTATGGACCCAGCACACCTGAAGCAGGATGTGACATACGGCTGTGCTGGATATATAAGACTGGCCTCCCCATAGGGGCGTTGCCTGATCAACGTGTCTAGAAGCTTTGTCTTTTGTGCTAGGTGCTCAGGCCCCCTGGTGCCGTGTCCTGTAGACTTCTTGTCTTTGCTCCCTGGTACCTGTGCCTGTTTTCCTTACCGTCCTGAAGAACTTTGTGACTCTGCTGACCTGGTTATACCTGTCCCGGCCACGCCAGTGCTCCGGCTGCCGTGTACCCTGCCCCCCGGTGGGATACTCGGTCCAGTGGATCCACCTCCTGGGCCCATCAGTCCTCCCGGTCCTGACAGTTACATTTTGAGGAAAAAGGAGACACTTTGAAGCCTAAGAACACCATCCCAACTGTAAAACAAGGCGGTGGCAGCATCATGCCGTTGGGTTGTTTTGCTGCAGGAGGGACTGGTGCACTTCCCAAAATAGATGGCATCATGAGGAAAAAAGATTATGTGGCAATACTAAAGCAACATCTCAAGACATCAGCCAGGAACTAAAGCTTGGGTCTTCCAAATGGACAATAACCCGAAGCATACTGCCAAACTGGTTAAAAAGTGGATTAAAGATAACAAAGTCAATGTTTTGGAGTGGCCATCAAAATACCCTGATCTCAATCCTATTTAAAATTTATGGGCAAAGCTGAAAAGGCAGATGCGAGTAAGGTGACCTACAAACATGGCTCAGTTACACCAGTTCTGTCAAAAGTAATGGGCCCAAATTCCTACCAACTATTGTGAGAAGCTTGTGGAAGGATATCCAAAACGTTTGACTCAAGTCATACAGTTTAAGAGCAATGGTACCAAATACTAATGAAATGTATGTAAAGTTTTGACTTTGCAGAAAGTATTAAAAATGCCTTAAAAAAAATGCCTTAAAACATTATCTCTCTAATTGTTCTGGCATTTGGCAAATATAAATAATTTTGGTAAGCCAAGGTTTATTCTGATTTCATGTCAGATAGTGAGAAATACAAGGAGATGTGTCTTTATAGAGAGTGTATGTAAACTTCTGGTTTCAACTGTACCTATGCAGCAGTATATCTACCCAGCTGGCTCGAAATCTCTTCTAGCGCAATTAGTCTTTGGTACCCTGAAAGGGCATTACCACTGTAAGATAATCGTGAACAAGCGTTGTTAACAACACTTGTTTCTCAATAATCTTTCAGTGTAAACAGGCTGCTGTTTACCTAATGAACATATAAAATTATATCTTATGCAGCATAAAGATCATCGTTCTTGGTGCATCATCCTGTGTAAACTAGACTCACACTGCCAAAAACCTTGGCAAGTTATGCACATTGACCAATCTATTATAGATAGCTTAGTGCTTTAGGTGGGCTTTAAACGTTGCGACATTGCTTCCGAAATTTCGTCGGGGTTACGTCGTTAGTCACGCACATCCGGCGCCGGTAGCGACATCGCAACATGTAAATCCTAGGTGCGACGATAAACGCTCGCAAAAGTGGCAAAAATCGGTGATCTGTGTAGTGTTGGTCATTTCCATAATGTCGGGTCGAACGCAGGTACGATGTTGTTTGTCGTTCCTGCAGCTCCACACATTGCTGTGTGAAAACCCGCAGGAGCGACAAACATCTCCTTACCTGCATCCCGACGGCAATGCGGAAGGGAGAAGGTGGGCGGGATGTTATGTCCAGCTCATTTCCGCCCCTCCGCTTCTATTGGCCAGACGATTAGTGACGTCGCGGTGACGTCGCTGTGATGCTGAACGCATCTCCCCCTTGAAGGAGGGATAGTTCGGCAGTCACAGCGACGTCGCCCAGCAGGTATGTACGTGTGAAGCTGCTGTAGCGATAATGTTCGCTACGGCAGCAATCACCACATATCGCATGTGCGACGGGGGCGGGTGCTATCGCGCTCGGCATCGCTAGCTGATGCTAGCGATGTCGCAACGTGTCAAGTACCCCTAAGTCTGCCTGTGTAAATAGCCATATAAACGTCTGTTTATCTGTAAAAGTTTGCCAATTGGTGATCGTATTATGCACATGGACCCTAGGGTAAGTGGCATAACTAGGGACCGATGGGCCCCAGAGCAAAATTTGGACCTGCCCCCTCCCCCCACATGTTAGTCAGATGTATTGGCCCTTGTACTATTCTAAATCCTATAAAGTCACACAAGTTGCCCTACTCCGCCTAATAATATCCCCAGTGGCGTAACTAGAGTTGGATGGGCCCCGGTGCAAAGTCTAGACCTGGGCCCCCCCTCCACATACACAGACACTTGGGGTAAGGCCTACCTCCCAACTTTTAAAGAAGGAAAAGAAGGACAAAGTTTGCGGTGCGCGTAGCGCACCGCGGCAAATTTTTAGGCCACGCCCCCTAACCACACCCATTTCACAGTCACGCCCATATCCACTCCCCATCCACACCCATTCAGCATGGACACGCAGGCAGCCGGCGGGCCTCCAGCATGGACACGCAGGCAGCCGGCGGGCCTCCAGCATGGACACGCAGGCAGCCGGCGGGCCTCCAGCATGGACACGCAGGCAGCCGGCGGGCCTCCAGCATGGACACGCAGGCAGCCGGCGGGCCTCCAGCATGGACACGCAGGCAGCCGGCGGGCCTCCAGCATGGACACGCAGGCAGCCGGCGGGCCTCCAGCATGGACACGCAGGCAGCCGGCGGGCCTCCAGGCGGCAGGGGGGCGCCCGCACAGACAGGCGGCAGGGGGGCGCCCGCACAGACAGGCGGCAGGGGGGCGCCCGCACAGACAGGCGGCCGGGGGGCGCCCACACAGACAGGCGGCCGGGGGGCGCCCGCACAGACAGGCGGCCGGGGGGCGCCCGCACAGACAGGCGGCCGGGGGGCGCCCGCACAGACAGGCGGCCGGCCGACCGCACAGAGAGGCTCCGGCCGGGGGTGAGGGGGGGGGGAGGGAGGGAAATCAGCGCTGGGGAGATTTTACTGTACCAGCAGCAGCACAGGCAGCGCTCCTCTCTGTTATGCCACGTCTACTGGGATGGTAGGAGGGAAAAGCAGGGAGGCGGAGAGAGAGTGGGTGGGCGGAGCCCGGGAGCCGGCCGTCCCGATCGTGGCAACGGGACAAACAACGTAAAGCGTGAAAGTCCCGCTGTATCCGGGACGGTTGGGAGGTATGGGGTAAGGGATAATGACACTGACACTCGGGGTACAGGATAATGACGCTGACACTTGGCTCTCACCCACAGCACCCTGAAATCCCTCTATCAGCACCCAGCTTTCCTATGTTCTGATATTTATCTTGTCCTCAGCACCCAGCTTTCCCATATCAGAGCATGAGAAAGCTGGGTGCTGAGAGATGTATATCAGAACATGGGAAAGCTGGGTGCTGAGAGATGTATATCAGAACATGGGAAAGCTGGGTGCTGAGAGATGTATAGCAGAGCATGGGAAAGCTGGGTGCTGAGAGATGTATATCAGAACATGGGAAAGCTGGGTGCTGAGAGATGTATAGCAGAGCATGGGAAAGTTGGCTGCTGAGGGAAAGAGCCTTTTTCCCTCAGCACAAAACATTTCCATCCCATACTTGTATCTTTGTCCCCCCTGTATAAAGTTCTCAAAATACTATAACAGCCCCCACATAGCCTTCCAAATAATTGTATAAAGGGTCTCACATAACCCTTCATATATTAGAATGCAGATACATAGCCCTCCATATATTATAATGCACCCCCATAATCCTCCATGTATAAAGTAGCCCTTCAATTATAATGCATTTCCCATAGTTCTCCATGTATTAAAATTCACCCCATAGTTCTCCATATATTATACTGCACCACATAGTCCTCCATGTTTTATAATGCACTTCCATAGTCCATGTATAAGGTAGCCTCCATAGTCCTCCATATATTATAATGCAGCCCCCATAGTTCTATATGTATTATAACACAACCCCATAAAACTTCAGATGGTATTATGCAGCCCCATACTCCTCCATGTATAATTCACCCCTATATTCCATGTATAAGGTGTCCCTTCATTTTGTATTATACAGCCCCCCCTCAACCTCCATTTTAATGCAGCCCTATAGACCTCCAGTATAATGCAGCCTCATAGACCTCTATATATATTACACCTCTATATTCAATGTATAAGGTGTCCTTCATGTTTATTATGCAGCCTCACCAGGCCTCCGTATATAATAATGCAGCCAACCTCTCCAGGCCTCCATGTATAATATAGCAGCCAGCCTCCCAGGCCTCCATGTATAATATAGCAGCCAGCCTCCCCAGGCCTCCATGTATAATAATGCAGCCAGCCTCCCCAGGCCTCCATGTATAATAATGCAGCCAGCCTCCCCAGGCCTCCATGTATAATAATGCAGCCAGCCTCCCCAGGCCTCCATGTATAATAATGCAGCCAGCCTCCCCAGGCCTCCATGTATAATAATGCAGCCAGCCTCCCCAGACCTCCATGTATAATAATGCAGCCAGCCTCCCCAGGCCTCCATGTATAATAATGCAGCCAGCCTCCCCAGGCCTCCATGTATAATAATGCTGCCAGCCTCCCCAGGCCTCCATGTACAGTATAATGGAGTCTCCCCAGGCCTCCATGTACAGTATAATGCAGCCTCCCCAGGCCTCCATGCACAGTATCATGCAGCCTCCCCACCCCAGGCCTCCTTGTACAGTATCAGGCAGCCTCCCCACCCCAGGCCTCCATGTACAGTATCATGCAGCCTCCCCACCCCAGGCCTCCATGTACAGTA
The DNA here is from genome assembly GCF_048569485.1 of Anomaloglossus baeobatrachus. NCBI lineage: Eukaryota > Metazoa > Chordata > Amphibia > Anura > Aromobatidae > Anomaloglossus > Anomaloglossus baeobatrachus. Next base: position 560,901,163 of record NC_134355.1, on the reverse strand, counting down.
TCAGGCAGCCTCCCCACCCCAGGCCTCCATGTACAGTATCAGGCAGCCTCCCCACCCCAGGCCTCCTTGTACAGTATCAGGCAGCCTCCCCACCCCAGGCCTCCATGTACAGTATCATGCAGCCTCCCCACCCCAGGCCTCCATGTACAGTATCAGGCAGCCTCCCCACCCCAGGCCTCCATGTACAGTATCATGCAGCCTCCCCACCCAAGGCCTCCTTGTACAGTATCAGGCAGCCTCCCCACCCCAGGCCTCCTTGTACAGTATCAGGCAGCCTCCCCACCCCAGGCCTCCATGTACAGATGCAGCCTCCCCACCCCAGGCCTCCATGTACAGTATCATCCAGCCTTCCCACCCCAGGCCTCCTTGTACAGTATCAGGCAGCCTCCCCACCCCAGGCCTCCATGTACAGTATCATGCAGCCTCCCCACCCCAGGCCTCCTTGTACAGTATCAGGCAGCCTCCCCACCCCAGGCCTCCTTGTACAGTATCAGGCAGCCTCCCCACCCCAGGCCTCCATGTACAGATGCAGCCTCCCCACCCCAGGCCTCCATGCACAGTATAATGCAGCCTCCCCACTCCAGGCCTCTGACCACCGTGTACTCATATATATATATAAAAAAAAAAAACAAGTACTCACCGCTCTCCTCCTTCCACTGCTGCTCTGTCCTGACGTCTCCTTGTTCCACTGATGCTGTACTCCCGAGTCCCTGCTCTGCTCCTTCCACTGCTGCTCGTCCTCCCGGTGCTGCGGTCGGCGGCGTCCTCCCTCCCTGCGCTCTGTGCACTCAGCACAGCAGTCGCACAGGAGTGACGTCACCGCACAGGCACAGGGGCAGAATGATGATGCAGAGCGGCGCCGGCCGCTCTTTGCTTCATTATTACTGTGCGCGGTGACGGGGGAGGGGGGCCCCGGTGCCGCCGCTGACATCGGGCAGGAGGGCCTGGTGTCGGGGGCGGCAACGGGTCATATAGTGGGCGCGTGCACTGTGATAGATCAGCGCAGCTTCTCTCTCACTGAGAGGAGCTGGCTGCTGATCTGCCGGGTCCCCGCGGGCCCCAAACCGCCCGGGCCCGGTCGCGATCGCGACCGCTGCGACCGCGGTAGTTACGCCACTGAATATCCCCCATCCTGTACTAACTTCCAACTTCCTCTACCCTTTCCTGGTGAATACAGTGAGGAAATAAGTATTTGATACGCTGCCGATTTTGCAAGTTTTCCCACCTACAAAGAATGAAGTCTCTAATTTTATCATAGGCACACTTCACCTGAGACAAAAAAAAAACAAAAAACAAAAAAAAACAGAAAATCACATTGTATAATTTTTCAATAACTAATTAGCATTTTATTGCTTAAACTATGTATTAGATACAATAGAAAAACAGAACTTAATATTTGGTACAGAAATCTTTATTTGCAATTACTGAGGTCAGACAATTCCTGTAGTTCATGACCAAGTTTGCACCACTGCAGGGATTCTGGTGCACTCCTCCATACAGATCTTCTCCGGATCTTTCAGGTTTCAGGGGAACACTGAGTTTCAGCTCCCTCCAAAGATTTTCTATTGGATTCAGGGCTGAAGGCTGGCTAGGCCACTCCAGGACCTTGAAATGCTTCTTACGGAGCCCTGGCTGTGTATTTCAGGTAATTCTCATGCTGGAAGGCCCAGCCACCACCCATCTTGAATACTCTTACTGAGGGAAGGAGGTTGTTGGCCAAAATCTCACGATACATAGCCCCATCCATCCTCCCTTCAATCAGGTGAGTCGTCCTGTACCATTTGCAGAAAAGCTCCACCAACGTATGATGTTTCCACCCCCATCCTTCATGGTTGGGACGGGGTTCTTCAGGTTGTAATTATCCTTCTTCTTCAAAACACAGCGAGTTGAGTTGATATCACAAAGTTCTCTTTTGGGCTCATCTGACCACATGATTCCTCTGGATCATCCCGATGGTCATTAGCGAACTTCAAACCTGTTTGGACATGTGCTGGCGTGAGCAGTGGGACCTTGCCTGCCATACTGGATTTTAATAGATGATGGTATAGTGTATTACGATCTGTAATCTTTGAGACTGTGGTCCCAGCTCTTTTCAGGTCATTGACCAGGTCCTCCCGTGTAGTTTGGGGCTGATTCCTCACCTGTCTCAGAATTATCCTTACCCCATAAGGTGAGATCTTGCATGGAACCGCACACCAAGTAAGATTGACAGTCATCTTGTGTTGCTTCCATTTTCTAATAATTGTACCAATAGTTGTTGCCTTCTCACTAAGCTGCTTGCCTATTGTTCTGTAGCACATCCCAGGTTATGCAGGTCTACAATTTCGTCCCTTGGTGCCCTTGGCCAGCTCTTTGGTCTTGGCCATGGTGGAGAGGTTAGAGTATGATTTATTGAGTGTGTGGACAGGTGTCTTTTATAGAGATAGTGGGATCAAACAGGAGCACTTAATACAGGTAATGAGTGCAGAGTAGGAGCTTCTTAAAGAAGAAATAACAGGTCTGCGAGAGCCAGAATTCTTGCTGTTTGTTAGGCGATCAAATACTTATTTCATGCAATAAAATGCTAATTAATCATTTTAAAATCATACAATGTGATTTTGGGGATTTTTTTCTTGGATTCTGTTTGTCACAGTTGAAGTGCACTGTCGATAAAAAGTACAGACCTCTACATTCTTTATAGGTGGAAAAACTTGCAAAATTGGAAGTGTATCAAATACTTTTTTTTCTCACTGTATGTTCCCCATCCTGGCATATCTATCCCTCTCCTGGCATATATGTCCTTGCATAATTGTAAAGTGCTGCGGAATATGCTGGTACTATATTAATAAAATGTATTACTATCCTGAACCCTATGTGGTGTGTATGTCCTCCATTCTGGTAAATATGTTCCCCATCCTGGTAAATATGTTCCCCATCCTCGTATATATTTTGCGATCCTGGGCCTCATCCTTGTATATATATCCCCATCATGGTATATATTTCCCCATCCTCGTATATATGCTCTCATCCTGGACCCATCCTGGTATGGCTGTTCGTCATCCAGGTATAGATGATCATCCTGGGCCTATCCTGGTATTTATGACCCCCATCCTCGTATATATGTCCCACATCCTAATATATATATGTCCTCATCCTGATATGTATGTCCTCCAACCTGGTATATATGCCCCCACCTTGGGCCCCTTCCTTGTATATATGTCCCAATCCTGGTATATCCAGTAGATCACAAATGTGAATACACTCCTCACATTTTTGGAAATATTATATCTTTTCATGGAACAACACTAAAGTTATGACACTGATACAATGTAAAGTAGTCAGTGTACAGCTTGCATAACAGTGAAAATTTTTTGTGCCCTCTAAATAACGCAACACACGGCCATCAATGTTTAAACAGCTGACAACAAAAGTGAGTGCGATATGAACAATTGATGCTTTCTGACTGGTTGATCTTGTGAAAAGATGAAACGAACATAACCAGACGTAGTCACAGGCACCATGATGAGTATTAACAGATTAGAGTAAATATGACTGGTAAATATGTTATAATGTAGAAAAACACCAGAGGGAGCCGATCAGATCTCCAGCATTCATACTGTTTGTATCTAGTTGCAGTCTGTATCACCGAATTAGATTCAGAACAGGGGAGTTCATAGATATCATGGGGCCCTATAGCAAAAAGTTCTAATTGAAGCCCCTCTATTGAAGCAACTAGATTCCCCTTTCATTGGACCCATAAATTATGAAACCAAGAAAAGTGCCCCACAAATATTATATGATATCTCCACAGTGAATTCCTCCAGTCTACACGCACATTATGATGACCCTATTGTACTCCCCCTCAACTGCCTGCCAAATTATGGTGTCCCCAACACAGTATGTTTCCCAACTGCGACCCACACACAGCTCTCCATGCATTATAATGAGCCTACATAATGGCCCCACACCTCTTCACACTGTAAAATTATCCCCACTGGCCCTCCAAACAAGTATAATGGCCAGTACACAGCTCTCTCACAATATGATGGACTTCACACAAACCTTCACACTGTATAATTGCTGGCATACAGTATAATGGACCTCAAATAGACCTCCTTAAAGGATAAAGGCTCCCTCATAGTATAAAGGCTCCATCATAGTATAGTGTATCCCCCATATAATACAATGCACTCCATAGTCCTCCATATAATACAATGCACTCCATAGTTCTCCATATAGTATAATGCACCCCATAATCCTCCATATAGTATAAAGCACCCCGTAGTCCTCCATATATAATAATGCATCCTCATAGTCCTCCTTATATTATAATGTAACCACATAGTACTCCATATATTATAATGTAACACCCTAGTCTTCCATATAGTATAGTACACCCCATAGTCTTCCATATAGTATAATGCACCCCATAGTCTTCCAGCTTCAAGAGGAACCTCAAGACCCACCTCTTCCAACAAGCCTACAACCTACAATAGCCCTCAGCCCAGTAGACCACTGCGCAACCAGCTCTGTCCTCACCTATTGTACCATCACCCATTCCCTGTAGACTGTGAGCCCTCGCGGGCAGGGTCCTCTCTCCTCCTATACCAGTCTGTCTTGTACTGTTAATGATTGTTGTACGTATACCCTCTTTCACTTGTAAAGCGCCATGGAATAAATGGCGCTATAATAATAAATAATAATAATAATAATAATAATATAGTATAATGCACATCCATAGTCCTCCATATATTGGAATGCATGCCTCCATAGTCCTCCATATATTATAATGTACTCCATAGTCCTCCAAATAGTATTATGGCCATTGGTTAACAGTGTACTCACTGACATAAATAAATACTCACCTCTCCTCTTTTCCCCGCTGCTCTGGTCTTTGCAGTGGCATGTGTTCTGCAGCTCTACACATCTCGGCACAGTGGGGCGCATTAATGATGTCATTGCGCCCTTGCGCTGAGATGTCAGAGTCCAGGCACAGCGAAAGAATAATGGAGGAGGGAGCTGAGCGCTCCCTCTTTCATCATTGCTTTCAACTGTATTGCCACCGCCCCCTGACTCACGCCACTGATTCAGAATGCATTGTTATTAAAACTTGAACCTGCTCCTTTAATCATATGCTTGTGTGAATGTGGCCTATAGGAGAGGCAATGCTACATCAGAAACAGTTATGCAAACTATCTCTTTTCTAATAGTGGTAGTAAGTGTCTGGCTCTCTAGTGCCATCAACTGGAGGTAGCTAACATATGTTAATGTCCAACGCTTTAACAAGCCTTGTTTAGGCTATAAACAGCCTATGAAATGTGTTATTTTTTTGTACAATAGCCTCAAAAACAAGTTTTAAGTGACTTTATGTGATTTGTGGGCATCTCTATATTCTACTCATATCCTTCCTTTTTTGTTGTTTAGCTGGATTTTAAAAAATACATGCACATGTATATTCACATATAGTGATTGTTTTGTACAACGACTCCTGTCCTGCTACTCTTATTATGGACAGTGATCATGTTTTGTGGTGGCCTACTGACATCTCATACAAACAGACAAATTGTGACAAACTAAGGCCCGTTTCACACGTCAGTGAAAAACACAGACGTTTTTCACTGGCGTGTAAAACACGCACATGTCCCTGCGTGTGCCGTGCATCACGGCACACGTGGGTTGTCTAAGTGCAATCCGGACTCTGTTATCCGTGGCCCGTGATTGCACTTAGCAATCAACTCACCTGCGCCCGCTCCCGTTCTCCGTGGTGCTGAATCCTCCCGCGGTGCAGCATCCGGCCGGCGGTGACCCCTGCAGCAGCTCCTTCCGGGTCGGCTGTGTCGTGCATCATTAAGATGCGCGACAGTAATCAGTCGGCTTAGAAGCAGCAGGGAGAACTGGCTGCAGAGGACATCGCTGGACGCCGGGTGAGTTAAAATGTTTATTATTTTAAATGCACGTTTTTTTCTGGCACGTGTTTCACGGACCACACCACTGCGTGGTCCGTGGGACATCAGTGATGCCAGAAAAAATGGACATGTCTCCGTGCGGCAATCACGCACACGCGGGTACGCCGCACGGAGACACGTGCAGTGAACAATCACTGACGTGTGAGCAGACCCATTCATTATAATGGGTCTGCGTATGTCAGTGATTCTGGTACGTTTAAAAAAAAGCACAAACGTCCCAGAATCACTGACGTGTGAAAGGGGCCTTAGACAAATTATAGATAAACTATGCAGTCTAAATTTTGTCACTTTTTGTTGTACCTGTTGATTTGATATCCTAGATTTAACCTCAGCACATTTTGCAATGCTACTATCTCCTGAAGGTTTGCATACAGATTTCCACAGTTCATGAAATCTTCTTGGAAGTGCAATGGAGGTGGAAAAAATACCAAACTAAGGCTATGTGCGCACTTTGCGTTTCTACCTGCGTTTCCGCAGCGTTTTGAACTGCAGCGTTTTAATGCCAAAAGGCATGCATTTTGATTTTCAAGCAAAGTCTATGGGAAATAGGGATTTCTTGTGCGCACAATGCTGTTAAAAACGCAGCGTTTTAGTTGCAGAAATTTTGGCAAAAACTCAGCGTTTAAAGAAGCAACATGTCAATTGTTTTTGCCATTTTGGCAGCGTTTTGCTAACATTAGAGTCAATAAGAAGTTGCAAAACGCAATCAACGTCAAAATTTTAGCGTTTAATGTGCTTTTTTGATGCAGAAAGCAAACAAAATATTAATGGCATGATATGTCCCTTTACACACACACATAGTCCGACAATTAAATGTATGAAAATCAATAAATTAAATTAAATTTTATGCATAATTATTATCACAAAGTTATAATTTTAATAAAATAAGCCATTTTTTGTTTCATAATAATCTTGATATTTGTTATCATTTTTTTCCCTTTTTTATAGTGTTTGTATGTTTAAACTTTATTTAGCATTGTATTTGTAGACAAAACGCATCTGATTTTAAGCAGTGAAAAAGCATGTAAATCGCGGTAAAAACGCGGTTAAAACGCATACATATTTATAGCGTTTTGGTGGTCAAAATCAAATTTGATACAGACAATTTCTGCCAGAGGATGCGTTTAGAACTGCAACTACCTCGACACAAAGTGCGCACATAGCCTTATACTGTAGAACAGTGGTCTCAAACTCGGCTAGGTATATGGGCTGCACACAGAAAAAAATTGAATTTGGAGGGGCTGCATTCAAAAAGTGACATTTTTAATTATACCATTTTTTTTCTATACACATTTTGATAATTTTTTAACATTTTAGGCATGTTTATTTTATTTCTTTAAATGGCATTCATCGTATGGGCTATGGTATAGTTTTATAGCTGTGGTTGTTACAAATTTGGCGATAAACGTGCACTTTTTTGTTTAGTAACATTTAGTAAGCATTTATAGTGGCAAAATATTTTTTCATGGTTTATTTTGATTTTTGTTTTTAGATTTTTACAATTCCCACCCCTAGTTCGCCACATACAGTAATATTTTCTTACAATTAGCACCATATAGTAATTCTGTCCAACATATTCCAGAAATGTCCTTATCCTGAACCACATCTTTTAGTAATGTCTCCATTATGGTCCCCATTTTATAGTAATGTCCCCATCCTGGTTCCCATCTTGTAGTAATGCCCTATCGTGGTCTCCTTGTTATAGTAATGTGCCCATACTTTTCCCCTTCTTGTGGTAATATCCTCACCCTGTCCCCTTGTAGTAATGTCTCTCATACTGGTCTCTATTTGTAGTACTGTGCCCATACTTGTCCCCTTCTTGTTGTAATATCCTCATGCTGGTCCCCTTGTAGTAATGTCTTCCATCCTGGTTCTCATCTTGTAGCAATGCCTAATTCTTGTCCCCATAGTGTTGTAATGTCTCATCCTGTTCCCCTTGTAGTAATGTGCCCATAGTGTAATAATGCCCCATACTGGTCCCCATCTAGTTGTAATGACCCCCATCCTGTAATAATGTACTCTATTGTGCCATACTTCGCATACACAAAAAAAAAAGATTCTTCTCACCTGTCTTCCGTTCCCTCGGCGTCCTGTTTTCTGCACATGCAGCCCGCAGGCATTGTAGACCCCTTGAAGATCACTGCCTGGTCGAGACCAGCCGCTGTCAAATCAAAGGCCAACAGCTGACAGCAATGTGCCGATGCAGTGGTGTATGACATCATTGCCAAATGCCGCAGTGCCAGTAAGCCAACATCGGCTGCTGGCCTCTGATTAGCCAGCGGCTGACATTTGCATTGTAGTGCAGAGCACCGATCTCTGTGTGGCAATACATTTCAAATGAATGTGCGTCCAAGGACGCACATTCAAATGAAATGGAGCTCTGACTTCGGTGGCCCCCTTAACTGGGCCGTGGTTGTCAAGGGGTCTACAGTGCCTGCAGGCTGCATGAAGCAGCTACAGGGGCAGCATGCTGCCCGCAGGTTTGAGAAATTGTCTCTAGAATAGCAGGATAATTTAGAGCAACATAATGGATATGCTCACCTGTTACAACAGAGAACACCTTTAGAAGCAGGTGAAGAGTCCAAAAACAAACATGGACTGTTGTCCAAGCTAACAAGATCAGAATATGAGTTAGTTTACACCTTATTCGAGATCGTATGTAAGTAAAATAAAACCGAATTATCCCTTAGGCACAGCTGACCTCTCAGAGACCTTGTGCCTGGATTAGAATGGTCCTTGAAGCTGACAGGTCACTTGCTTATGGTGGATAATAATAACCTTTTATGTTTTTTCCAAAGTAGAAGAAGAGCTCCGTAAAATAAGATACTGACATGATGCATGTAAATCTGAGGAAGGCCTGGGGAATACCAGCAGAAAAACTAAAAAGATTAATTGAAAACAGATGAACTAACTGGCCACTGCGGGAAGGACATGTGCTTACAGAAGACTACGTACAAAGCCTCTATGGGGATGTTCACATGTAATTTTTGAAGGGGGAAAAACATGATGTAGCTTAAAAAAAAATCCTTGTCAGAAATCTACAGGGGGATTCAACAAGGTTTAGAATTCTGACATGGTTTTTGATTTGGATTTTTAAACTCATTAAACTTTTTTGTTCTGTATCACGGTTTTCAGAACCTCAGAGGTGCAAAACAACAACTTGCTATATGAACAACAATGTGAAATTCCGATTAAAATCGTTAAGATATTTATAAAAAGAGAGTATTTTTGAAGTACTTTTCTATGTGGATTTTGGGGCGGATGTACTGTATCTTACATTATTACTTAGAGTTTCTTGTTTATCTACAGTATATTATAAAACCATAGGCAGTCCGTGCACTACCATATGTTGCATCTATAACGTGCCATATTCTGTCCAAGCAATGCTTCTAAGGCTGGTTTCACACTACGTCTTTTTAACATCCGTTGAAAACGTTATTTTAGCGGAAGTACGGATCCAGTGCAAATGCGTTTTCATTTCAATGCATTTGCAATGGACTCGCGTTAACATGCGTTCACCTGCGTTTGCGTGCGTTATAGTGCGGATTCGGTGACTTGCAGTTTTTTAACATGTTTCAAAAACGCTACTTGTAGCGTTTTTGAGCTGCGTCAAAATACTGCAAGTCACCGGATCCTGACTAAACAGCACGCAAACGCAGGTGAACGCTGGCGTGCTGATAGACAGGATCCTGCTTTTGTACTGAGCATGCCCAGAAAGTACTGAGCATGCCCAGAACCAGTCTCACGTGATCTGTCTCTCTCTCCTCCTCCCTCCCTCACCCTCTCTCTCTCTATCTCTGTCTTTCCCCCTTCCTCCCCTCCCTCTCTCCCCCACCTGAGAGCTGCGGACACTCGTAACCAAGGTAAATATCGGGTAACCACTTCTCTTAGTTACCCGATGTTTACGTTGGTAACGTGTGCAGGCAGCCCTGCTCCTAGCAGCTGCAGACACTCGTAACCAAGATAAATATCGGGTATCCAAGGCCGATGTTTACCTTGGTTACCAGCGTCTGCAGCTGTCAGAAGCCGGCTCCCAGTCTAGTTCCCCTCACTCCCGATCACATGACTCCAATGCCCGCCCCTAAACATCCAGTGCAGGATCCTGCAAAATAACAGATGCGTTTGCATACGTTATTTGCTGTAAAAGCAGGATCCGTACTTCCGCTAAAATAACGTTTTCAACGGATGTTAAAAAGACGTAGTGTGAAACCAGCCTAATGGAGATTGTATGAATTATGTTGGTGTGCTTCAATCCTAAGGCTATGTGCGCACGTTGCGTTTTTTCCGCGGAAACGCTGCGTTTTGAATTGCAGCGTTTTCAGTGCCAAATTGCATGCATTCAGCTTCCCCAGCAAAGTTTATGAGAAAGCCGAAAAATCAATGCTTGTAAACGCAGCATTTTTGATGCCCTAAATCGCTGCGGAAAAAAAAGCAGCATGTCACTTCTTTTGTGCGTTGTAGCTGCGTTCTCCACCCATTGAAATCAATGATGTGGGTCAAAACGCAACCAAAATGCACTTGGACTACATTTTTGTTGCGTTCCGCATACTTTTTTGACACGCAAAACGCAGGTCTTTTCAGTCTCTCAATCTCTGTCTGTGGATGTCGGTGAATCTCCCTCTGTCTGTCGGTCGGTCGGTCTCTTTCTCTATCAGCTGGTCGCTCTGTCTGTCTCTCTCTCTCTCTCTCTATGTCTGTCCCTCTCTCTGTCCGTCGGTCAATCTCTCCCCCTCTCTCATACTCACCGATCACCGATCACCGGCGTGGTTCTGCACTGCTGTCACACTGCTCCGGCGGCTTTTCCTCTTTTGAAAATGCCGGCCGCTCATTATTCAATCTGGTATTCCCTGCTTTCCCCGCCCACCGGCGCCTATGATTGGTTGCAGTCAGACCCGCCCCCACGCTGAGTGACAGCTGTCTCACTGCAACCAATCACAGCCACCGGTGAGCGGGTCTATGTCGTGCAGTACAATAAATAAATAATAAAAAAAAAACGGCGTGCGGTCCCCCCCAATTTTGATACCAGCCAAGTTAAAGCCACACGGCTGAAGGCTGGTATTCTCAGGATGGGGAGCCCTACGTTATGGGGAGCGCCCCAGCCTAAAAATATCAGCCAGCAGCAGCCCGGAATTGCCGCATCCATTAGATGCGACAGTCCCGGGGCTCATCCCGACTTGCCCTGGTGCGGTTGCAATCGAGGTAATAAGGAGTTAATGGCAGCAACCCATAGCTGCCACTAAGTCCTAGGTTAATCATGTCAGGTGTCTCCCCGAGATACCTTCCATGATTAACCTCTAAGTGAAAGTAAATAAACACATACATCCGAAAAAATCCTTTATTTGGAATAAAAGAAAAAAAAAACCCCTCTTTCACCACTTTATTAAAATCCCCAAATACCCCTCCAGGTCCGGCGTAATCCACACGAGGTCCCGCGACGCATCCAGCTCTACTACATGAAGCTGACAGGAGCGGCAGTAAAACACTGCCGCTCCTGTCAGCTCCACGCAGCAACTGAAGTGAATCGCGCTGTCAGCGGGGACGTCACTGAGGTAATGCCGGTGTGTGTGCGCGGGGATGATGGGTGCACTAGTGCCGGTGTGTGTGCGGTGATGATGAGGGCTGTAGTGTCGGGATGTGTGCGGGGATGATCAGGGCTGTAGTGTCGGGATGTGTGCGGGGATGATGAGGGCTGTAGTGTCGGGATGTGTGCGGGGATGATGAGGGCTGTAGTGTCGGGATGTGTGCGGTGATGTAGGCGGTAATGTCGGGATGTGTGCGGTGATGTAGGCGGTAATGTCGGGACGTGTGCGGTGAAGATGAGGGCGGTAATGTCGGGATGTGTGCGGTGATGTAGGCAGTAATGTCGGGATGTGTGCGGTGATGTAGGCGGTAGTGTTGGGATGTGTGCGGTGATGATGTGGGCGGTAGTGTCGGGATGTGTGCGGTGAAGATGAGGGCAGTAATGTCGGGATGTGTGCGGTGATGTAGGTGGTAGTGTCGGGGTGTGTGCGGTGATGATGTGAGCGGTAGGGTCGGGATGTGTACGGTGAAGATGAGGGCAGTAATGTCGGGATGTATGCGGTGATGTAGGCGGTAGTGTCGTGATGTGTGCGGTGAAGATGAGGGCGGTAATGTCGGGATGTGTGCGGTGATGATGTGGGCGTTAGTGTCTGGGTGGGTGCGGTGATGATGTAAGCGGTAGTGTCGGGATGTGTGCGGTGATGATAGAGGTGGTAATGTCAGGATGTGTGCGGTGATGATTTGGGTGGTAGTGTCGGGATGTCTGCGGTGATGATGTGGGCGGTAGTGTCGGGATGTGTGCGGTGAAGTTGAGGGCTCTCTCTCGTCTAAGGAAAATTTAACGCAACGCGTTATTTCACTGACTTGGAAGAAAGCAGACTTTTAAGCAGCAGAGCGACACCAGATACCAGCCATTACTGTAAACGAACCAAGGAGAGACCTGACCCTGGAGAAGGCCTGAGCAACACTGACTTCAGGAGAAACCCAAATACTGACTACTGAATTCAGGAAGAACCCGAAAATCGAATACCGACCATGGACTTCAGGAAGAACCCGAAGACCAAATATCAACCACTGACTTCTGGAGTAACCCGAAGACCAATACTGACCACCAACTTCAGGAGGAACCAGAAGACCAAATACCAAAAACCGTTTCCAGAAGAAGACTTGAGTGAGCTGGGTCATTGTTTCCTGTCCAGACGTACAGTACTGGAAGCCTGTGCTAGTATTTCTTCTGCGGTGTTGCTATCAGTGTGTCAAGAGTGGGAGAAGAGGGTTGTATTGACAATCCAACACAATGGGCAGCACTTTGAACACATTTTATAAGTGGTCATAAAATTGTAAATAACTAATGAACAAATAAAGTTATATTAAAACCAAGCACACCATTGTTTTTTTTGTGAAATTCTCAATAAGTTTGATTATGTGTTACACGACCCTCTTCCCAAATCCAAAATGTCTGACTTCAAAATGGCCACCATGGTCACCACCCATCTTGAAAAGTTTGCCCCCCCTCCCATAGACTAATGAGCCATAAACAGGAAGTTGATATCACCAACCATTCTCATTTTATTTAGGTGTATCCATATAAATGGCCACCCTGTATATGTTATATAGCAGACATATTTCACGTTTGTTCAATTTTACAAAATGCAGGATGCCTTACTGTCAAGACTGTCAAATTCTAAATAATTAAATAGATAATAAAACAAGCGCACTATGAGAAGCACCCGTGGAATCCTTTTTAACGTTTATAATATTAGAATTGCTCACCTTTGTTGGTTGTGCGCCCCCGCACAACTTCAGTGTCAGCTTATCAGACTGGAGTTCCTCCGAACAGATCCTGTGTCCAGGCTTCAGGAGTCCAGATTTAGGGTATCTATGTCAGCTTCTGATTTCCACCGGCACCATGGAATTCAGGTTTTTGTTCCTCAATCCTCCAGCTTACCAGCTGGGTTTTTTGATATGTCAGCAGGTCCTTTGCAGCTATTACCGATTCCCAATAGGGAGGGGGTATATGGATAATTCTTTCGGTCTATATATAGCGCAATAAGGATATTTGCTGGTGATAGTTATTTATATTTAAACTTTATTAATTTTGCACTCCTATTATTACAACGCGTTTCAGCAGAATTGCTTTCATCAGGTAAAATAGGAGCAGTATAAAAGGAGCAGTATAAAACTTCTTATATAGATTAAAAAAGTGGACCTTTTGGGTGTGCCGCTGCTTGATCATTGAAATTTTAACCCTTAGAGTCCCTGATGATCAAACTCACATCAGAGTATTGCATTGGTGATTACAAGAATATAAAATTCACTAAGCATTATTAAATTAAATAAAACATATATTATAATATATTATCAATATACAATATTTTAAAATAATATTAAAACCATTATTATAACCTTGTTATTTTAACCTTGTTATTTTCCAAATATAATGAACTCCACAATTATATTGATAATAATAATTAAATAAATATACTAAGAATAAATACAGTAAAATATCATTAAAAGATTTCATTAAATATCTATCTTTGTGACATCAATGTAATATTATTTATATATATATATATATATATATATATATATATATATATATATATATATAAAAATCAAAAAAAAAATCCCTTATATATAGATGACCTGTTCCTGATCTGGAAAGGCCCAGTTAAAATGATGGAAGAATTTGTAAGGGACCTTAATAATAATGATTGGGGAATATCCTTCACAGCCACACATTCAGACAAGAGAATCCGATTTTTAGATATACAAATTATGGTGGATGAAACGGGAAAGATTACAACATCAACCTTCTTCAAACCAGTAGACGTCAATAGCTATTTGAGATTTAATAGTGGCCACCTCCCTAAATGGATCCAAAATATCCCATATGGGCAATACAGAAGAGTGAGAAAAAACTGCACAGATGATGATAATTTCAGAACTGAATCAAAAATTCTAAAAAAACGTTTCCTGGAAAAAGGGTATCCAAAAAAACTATTATATGATGCCTATAAGAAAACCAATTCCCTCTCACAAGAGATCTGTATAAAACCTAAAACTAATATCCACAGGAATACCAACGAAAAAAATGATACGACCCAATTCATGAAATGGAGTTTGGTTACTACATACTGTCAATCACGAACAATCATAGAAAATTTAATGAAAAAATACTGGTTCATTTTGAAGGGAGATCCTGTTTTATCGGTACATATCCCAAAAAAACCCATTATTATATATAAAAAAATAAAAATTTAGGGAACATGGTTGCACCCAGCAACACGACAATAAAACCAAAAACACACATATCAGAAAATTCTAATAGAAATGGATGTTACCAATGTCAAACATCCAAATGTATGTGCTGCAAAGTGATAGCTAAAGGGGCAAAGACTTTCACATCGGCAACTACAGGTGAAACGTTCCCAATAAAATTTAATCTGAACTGTAAATCAAAATATGTAATCTACTTACTGGAATGTCCATGCGGTATTCAATACGTTGGACGGACAGTACAACAAATGCATCAGAGACTGAATAAACACCGTCAGAATATAAGATCGGGATATCAATTACATAGTATTTCCAAACATTATAATAGCACACACAATAAAGACCCGAGCAAAATGTCACTAATTATTATAGATCAAATCAATAGCACTGAACAAGATTTATTAGCAAAATTGATTAAGAAAGAAAGCTACTGGATATATAAACTAGGTACCTTGGCCCCAGAAGGACATAATCTAACACTAGACAATGTTGCCAAACAGTAGACAACTAATTATAATTTTGATGTACCCCTCTCTTTTTTATATATATATACATATGTAGAGAAAATTTTTTATTTATTTTTTTTTATTATTTTTTTATATAAGGAATATTTTTTAATTTTTTTTTTTTTTATTATACAAGGGATTTTTTTTTTTTATATATAAGGAATTTTTTTTTTATATATATATATATATAATATTACATTGATGTCACAAAGATAGATATTTAATGAAATCTTTTAATGATATTTTACTGTATTTATTCTTAGTATATTTATTTAATTATTATTATCAATATAATTGTGGAGTTCATTATATTTGGAAAATAACAAGGTTAAAATAACAAGGTTATAATAATGGTTTTAATATTATTTTAAAATATTGTATATTGATAATAAATTATAATATATGCTTTATCTAACTTAATAATGCTTAGTGAATTTTATATTCTTGTAATCACCAATGTAATACTCTGATGTGAGTTTGATCATCAGGGACTCTAAGGGTTAAAATTTCAATGATCAAGCAGCGGCACACCCAAAAGGTCCACTTTTTTAATCTATATAAGAAGTTTTATACTGCTCCTTTTATACTGCTCCTATTTTACCTGATGAAAGCAATTCTGCTGAAACGCGTTGTAATAATAGGAGTGCCTAATTAATAAAGTTTAAATATAAATAACTATCACCAGCAAATATCCTTATTGCGCTATATATAGACCGAAAGAATTATCCAAATTCTAAATAATGACTCTTGGAATTTAAGTTGGCATAAACTAACATCTTCTTTTTGGAATTATGTTTTTATATTAATATCCTCTTTAAAGGGCTTGTCTTTTTCATCGGTGACTTTATGTCAACAGTTCTAAAAATTGTTCTCAATTTAGGACCTGAGCAACTTTGTCAAGTGATTTGTCACCTGACATGTTACTTCCCGCATCAGGTAACTCATCACATGACACATGAGGTAATGGATTATGGAGGTCACTTGTGGCTTGGATGGTGCTCAGTGGTAAGACATCAATCCATAAAGTAACTAGTAGTAAAGCACAGCACTCAATTTTCAGGTCAGGTGAACACTCAGGTGGGAGATCAATGTATATTAATTGATAACCTGTCCAAAATGGATATGTTGGCCAATATTTTTGTCCTTCCCAAAACTTTGTTAAGACCTGTGTCAAGATTACACTATACATAATAAGAAAGGACACTATGTAATAAGGGATAGTGCAGCACATAACAGAGGACATTATGTAACAGCAAACAGATTATAAATAACAAGAGAGAACACTATCTAATAAAGGAAAGAATTATACATAAAAGGAGAGGGCACTATATAACAATGAATTGTGCTATAAATAATAAAGGACAGTATGTAATAATGGACAATGCTATACATAATAAGAGAAGACAATATGTAAGAGACGATGGGGCTATACATACTAAAGAATTATACATAATAAGAGAGGACAGTATATAACAAAGGATGGTAACATACATAATAAGGAAGGACAGTATGTAATAATGGACTGTGCAATGCATAATAAGAAAGAACAGTATATAATAAAGGACAGCGCTATACATAAGAGAGGACACTATATAACAATGGATAACGCTATATGTGACGCCCTGGACTATCCAGGTCGTCCCAGGTAGACACAACAACACTACACACCCCCTTCCCAGTTAGGCAACAGCAGTCAAACTAAAAGCCTTGTCACCACCCTCCAGGTTTGATGTCCACACCAGGGGGGTGGAGCCAGGCAGTTGGCTCCACCCACCGAGGAGTTCACAGGCCTGGAGGCGGGAAAACAGAGAGTTGAAGTCTAGCTCTGGCTCTGGATGGAGTCAAGTTCAAGTCCAGAAGAAGACCTGTGCTCAGGCCTGCCAAAGACTACTCCGGTGGCTGGGATGGAGCCCAGTCACCATTGGCAAGGAGGCAGACGGTAGTGGCCGCCTGCAGGAGACCGGGAATACTCAGACCCCGAACTAGGCTAGAAGCCACCAGCATAGTCAAATTAACTGATTGCGGTCTGGACCTCAGGGGTTCATTCCCACCTAAGTCCCGATTGAAGGCAACAGCCCAACCATTCCGGATAAGTGCCACCACCAAGGGCCAGAGATCCAAAAGGCCAGCGTCTGTGGGCAAACGGGCTCCTACGACAGATACACGTCGGGGAGCGGACTACCGGTGCCTAGGCACAGGAGTCAAGATTCACATACAGGGGTGCAGGAGAAAAGCGGACATTACCAACCTAATCTGGGAAAAGCTGCAGCCGGCAGCGGGCCCCGTTCATCACTCCGTTTAGTTTACCAGCGACTCCAGAGTCTTGTGTCAGAGTGAGTACACCAGTGCCATCCGGCACCACGCCGCACTGCACCGCAACACTACACCCTGCACCCGGGCCCCGACCCCCAGGACCAACATCCCCTACCCACGGAGGAGTCAACACCTGGCTGCGTTACTACATCGCTCCCGGGGGCCCCCATACCTTCACCGCAGCGGTGGTGTCTACAATCACCACAACCCGTGGGTGGTGTCACGAACTATCACTTCAAACCAAACACCCAAAAATCCCCCGCGTGTAGCGCCAACTCCCTTGCAGAGCGACGTGACCCCCGGGTCCGTGAGAGGCTCGAGCCACCACCCGCAGTGCGAGCACGGATCCGAGCGGCTCGGCGGTCGCAGCTGAGCCCGAGGGGCGGTACACAGCGACTCTTCTGGTGTCTGCAAACAGGATTGAACCAGTCCACTTACCAGTGGAAGTGCGCCTTGAAGTCCCCGTCAGCGGCTTCCCGCTGAAAAATTTGAGAATTCGCCATCTTTGGCGCGAAGAGTTCCCGCCCGAGCCATCTTCCCTGAGCAGAAAGGGCGCGAAGGTGAAGCCCCGCCCCCCGAGAGCGGAGCGGAGCAAAAAGCTTAAGAAGTGTTCGGAAAAGACCAAGTGGGGCGGGTGAGGACTGTTTGCCATGTGACCGTATGGATAAAGGGCAGGGATGCCAGGACCCCGCCACCCGTCTTGTTCCTGGAACCCGAGCATACAGCATGTCTGCCTCGTCCGAGAAGCCCGAATTCCCAGAGCCCGCGCCCGGAACATCGGCGTGGGTGGAGGCCCGGACGACCCTCATGTGCTGCCAGCTGCAGGTCCAGGTGAGGTACCAGATGGAGCAATGGGCGGCCGAGATGGGGAAGATAGCCGCGGCCATGCGGGCACGCGAGATGGGGGGGGGGAATTTGGAGGAGAGAGCGAGCGACCCACACCCCTATGTCCTTGAGGGACCGGCCGCTGCGGCTGAGGGACCCGGTCTGCCCCCAATTCTCCTGTTGCCCCCTCCGCTGCCCGTATCGGTTGCTGCCGCTTCCCCGCTTGTTCTGCTGCCCCCACCACCGGCGGCAGAGCCCGACCCAGTTGCCCAGAAGGACCCGCCTGTAGAAGCAGCCCGCGGGCGACTGTATGCACGGCCCGCACCCGTCCCGCTTCCGTGGAAGGAGGGTTCCTGGAGGAAGCGCGTTCCCGAGGAGGCCCCACTACTCCAGGAAGCAACCGCACCCGAAGAGGTCCCGGCCCTGGCAGTCCGCCCGGCCTAGACGGAGGTGCCAGATACCCAGCGGCCCGCCCGGCAGGTAAAGCTGGCCGCTCCCCACACCCAAACCTCGGCTGAGGCGGTGCAGGGTTGTTGCTGCAGGGCAGCACCCCAGGCCACGACACAGCGGGGTTCCCAGAAGAAGGTGCCGATCGTAGTTGTCACGGGGGAACTCCGGCTGGGCCCAACCCACGCACCCGAGTGGCCCGTAGACGCCCCGTATTGGGAGCGGCAGCAGAGCCAGCTAGACTGGGAAAATGAGGCCCGGGAGAAGAGAGAGGCCGAGGTCCTGGCCCACACGATTAAAGAAAAAGAAAACCTGCGGTGTGCCACCTTCCTTGTGCGAGGCCCGAGGTACGAGGGCCAGGTCCGACGCTTTGACCCCGACAGGGGGTGGGGATTACTGTTTGAGCCCGGCTTGGAGAAAGAGGTGTTTGTATCCCGTCGGGACGTGTACCCCCACTTGCCTGTGGGCCACCCGGACCGTGACCTGATCCCTGGAGAGTTGGTCACCTACACCCGCCACTGTGGGGAGAGGGGCTGGTTTACCCTGAGCGTGCAAAGAAGGGCACGACATAAAGGCCCGAGGCGCTCCCAGACCCCTCCCCCACCGTACAGCCCCGGAGTCACCGTGGAGAAAGAGTACGGAGTGGAGGATGAAGAGTAAGGTAGCGGAACCCCGTTGCCACAAGGACAGTCCCCGTTGGGACCCCACTGCAAGTCCCCGATGGGACCTATGTTTATGGTAGCGGACCAGCTACTGAAGTGCCCATCCCCGTTGGGACTCTTGTTGCCCCCTGTTTGTCCCACATGAGAAATCATGAACATGGCTGAGAACTAGCAAGCCACCCAAAAACTTTTGGGCTTGTAAATAGTGCCCTTACTGCCCTTCCCGTCACTGCTGGTCTCCGGAGAGGTTGGTTGGAGAGAGGACCGGCAGCAGAGCAGGCTGGGGTCCGGTCACCACAGGAATCGGTGACCATCCTCCGGGTCAGGGGTCCCCTGGACGTGGGGCCTCTGAGTGACTGCAGGGTGCGAAACACCGTATCCGTTCTCGCTTGGGTTGCCTGGCCAAGTTCCTGATCCGGATTGGGGAAAAGGGGTGCTGCCCACTTCTTAGGGGCAGCATCAAGGCTAGGTTGCTTGGGTGGGAAAGCGGAAAGACATGGACCCGTTGTTAAAAATGTTTGCAATGTTAAAAGTAATTTGCCTCCCGTAAGGGAAGAAAAAGAAAGCCTACATATTCTTGACTATGTAAATATGTTATTATAAATGTATACGTGTTTCTTATCTTTTTGCAGTTTACAACAAAAATAAACCGGTGATGGATGGGCTAGCCTGCGGACGATCTGCATTAAACCAAGGGGGAATGTGACGCCCTGGACTATCCAGGTCGTCCCAGGTAGACACAACAACACTACACACCCCCTTCCCAGTTAGGTAACAGCAGTCAAACTAAAAGCCTTGTCACCACCCTCCAGGTTTAATGTCCACCGAGGAGTTCACAGGCCTGGAGGCAGGAAAACAGAGAGTTGAAATCTAGCTCTGGCTCTGGAAGGAGTCAAGTTCAACTCCAGAAGCAGACCTGTGCTCAGGCCTGCCAAAGACTACTCCGGTGGCTGAGTTGGAGCCCAGTCACCATTGGCAAGGAAGCAGACGGTAGTGGCCGCCTGCAGGAGACCGGGAATACGACCGGTGGAACTGTAAGGGACCGGGACAGGGTAGTGGCCCACCGGAACCGAACCAGGGAACCAACTGGATACTGGAGCACCAGGCAGGGTACTCAGACCCCGAACTAGGCTAGAAGCCACCACCATAGTCAAATTAACTGATTGCGGTCTGGACCTCCGGGGTTCATTCCCACCTAAGTCCCGATTGAAGGTAACAGCCCAACCATTCCGGATAAGTGCCACCACCAAGGGCCAGAGATCCAAAAGGCCAGCGTCTGTGGGCAAATGGGCTCCTACGACAGATACACGTCGGGGAGCGGACTACCGGTGCCTAGGCACAGGAGTCAAGATTCACATACAGAGGTGCAGGAGAAAAGCGGACATTACCAACCTAATCTGGGAAAAGCTGCAGCCGGCTGCGGGCCCCGTTCATCACTCCGTTTGGTTTACCAGCGACTCCAGTCTCTTGTGTCAGAGTGCGTACACCAGTGCCATCCGGCGCTGCACCGCAACACTACACCCTGCACCCGGGCCCCGGCCCACCTGACCCCGGGACCAACATCCCCTACCCACGGAGTGGTCAACACCTAGCTGCGCTACTACACCGCTCCCGGGGGCCCCCATACCTTCACCGCAGCGGTGGTGTCTACAATCACCACAACCCGTGGGTGGCGTCACGAACTATCACTTCAAACCAAACACCCAAAAATCCCCCGCTAGTAGCGCCAACTCCCTTGCAGAGCGACGTGACCCCCGGGTCCGTGAGAGGCTCGAGCCACCACCCGCAGTGTGAGCACGGATCCGAGCGGCTCGGCGGTCGCAGCCGAGCCCACGGGGCGGTACACTATACATAATACAGAAAGAAAATATGCATTGATGGACGTCGCTATACATAATAGGAGAGGACACTATATAACAATGGTACATAGGTACTATACATAATAATTGAAAACACTATATAATAAGAGTTGGTGGTATACATAGCAAGACAGGACACTGATAATGGACTGGGTTATACATAATAAGCAATGCCACTATATAATAAGGGACAGAGCTAAGCATAATAAGAGAGGGCAGTATATAAGTAACTTGGATATACCTAATAAGAGAGTACAATCAAAATAAGAAGAAACAGCACACTTTTCAATTCATTTTTCACTGAGTAGGTGAATGCAGTAAATAATCCAGGTGCATGGACACATATAAATCCGAAGAGATCAAAGATCCGCAGCACTCCAATTTCATGAGTGATTATTTACAAGGAATGCCTAGTGAACAAACACTTTGGATAAAGTTGAAATGCTGCAGAATTGTATCTCTTTCAATAATACAGAACACTATACAACAATGGACACTATGTAATAAAACATGGTGGTATACATAATAAGAGTAATGCACTAAAAAAAGGGACCGACCTATACATAATAAGAAAATACATGGACATAATGTAATAATGGACTGCGCTATACATAATAATTAAAGACACTATGTAATAATGATTGGCGCTATACCTAATAAAGGAACACAATATATAAAAAGAGATAATGCTTTGTATAATAATGAAGGTTTAGCCCTGGCGTCCCTGCATGGTACTGCCTATTCCCTTAGCAGGGACGCCGACTCACTGTCGTGGCCGGGATGCATGCTCCCTTGCTTCCCTGCGGTTTTCCTTCTGAAGCTTGTGTCCCCCAGTAGTGTGCTTAGGTCGGGCACGCTCTGCCTATGAAAGGGCCAGCACAATAATAACCATAAGTAGGTACTTAAGGCATCCTCCTACTAGGGGAGGTGTCTGAGCAACGTTGTTAGTTAGTTTAGTGCTTGTCCACTTGCTAGCTAGTTGTCAGGTACCGAGTCTCCTGTCCCTATCACCGGTACCGATGCTCACCTTCCCAAACTCATACGTGCCATACCCTCCCTACCTGCCTGCCTCAGCCCTCGAGTCTGCATATGCTGTCCCGCTATGTACCTGTCTGCACTAGCGACTCCTATACCATACCTGAGCCCATACCTCCCCTGGGGGTCAGCTGCCACAGTCACGGACACTGCCCTGGCAGTGGTACTTGGCATCTACCGGCATCCAAACCCATCCTCACCATCTGAGTTTCTGGCACTTAGTTAGGCCTCTCCCATGTCAGGGTAAGCCTGGATCCCCCCTGTGGTTTAGTGGGTCCACTCCCACTCGCTGCCTCAACACTGGCAAGCCTAACAGAAGGGCATTAATATGGAACAAGACCATGCACGATCAGAAAGTCCACTATACAATAATGGATACCATGTAATAAACTGCGCCACTTTACATAAGACAGAATACTATATAATAAAGGATGAGGCTACATATAATAAGGAATTACTTTATATAACAATGGACACTGTGTTATAATGCATGGCTATATACAGATTAAGGAAGGGCACTTCAATAATGAACAAAGCTATACATAGTAAGGGAAGGCACTAAATAATAAGAAATTGCACTATCTATCCCTCTCCTGGCATATATGTCCTTGCATAATTGTAAAGTGCTGCGGAATATGCTGGTACTATATTAATAAAATGTATTATTATCCTGAACCCTATGTGGTGTGTATGTCCTCCATTCTGGTAAATATGTTCCCCATCCTGGTAAATATGTTCCCCATCCTCGTATATATTTTGCGATCCTGGGCCTCATCCTTGTATATATATCCCCATCATGGTATATATTTCCCCATCCTCGTATATATGCTCTCATCCTGGACCCATCCTGGTATGGCTGTCCGTCATCCAGGTATAGATGACATCATCCTGGGCCTATCCTGGTATTTATGACCCCCATCCTCGTATATATGTCCCAGATCCTGATATATATATGTCCTCATCCTGATATGTATGTCCTCCAACCTGGTATATATGCCCCCACCTTGGGCCCCTTCCTTGTATATATGTCCCAATCCTGGTATATCCAGTAGATCACAAATGTGAATACACTCCTCACATTTTTGGAAATATTATATCTTTTCATGGAACAACACTAAAGTTATGACACTGATACAATGTAAAGTAGTCAGTGTACAGCTTGTATAACAGTGAAAATGTTTTGTGCCCTCTAAATAACGCAACACACGGCCATCAATGTTTAAACAGCTGACAACAAAAGTGAGTGCGATATGAACAATTGATGCTTTCTGACTGGTTGATCTTGTGAAAAGATGAAACGAACATAACCAGACGTAGTCACAGGCACCATGATGAGTATTAACAGATTAGAGTAAATATGACTGGTAAATATGTTATAATGTAGAAAAACACCAGAGGGAGCCGATCAGATCTCCAGCATTCATACTGTTTGTATCTAGTTGCAGTCTGTATCACCAAATTAGATTCAGAACAGGGGAGTTCATAGATATCATGGGGCCCTATAGCAAAAAGTTCTAATTGAAACCCCTCTATTGAAGCAACTAGATTCCCCTTTCATTGGACCCATAAATTATAAAACCAAGAAAAGTGCCCCACAAATATTATATGATATCTCCACAGTGAATTCCTCCAGTCTACACGCACATTATGATGACCCTATTGTACTCCCCCTCAACTACCCGCCAAATTATGGTGTCACCAACACAGTATGTTTCCCAACTGTGACCCACACACAGCTCTCCATGCATTATAATGAGCCTACATAATGGCCCCACACCTCTTCACACTGTAAAATTATCCCCACTGGCCCTCCAAACAAGTATAATGGCCAGTACACAGCTCTCTCACAATATGATGGACTTCACACAAACCTTCACACTGTATAATTGCTGGCATACAGTATAATGGACCTCAAATAGACCTCCTTAAAGGATAAAGGCTCCCTCATAGTATAAAGGCTCCATCATAGTATAGTGTATCCCCCATATAATACAATGCACTCCATAGTCCTCCATATAATACAATGCACTCCATAGTTCTCCATATAGTATAATGCACCCCATAATCCTCCATATAGTATAAAGCACCCCGCAGTCCTCCATATATAATAATGCATCCTCATAGTCCTCCTTATATTATAATGTAACCACATAGTACTCCATATATTATAATGTAACCCTAGTCTTCCATATAGTATAGTACACCCCATAGTCTTCCATATAGTATAATGCACCCCATAGTCTTCCATATAGTATAATGCACATCCATAGTCCTCCATATATTGGAATGCATGCCTCCATAGTCCTCCATATATTATAATGTACTCCATAGTCATCCAAATAGTATTATGGCCATTGGTCAACAGTGTACTCACTGACATAAATAAATACTCACCTCTCCTCTTTTCCCCGCTGCTCCGGTCTTTGCAGTGGCATGTGTTCTGCAGCTCTACACATCTCGGCACAGTTGGGCGCATTAATGATGTCATTGCGCCCTTGCGCTGAGATGTCAGAGTCCAGGCACAGCGAAAGAATAATGGAGGAGGGAGCTGAGCGCTCCCTCTTTCATCATTGCTTTCAACTGTATTGCCACCGCCCCCTGACTCACGCCACTGATTCAGAATGCATTGTTATTAAAACTTGAACCTGCTCCTTTAATCATATGCTTGTGTGAATGTGGCCTATAGGAGAGGCAATGCTACATGAGAAACAGTTATGCAAACTATCTCTTTTCTAATAGTGGTAGTAAGTGTCTGGCTCTCTAGTGCCATCAACTGGAGGTAGCTAACATATGTTAATGTCCAACGCTTTAACAAGCCTTGTTTAGGCTATAAACAGCCTATGAAATGTGTTATTTTTTTGTACAATAGCCTCAAAAACAAGTTTTAAGTGACTTTATGTGATTTGTGGGCATCTCTATATTCTACTCATATCCTTCCTTTTTTGTTGTTTAGCTGGATTTTAAAAAATACATGCACATGTATATTCACATATAGTGATTGTTTTGTACAACGACTCCTGTCCTGCTACTCTTATTATGGACAGTGATCATGTTTTGTGGTGGCCTACTGACATCTCATACAAACAGACAAATTGTGACAAACTGAGGCCCGTTTCACACGTCAGTGAAAAACACAGACGTTTTTCACTGGCGTGTAAAACACGCACATGTCCCTGCGTGTGCCGTGAATCACGGCACACGTGGGTTGTCTAAGTGCAATCCGGGCTCCGTTATCCGTGGCCCGTGATTGCACTTAGCAATCAACTCACCTGTGCCCGCTCCCGCTCTCCGTGGTGCTGATCCCTCCCGCGGTGCAGCATCCGGCCGGTGGTGACCCCTGCAGCAACTGCTTCCGGGTCGGCTGTGTCGTGCATCATTAAGATGCGCGACAGTAATCAGCCGGCTTAGAAGCAGCAGGGAGAACGGGCTGCTGGGGACATCGCTGGACGCCGGGTGAGTTAAAATGTTTATTATTTTAAATGCACGTTTTTTTCTGGCACGTGTTTCACGGACCACACCACTGCGTGGTCTGTGGGACATCAGTGATGCCAGAAAAAAATGGACATGTCTCCGTGCGGCAATCACGCACACGCGGGTACGCCGCACGGAGACACGTGCAGTGAACAATCACTGACGTGTGAGTAGACCCATTCATTATAATGGGTCTGCGTATGTCAGTGATTCTGGTACGTTTAAAAAAAAGCACAAACGTACCAGAATCACTGATGTGTGAAAGGGGCCTTAGACAAATTATAGACAAACTATGCAGTCTAAATTTTGTCACTTTTTGTTGTACCTGTTGATTTGATATCCTAGATTTAACCTCAGCACATTTTGCAATACTACTATCTCCTGAAGGTTTGCATACAGATTTCCACAGTTCATCAAATCTTCTTGGAAGTGCAATGGAGGTGGAAAAAATACCAAACTAAGGCTATGTGCGCACTTTGCGTTTCTACCTGCGTTTCCGCAATGTGGCGCCCCTGACCTGGTCAGGCACCACTGAGTACTGCACCCATGCTGGGGACAGTACAATACAGGTAATCCAGAAGGCTGACAGGGGTGTGGTACACAGGCGCATAGTAATCAGCTCTCACACATGTACCCATGAGAGGACCCCTGGGGATCCCAGGAGGGGGAAAAGCCTTGACCTTCACTGGAATAGTGGAGGGGGCCAAAAGCCTCCATCTCCTCTCAAGGGGTGTGGTGGAGAGTCTGGTTGCTAGGTGGCGTAGGCAAGAACAGGAGAGGAGGAGCAGTGAGTCAGTTAGAGGAGAACTCCAGAGGGCTCAGTGAGGAGCAGACCTGTGGGGTTGATGCTGTCTAACAGCGCCCGCGCAGTGGCTACTGACGGGGGAGAACGGTCAACTAGGAGTGCTGCCTGAAAGCCAGCTTCAGCTAGAGAGAAAGCACGGAGTGGGAAGTAAGGAGACTGCTAGAGAGCACCAGGCCCAACCGGGCGGCAGATCCCGAAGCGAAGATAGATCCAGCTTTCTTCTGCTAAACCTGCCGGTGTGGGGCTCTCAAAGCCCACACCACAACACCACAAAAGCCGCAGCCACGTAACCGCAGTGAGGGCCCATAGGTCACAGGAGGCAAGCAGCTGGAGTGGCCTGGTCCGGGGAACAAGCAAACGGCAAACAAAAGGGGGAGAGAGGCTGCAGCATCTTCCCTGGGTGACCCCCATAGGGACTCAAAGTCGGGGTCACCCCAAACCACCAAGGGCTAAGGAAGGCGAGTCAGAAGTCACCCTCATAAAGTCAGCCTGAAGGATACCTGGTTCCCACCTGGTTCATCTCAGCTACGCCCGGGCTACTCACCCTGCCATCAAATGTGAGTAAAGCCCTTGAAAGACAGTTCTGCCTGTGTGAGTCATTCTGCGACTTGTGGTACTACAAACCTACACCGGGCCCTGGGGCTTGCCTCACTCTCAGGAGGCTACTACATCCGACTGCACTCACCATCAGCCCCAGGCGTCCCCTAACCTGCAGTGGCGGTCCCCACTGACCGCAATACTGAGAGTGGCGTCACGATCAAAACCGAAGATTTCCTACCTGTGACCAGAACCAGCTACGTGGAGTCCCTGAAGGTATGCACCGATACAGCACCGGCGGGGCTTCACATCTGGCGTCACGAACAGGATAAGGACTAGACCTGTTCAGACAGGTGACCATGTGCCTGGGCGGTCCGCTTGAAAAATTGGAAGCGCCGCCATATTGCCACCATGAAAAGCGCGCTGAAAAACAACAGCAGCCCGCGCTGGAAGAAGTTACCGCCCACGAAGAGGTGTGGCTACCCAGAGATCCCCTGCAGAGTTCGGAGCTTGCCAGCAAAGAGAGCGGAAGCGTCCGGAGACGGCGGGAAGGAAAGGAAGCCACAAGCCTGCTGCTGGGAGAGGAGCTGCTGAAAGAGGCAGAGCAGAAACTGAACAGCTTGCTATCAGAGGCAACGGCGAGTCCACAGCTGGAGAGTCGTGCAGAAGAGGGCGCAGAAGAAATGGCGTCTGACCGCAGAAATCCAGAACCGGGCTCCGCTGCCTGGTGGTATCGGGAGCTGGCCCAGTTCTGCGACCGACTGGAGACCCGGGTTGTGGAGCAGATCCGGGAAGAACGGATGGAAATGCTGGAGATGACCGCGGCGGTTCGGGCCTATGAAAGGAGAACCGCGCGCCGAGTGCCAGACAGGACGGCGATGACGCAGACCCCGATGCTGCCACCGGTGGGTGAGTCGAGTGATGCCCCGGCCAGCGCAAGTGCCCCGACCCCTGCTGCTACGCCCGCGGTCCCCGAAGAGGCGTCCGGTGCGGCGACGCTGAAGCAGGCCGCAGCCACGCCAGGCGCGGCCCGCCAAGCCCCGGCCGCCGCAGCGATGCCCTGCTCGGCCCACCAAGACCCGGTCCCTGCAGCAACGCCCAGTCCGGCCCGCAAAGAACCGGCTGCCACCGCGACCCTCATCCGCGTCGCAGGCGTAACGCTGACCCAGGCCGCCGCCCTGCTAGGCCCGGCCCGCCAAGACCCCACCGCCGCAGCAACGCTCGTCCGCGCCGCAAGTGAGGTGCTGAACCAGGCCGCAGCCACGCCAGGCGCGGCCCGCCAAGCCCCGGCCGCCGCAGCGATGCCCTGCTCGGCCCACCAAGACCCGGTCCCTGCAGCGACGCCCAGCCCAGCCTGCACAGATCCCATCACAGCTGCGACGCCGATCCAGGCCGCCGCCATACAGGGCGCGGCCCGCCAAGACCAGGCCGCCGCCAGCCAGGGCGCGGCCCGCCAAGACCAGGCCGCCGCCATGCCAGGCGCGGCCCGCCAAGAAGAGATTACCTCATCATTTACCCCGGCCTGCAAGGCCAGAGCAGACACCGCTCCCCAGTCCAAAGAGGTCCCTGCTAGGAAGTCCCTGATAGGGGAGGACCCCGAATACTGGAAGCTGAAGGCTGACCTAGAGGCCCAGTTCCCGCAAGAGATGGTGGATCGGTATCTGCTCCCTCCGCATACCCCCAAGGAGATTCAGGCAACCCCTGCAGCCGCACCAGAGAGTCCACCGCCCAGACCAGCTGAAGAAAGCCCATCCCCAGCACTGCCACCAAAGGAGTGCCAAGAAGAACTAAGGGGGAGAGGAGGCCAGGAAGCTGAGGAGCTGACTCCGGAGCCACCAGCAGTGGAGCAATACTCAGAGCCGGAGATGTTACCCTATTCCCGTTGGGATGAGGAAGACCTGACACCGTCCGCTGACGAAGATCTGCCTAAAAGTCTCACCTGGGAGTTTGCAAGCTGTACCACGCAGAGTTCAGGCCGCAAGACAAGGCGTCGCAATAGAACAACGCTGTCCCCTGCACCACAGTCTCCAGAGCAGAGAGAAGTTGCAGCCAGAGACCTACAGGAGAAAAGGTTACTGAGAAGGTCCAGAGCCCAGGTCAGAGGACCCCTTTGCAGAGGAGTAGTGGAGGATTTCAACTTGAAAAGCGGATACGGCTTTATTGTAGCCCCTGGTATCAAAGAAGGGATATTTGTCAACAGAAGAGATGTGAGCGCTCATCTGCCTAGAGGACACCCTGGCAGAAACTTAAAGATGGGAGACTCCGTACAGTTCACCATGCACCAAGGAGAAAGAGGCTGGTATGCCTTAGATGTAGCACCATGTCCCAAAGAAGAAAGAAAAGACAGAGATAAAGAAACAGATGCAGCAAAGGAAACAGATGAAGATAGAGAAAGCAGAGATAAGGAACCTGCAGATGAGACAACAACAGATGAAGAAAGAGGCCAAGGAAACAACAGGTGCCGCAGCCCTACAGGCCCAAGCCCTGGTGAAATGGAGGAGTAAAGGAAAGTAAAGAAAGAAGTTATCAGTTAAAGTTTTGAAAAGTTTGTTTTGCAACGTTCTCAAGTTCAAGTAATGTGCCCACAAAAACTATTGTGAGAAAACCATAAACCTTAAGGCTATGAACTGGCTATAGCCACAAACTCTCGCAGTGTAAATAGTTACACCAGAGGGCACCACCACCACCAGAGTCAGCCTGTTTAGGGGCTTGACTCGCCTGCGACCAGAGAGCATGCCTGTTTATGGGGCCTGGCTCTCCACCACAAAGAGGGTACCTGGTCAGCACCAACTGTGGAGGCCGCCTCTGCATACTGCCAGAAGAGGCTGAAGGCGCGGATCCACCCGGCCAGGTATACCCTGAAACCACCAGCCCAAGTAAGCCGCCTCTACATCCTGCCAGAAGTGGCTGAAGCCGCGGCCAACGTGAAAGGGTTTGGGTGGGTTAACGGACTTGTGGGTGGAGGGTGGTGATGTATGGTACCTGGTGCTTTTAAAATGTTTTACATGTTTTAATGTTTTATGCATTTTAAAATGTTGTCTTGCAGCCCGAGGACGTGCTGGTGATAACTAAGGGGGAATGTGGCGCCCCTGACCTGGTCAGGCACCACTGAGTACTGCACCCATGCTGGGGACAGTACAATACAGGTAATCCAGAAGGCTGACAGGGGTGTGGTACACAGGCGCATAGTAATCAGCTCTCACACATGTACCCATGAGAGGACCCCTGGGGATCCCAGGAGGGGGAAAAGCCTTGACCTTCACTGGAATAGTGGAGGGGGCCAAAAGCCTCCATCTCCTCTCAAGGGGTGTGGTGGAGAGTCTGGTTGCTAGGTGGCGTAGGCAAGAACAGGAGAGGAGGAGCAGTGAGTCAGTTAGAGGAGAACTCCAGAGGGCTCAGTGAGGAGCAGACCTGTGGGGTTGATGCTGTCTAACAGCGCCCGCGCAGTGGCTACTGACGGGGGAGAACGGTCAACTAGGAGTGCTGCCTGAAAGCCAGCTTCAGCTAGAGAGAAAGCACGGAGTGGGAAGTAAGGAGACTGCTAGAGAGCACCAGGCCCAACCGGGCGGCAGATCCCGAAGCGAAGATAGATCCAGCTTTCTTCTGCTAAACCTGCCGGTGTGGGGCTCTCAAAGCCCACACCACAACACCACAAAAGCCGCAGCCACGTAACCGCAGTGAGGGCCCATAGGTCACAGGAGGCAAGCAGCTGGAGTGGCCTGGTCCGGGGAACAAGCAAACGGCAAACAAAAGGGGGAGAGAGGCTGCAGCATCTTCCCTGGGTGACCCCCATAGGGACTCAAAGTCGGGGTCACCCCAAACCACCAAGGGCTAAGGAAGGCGAGTCAGAAGTCACCCTCATAAAGTCAGCCTGAAGGATACCTGGTTCCCACCTGGTTCATCTCAGCTACGCCCGGGCTACTCACCCTGCCATCAAATGTGAGTAAAGCCCTTGAAAGACAGTTCTGCCTGTGTGAGTCATTCTGCGACTTGTGGTACTACAAACCTACACCGGGCCCTGGGGCTTGCCTCACTCTCAGGAGGCTACTACATCCGACTGCACTCACCATCAGCCCCAGGCGTCCCCTAACCTGCAGTGGCGGTCCCCACTGACCGCAATACTGAGAGTGGCGTCACGATCAAAACCGAAGATTTCCTACCTGTGACCAGAACCAGCTACGTGGAGTCCCTGAAGGTATGCACCGATACAGCACCGGCGGGGCTTCACAGCAGCGTTTTGAACTTCAGAGTTTTAATGCCAAAAGGCATGCATTTTGATTTTCAAGCAAAGTCTATGGGAAATAGGGATTTCTTGTGCGCACAATGCTGTTAAAAACGCAGCGTTTTAGTTGCAGAAATTTTGGCAAAAACTCAGCGTTTAAAGAAGCAACATGTCAATTGTTTTTGCCATTTTGGCAGCGTTTTGCTAACATTAGAGTCAATGAGAAGTTGCAAAACGCAATCAACGTCAAAATTTTAGCGTTTAATGTGCTTTTTTGATGCAGAAAGCATGCTTTTAAGACCAATTAAATGCATGTGTTTTTGACAAAATATTAATGGCATGATATGTCCCTTTACACACACACATAGTCCGACAATTAAATGTATGAAAATCAATAAATTAAATTAAATTTTATGCATAATTATTATCACAAAGTTATAATTTTAATAAAATAAGCCATTTTTTGTTTCATAATAATCTTGATATTTGTTATCATTTTTTTCCCTTTTTTATAGTGTTTGTATGTTTAAACTTTATTTAGCATTGTATTTGTAGACAAAACGCATCTGATTTTAAGCAGTGAAAAAACATGTAAATCGCGGTAAAAACGCGGTTAAAACGCATACGTATTTATAGCGTTTTGGTGGTCAAAATCAAATTTGATACAGACAATTTCTGCCAGAGGATGCGTTTAGAACTGCAACTACCTCGACACAAAGTGCGCACATAGCCTTATACTGTAGAACAGTGGTCTCAAACTCGGCTAGGTATATGGGCTGCACACAGAAAAAAATTGAATTTGGAGGGGCTGCATTCAAAAAGTGACATTTTTAATTATACCATTTTTTTTCTATACACATTTTTTTTTTTTTTTAACTATATTTTTATTCAAATTTTTCAATAACATAACATTGGCATAAGCGAATTCAGCATTGTAAATTCAACATTACATTGTCATGTTTGATCATCCCAAATTCCATACCAATTTTTAAAATCAATAACCATAACATGGCAAGATAAAGCAAAGGAAAGCAGCGACCCCTTAACCCATCATTCTTATCATTCCCCCCATTGAACCCTTGTGAACATGGTAATGACATATAATAAAGAAGTCCCACTCAAATCGGTTATTTCCCCCTCTCCTTTTAGTCACCTTTCGGCATTTCCTCCCCCACCTCCAAGCCATCCAATGTATCCTTCAATTTTTCAGTATGATACCAGACTGTGTCTTTGAAAGGTGACATAATCCTGACTATCTCCTCCCGAGTACAATAGGCCAGTATGAATTTCTTCCATTTGTTAAAGTGCTGTCGTATTCTATCCGCCCTCCTTTCTGCATCCAATCCTTCTATTTCAAGAAGATGCAGGAGCTGACCCAAGATCTCTTCAATCGCGGGGACCCTAGACTCCAACCAATTTTTTAGTATCGCTCTCTTGGCTGCCAGAAGTATCACATGTATAAGTCTGGGTGGGTTAGTCATCTTCCCTTTGGTATCGTTCCCCTCCTCCCAATGGTGAAAAATAGCGAACCCAGGTGAGAGCCGAACTTCAAGACCCCACACCTTTTGTATACAACTTTTGATCTGTGACCATAATGGACTCAAATGGGGGCAGGACCACAACCCGTGAAGGAGATCAGTTCCACTACTCTTACACTTAGGGCAATACGTAAGCCTGTCTGGCTTTGTTGCTGATGGAGGGAGATTAAAACCATAAATTGCCTTGTGCATAATTCTAAATTGGGTTTCTCGCCAATTCTCATTTAAAATTGATTTACGAAGAGCATTCCACCCTCCCCTAATTTTTACCCCCATAGACGGGTCCTCAAATTGTTTTTCCCAAGATTTAAATAAACCTTCCGGGTGCTGTCCTATTAATAGATCACGCATGGCTCCATAAAGAAAAGAGATAGATGATGAAGTTATTGAGTTCTTTACCAGACAATCAAAAGAGTTAAATACTACCTCCTGGGTCACATCATGCAACTGAGTCATAATACTATATCTCACTTGGTCATATTGGATTACTTGGTTAGTCCCCAGGCCATACTGCGCTATAATTTCGTCTCTACTCAACCATCTAGGCTCTGAGGTGTGCAAGAGATGAGCAACAGTCCTTATACCCCGCACCTTCCATTCTTCAAACAGCTTATTGCTTGTCCCCTGCACAAACTCTGGATTCCCCCATATAGGCAAGTATTTGGATATTTTATGGGGAAGTTTGTAGTTTTTCCTCAACGCCTTCCACGCTGCAATCGTGTCTTTAAATAAGGAAGAGTGCTTGATTTTCACAGGGAGATTAGCCTGCCTAGTATGAAGCAATGCCACCAGATCCCAAGGTTGTGCATAGTCTCTCTCAAGCTCCAACGCTGAATAATGCCTAGAGCCTTTAATCCAATCCAATATATATCTAGTCAAACAGGCTATATTGTAACCCCGAATGTTCGGCAAACTCAGACCTCCATGAACCTTAGATGCCATCAGCTTCTTAAGCCCTATACGAGGGCTCTATACACATTTTGATAATTTTTTAACATTTTAGGCATGTTTATTTTATTTCTTTAAATGGCATTCATCGTATGGGCTATGGTATAGTTTTATAGCTGTGGTTGTTACAAATTTGGCGATAAACGTGCACTTTTTTGTTTAGTAACATTTAGTAAGCATTTATAGTGGCAAAATATTTTTTCATGGTTTATTTTGATTTTTGTTTTTAGATTTTTACAATTCCCACCCCTAGTTCGCCACATACAGTAATATTTTCTTACAATTAGCACCATATAGTAATTCTGTCCAACATATTGCAGTAATGTCCTTATCCTGAACCACATCTTTTAGTAATGTCTCCATTATGGTCCCCATTTTATAGTAATGTCCCCATCCTGGTTCCCATCTTGTAGTAATGCCCTATCGTGGTCTCCTTGTTATAGTAATGTGCCCATACTTGTCCCCTTCTTGTGGTAATATCCTCACCCTGGTACCCTTGTAGTAATATCTCTCATACTGGTCTCTATTTGTAGTACTGTGCCCATGCTTGTCCCCTTCTTGTTGTAATATCCTCATGCTGGTCTCCTTGTAGTAATGTCTTCCATCCTGGTTCTCATCTTGTAGCAATGCCTCATTCTTGTCCCCATAGTGTTGTAATGTCTCATCCTGTTCCCCTTGTAGTAATGTGCCCATAGTGTAATAATGCCCCATACTGGTCCCCATCTAGTTGTAATGACCCCCATCCTGTAATAATGTACTCTATTGTGCCATACTTCGCATACACAAAAAAAAAAAGATTCTTCTCACCTGTCTTCCGTTCCCTCGGCGTCCTGTTTTCTGCACATGCAGCCCGCAGGCATTGTAGACCCCTTGAAGATCACTGCCTGGTCGAGATCAGCCGCTGTCAAATCAAAGGCCAACAGCTGACAGCAATGTGCCGATGCAGTGGTGTATGACATCATTGCCAAATGCCGCAGTGCCAGTAAGCCAACATCGGCTGCTGGCCTCTGATTAGCCAGCGGCTGACATTTGCATTGTAGTGCAGAGCACCGATCTCTGTGTGGCAATACATTTCAAATGAATGTGCGTCCAAGGACGCACATTCAAATGAAATGTAGCTCTGACTTCGGTGGCCCCCTTAACTGGGCCGTGGTTGTCAAGGGGTCTACAGTGCCTGCAGGCTGCATGAAGAAGCTACAGGGGCAGCATGCTGCCCGCAGGTTTGAGAAATTGTCTCTAGAATAGCAGGATAATTTAGAGCAACATAATGGATATGCTCACCTGTTACAACAGAGAACACCTTTAGAAGCAGGTGAAGAGTCCAAAAACAAACATGGACTGTTGTCCAAGCTAACAAGATCATAATATGAGTTAGTGTACACCTTATTCGAGATCGTATGTAAGTAAAATAAAACCGAATTATCCCTTAGGCACAGCTGACCTCTCAGAGACCTTGTGCCTGGATTAGAATGGTCCTTGAAGCTGACAGGTCACCTGCTTATGGTGGATAATAATAACCTTTTATGTTTTTTCCAAAGTAGAAGAAGAGCTCCGTAAAATAAGATACTGACATGATGCATGTAAATCTGAGGAAGGCCTGGGGAATACCAGCAGAAAAACTAAAAAGATTAATTGAAAACAGATGAACTAACTGGCCACTGCGGGAAGGACATGTGCTTACAGAAGACTACGTACAAAGCCTCAATGGGGATGTTCACATGTAATTTTTGAAGGGGGAAAAACATGATGTAGCTTAAAAAAAAATCCTTGTCAGAAATTTACAGGGGGATTCAACAAGGTTTAGAATTCTGACATGGTTTTTGATTTGGATTTTTAAACTCATTAAACTTTTTTGTTCTGTATCACGGTTTTCAGAACCTCAGAGGTGCAAAACAACAACTTGCTATATGAACAACAATGTGAAATTCCGATTAAAATCGTTAAGATATTTATAAAAAGAGAGTATTTTTGAAGTACATTTCTATGTGGATTTTGGGGCGGATGTACAGTGCCTACAAGTAGTATTCAACCCCCTGCAGATTTAGCAGGTTTGATAAGATGCAAATAAGTTAGAGCCTGCAAACTTCAAACAAGAGCAGGATTTATTAACAGATGCATAAATCTTACAAACCAACAAGTTATGTTGCTCAGTTAAATTTTAATAAATTTTCAACATAAAAGTGTGGGTCAATTATTATTCAACCCCTAGGTTTAATATTTTGTGGAATAACCCTTGTTTGCAATTACAGCTAATAATCGTCTTTTATAAGACCTGATCAGGCCGGCACAGGTCTCTGGAGTTATCTTGGCCCACTCCTCCATGCAGATCTTCTCCAAGTTATCTAGGTTCTTTGGGTGTCTCATGTGGACTTTAATCTTGAGCTCCTTCCACAAGTTTTCAATTGGGTTAAGGTCAGGAGACTGACTAGGCCACTGCAACACCTTGATTTTTTCCCTCTTGAACCAGGCCTTGGTTTTCTTGGCTGTGTGCTTTGGGTCGTTGTCTTGTTGGAGGAATTTAGCAATAT
Source organism: Anomaloglossus baeobatrachus (assembly GCF_048569485.1). Lineage (NCBI taxonomy): Eukaryota > Metazoa > Chordata > Amphibia > Anura > Aromobatidae > Anomaloglossus > Anomaloglossus baeobatrachus. The sequence goes on along the minus strand of NC_134355.1, from coordinate 560,864,723 downwards.
ACAGGACTAGATCCACAGTGGAAATATCATAAGTAGCTGGACCAATAGCTTTGTACCAATAACATAAGCCAATAGAAGGATTAGACCTAAAACATAACTTTTAATATTCAATGTGTAAAATTGAACAATCGTTCAAATCATAAGTTAAAACCAGGATTCACAATCGTACCTGTAACCAGATCCCAAATATCCAACATTAGGATCATAGATAAACGAACTGCCGCAGCTGACTTCAATCTTACATAAATATGTGTCAAGAAACAGATACACTTACTTCAGCTGTAATAAATACATAAGAGGTTTCACCAAAGATCCTAAATAGAGAACCTATCTTAACATGTATAATAGGCAGATTAGTTATTTTGAGAAATAAGGCTGAGTTTCTCTCTCTCAATAAGGAATGGTCTTACCAAATCCCAAGATGTTAGGCAGGCATTAGTAGCAAGTTACCGGCTCCAAAAACAGGGGGGCTGTTTCCCAGCACTTCAAATCCCATTTGGCCAGATAACCTCAGTCAGGCAATTTCAGTGGTTCCCACTCCCAACGTTTCACAATGGATCATCAGGGGAGTCCAAGTGGGATATCAGCTGTGGGCGTCATTAAGTCTTGCTTTAACATGACCCTCCACAGATGCCCGGTTCACTATAATAGCAATAAATACATGTCAAAAAATGCCCTGGGAACTGCCATATAGGCTCCGTTTATCATGTCCCATGGTTAACTCACCGCATCCAGGTGTATGTCAGACCTAGTTCAAAATTGCCGCGCTTTGCATTTGGAGTACGCTCCAAATATAGCACCGCGCATGCGCGGATTGGTTGAAATGATGACGCGCACCTCCCATCATGCCTCCGAACCGGAAGTGCGCGTCACTCAAGGCGGCGTCGCTTGGAGAGCGTCATCCTCCTCACCCGATAACGTCATATCCGGGCGGGTGGAACGCAAACAGCCCCATTGAAAGGTGCATGTGTTGGCGCTGCCTAGCAACCTCGGTTCACAAGACCGAGGCTGTGTTTCTGATTGTACGGCACTGGGCACAAGTCCCCCAAGAATGCCGATGTATATTAGCAGTATCACAGGTCAGGTTTATGCTCATATTAAATTAAAATAGAACGCATTAGGCCGGGACGGCCAAAGCAGTGTGAAGCAGAGAAAAATACCTAGATAGAGATTACAAAGATACCTAGATAGAGATTACAACAAAACAGAGGACTTCTTCGGCCAATACCCTAAACCGGAGCATTGCCAGGAAAACACAATTAGGTCAATCAGTAAACCGTGGGACCCCCAGAGAGAGGGCTAAGGCTAAGCGGCGACGATCAGGGGGTTCTTGGGGGGTAATTAAGTATATATCATTTGTTTGTTGTTGGTATGTGATACAAATTGGGGCAGGATCAACTATACGTGTTTTTTCATCTGGGGGGGGGGGACTAGACTAAGGTGCACACTGATCACTGACCCTAGGTATAGATGCACCCTACCTAACATGTGGGGGTCGGCACCCTATTAGAACCCATGCCCCATTGGTGCCCCCACTCGGGCGTCGACTCTCCCTCCTACATGAAGCCCCTATTTCTAAGGTGCTCCTAGAAAAGGGGAGAAGGAGAGTGATTCATTTAAACCAGCTGGTACCATGGTACCCAGAGTATAAATCCAGAAGCATTCCTTCTGGAGAATGATCCTGCCCCAATCACCACCACGTAGGGGGGGGTGGATCAAATCGATACCCATCACTCTAAAGCTTCCCAAATCACCATTATGTGAAGCATTAAAGTGTCTAGCCACTGGTGTGTCGTTTTTATTCAGAATATCGTTTTTGTGTTCCCCCACTCTACGCCTCAGCTCCCTGATGGTCTTTCCTATATACAACTTGCCGCATCCACAGCTCACCTTGTACACTACCCCCTTTGATTTGCAAGTTATGAGTGACCTCAGGGAGTATGATTTACTACCTGTTGAGTTTTTGAAGTCCTTTCCTTCTTCCATATACTTGCAATTGATGCAATCATAACATTTAAAACAGCCCTTTACTTCACTTCTTTTGGCTGTTTTCTCCTGGAAATGACTGTGGACCAATCTGTCACTCAAAGATCTCGCCTTTCTATAAGTGACAGATGGGTAATCCAAGAGGTATTTATTGATTGCTGGGTCCATACGTAAAATGGGCCAGTGTTTCAGTAGTATTTTCCTTAGATCCACTGAGCCGTTATTAAACGTTGTAATGAACCTTAAGGTGTCCATGGTGGTGACATCCTGGTTGTTGGAGTGTAGTAAAGAGCTCCGATCCAAGCCGCATGTGGAATTGTAGGCCGTCTTAATAACCTGCTCAGGATAGCCCCTCTCTCTTAGGCGTCCCACCAGGTCATCTGACTGTGCCTTAAAGGCCGCATTATCCGAACAGTTTCTCCGCATTCTTATAAACTGTCCCTTAGGAATCCCCCTTTTAAGGGCAACAGGGTGAGCACTCTCCCACTTGAGAAGGGAGTTTGATGAGGTGGCCTTTCTATAAGTTGTTGTATCAAGACGACCCTCTGGTCCTCTCTCGACTAAAACGTCGAGAAACGCCAGCCTGTCTCCACCTACTTCACAGGTGAAGCGTAGGCCAATGTTGTTATTATTCAATTTGGCCATGAAGGTATAGAACTCCGCCTCCGAGCCTTTCCAGACAAGGAAGACGTCGTCAATGTATCTAGTCCATAAGACGACGTCTTCCGTGTCCATTAGGCCACCAAAAACCACCTTCTCCTCCCACCAGCCCAGGAGGAGGTTAGCATACGATGGGGCACAACACGTCCCCATCGCAGTCCCCCTGAGCTGATGGAAGACCCTCCCATCGAAGGTGAAGATGTTTCTGGTTAAACAAAAGGTAAGGGCCTTGATGACAAAGTCATTATGCTGCCTGTATTGGTTCCCTCTAGTACTCAAAAAGTACCTCACAGCCTCCACTCCCGCCTCGTGGGGGATAGATGAATATAAAGCTTCCACGTCTATACTACATAAGAGCATGCCTTCCTCTAAATAGACATCGTCAATTCTACGTAGGAAGTCAGTTGTGTCTCTCAGATATGAATTAAGGGACACCACAAACGGTCTTAGAATCCTGTCAACATAGATGCTTAATTTTTCTGTTAAACTACCAATACCCGACACAATAGGGCGACCCTTCAACGGGTTGCATCCTTTGTGTATTTTTGGCAAGATGTAAAATGTTGCCATTACTGGAAAGGAAGGCAATAGGTAGTCAAACTCATTTTTGCTGATAAGATTCAAGCCAAGAGCTTCATCCAACATATTCCTTAGTTCATTTTTAAATGTTGGAATTGGACTTGAATCAAGTCTGGTATAACACGCCTCGTCCCTGAGGATCTCCAGACAGATGTTCTTGTAATCTTGGGAGTCCAGTATCACCACGTTGCCCCCCTTATCAGAGGGCTTAATGGTGATACTGGAGTCCCTTTCCAAAATTTGTAAACTCTGCATCTCCGTTTTTGACAGGTTATATGGACCCCTATGTGTTCCAATGCTCTTTTTTATATCCTCTGTCACCAAATTGACGAAGACATCTATTGCATCTGTCTCTGCATAGGTAGGCGGTGTTTTCATGCTTCTGTTTTTTAGGTCTGTAAATGGCCCTTCACCTAGGTCGTTGGGGTTAGTATCACTCAGATGGAAGAGTAATCTTACGTCTTCCAGGAGTTCTCCTGGGATTCCCAATTCGGCTGATGATTTCTCATTTTGTCTATCAAAAAATTTTTTCCACTTAAGACGTCTAGCAAATAAGTTAAGATCCTTAATTGCTGTAAACTCATTGAAATCAGTAGTAGGGACAAAGGACAAGCCTTTGTTAAGAACCAATAGCTCAGTGTTACTGAGGGGTCTGGCAGACAAATTGATCACCTGCGGAGCTCCCCCCATTGTTATATGGGGTTTGGCAGCCCCTTGCTCCTCAGGTGATACTGATTGTCTAAAAAACCCCCCCGGCCCTGATTGTAGTTAGCTCACCTGTAGTTTCCTCGTCCTCTTCCCCTCTGTTTCTTATATTGTTGTGGAGGTTTGTACCTAATATCAGTGTCAGACAGCTCAGCGTCTGTAGATGAAAAATCGGTCTCACTTTGCCTTGTAGTTCGATTATTAGAGGGGACATAAACTCTGTTATCTTTGAAATCTTGGAGGTCCCTGATGTAGAATTTGTGTTTTCTCTCTTTCAATCTGTATTGGAATTTCTCAATGACTCCTTGTAATACAAGTTCTTTATTTGCAAATTCTCCTTCACTGGAGAATTTGCGTGTTATATCAATATGCTCTTTTAAAGAGTCTTCAAGAGTCAACAAGTTCTTCCTCTCCTCATCCAAAAGGAGCTTCATAAGCCGGAGGGAGCTGTCAGTGGCTTCCTTCTCCCATCTGCTTATGAACTCTGGATTTTTTTGACGATAACCTGGTTGGAGGGTTATCCTCAGTTATGTTTTAGGTCTAATCCTTCTATTGGCTTATGTTATTGGTACAAAGCTATTGGTCCAGCTACTTATGTCGTTGTCTTGTTGGAAGATGAAATGACGACCCATCTTAAGATCCTTGATGGAGGAGCGGAGGTTCTTGGCCAAAATCTCCAGGTAGGCCGTGCTATCCATCTTCCCAGATAGCCAGGCCCCTTTGCTGAGAAACAGCCCCACAGCATGATGTTGCCACCACCATGCTTGACTGTAGGGATGGTATTCTTGGGGTCGTATGCAGTGCCATCCAGTCTCCAAACGTCACGTGTGTGGTTGGCACCAAAGATCTCGATCTTGGTCTCATCAGACCAGAGAACCTTGAATCAGTCTGTCTCAGAGTCCTCCAAGCGATCATGAGCAAACTGTAGACGAGCCTTGACATGACGCTTTGAAAGTAAAGGTACCTTACGGGCTCATCTGGAACGGAGACCATTGCGGTGGAGTACGTTACTTATGGTATTGACTGAAACCAATGTCCCCACTGCCATGAGATCTTCCCGGAGCTCCTTCCTTGTTGTCCTTGGGTTAGCCTTGACTCTTCGGACAAGCCTGGCCTTGGCACGGGTGGAAACTTTCAAAGGCTGTCCAGGCCGTGGAAGGCTAACAGTAGTTCCATAAGCCTTCCACTTCCGGATGATGCTCCCAACAGTGGAGACAGGTAGGCCCAACTCCTTGGAAATGGTTTTGTACCCCTTGCCAGCCTTGTGACCCTCCACGATCTTGTCTCTGATGGCCTTGGAATGCTCCTTTGTCTTTCCCATGTTGACCAAGTATGAGTGCTGTTCACAAGTTTGGGGAGGGTCTTAATTAGTCAAAAAAGGCTGGAAAAAGAGATAATTAATCCAAACATGTGAAGCTCATTGTTCTTTGTCCACAAATCCTAGAACAGAATGCGTCAACTCACTCCATTACGTGCAAAAATATCCTTTATTCTGCGTTATTGCAGACAAAATACAGGAGCATGGGGAGAGAGGGGGTGCTCCCCATGCTCCTGTATTTTGTCTGCAATAACGCAGAATAAAGGATATTTTTGCACGTAATGGAGTGAGTTGCCGCATTCTGTTCTAGGATTTGTGGTTATGGACTTGTGTTGTTGCTGAGCACCGCTCCATCAGGCATCTTCAATCCAGGAGCAGTCAAAGTCCAGAAACATTGATTCCACGCAACTGTGAGTACGGCTCCACTGTTTGGCAGATTTTGCTCTGCAGTGCCCGATCCTGATAATTTTCATTGTTCTTTGTGCCTGAAATACTTCTTAATACTTTAGGGGAACCAAACAGAATTCTTGTGGTTTGAGGGGTTGAATAATAAATGACCCTCTGAATAAACTTTTCACAATTTAAAAAAATAAATAAAAAAAGAAATAACATTCTTTTTTGCTGCAGTGCATTTCACACTTCCAGGCTGATCTACAGTCCAAATGTCACAATGCCAAGTTAATTCCGAATGTGTAAACCTGCTAAATCTGCAGGGGGTTGAATACTACTTGTAGGCACTGTATCTTACATTATTACTTAGAGTTTCTTGTTTATCTACAGTATATTATAAAACCATAGGCAGTCCGTGCACTACCATATGTTGCATCTATAACGTGCCATATTCTGTCCAAGCAATGCTTCTAATGGAGATTGTCTGAATTATGTTGGTGTGCTTCAATTCTAAGGCAATGTGCGCACGTTGCGTTTTTTTCCGCGGAAACACTGCGTTTTGAATTGCAGCGTTTTCAGTGCCAAATTGCATGCATTCAGCTTCCCCAGCAAAGTTTATGAGAAAGCCGAAAAATCAATGCTTGTAAACGCAGCATTTTTGATGCCCTAAATCGCTGCGGAAAAAAAAGCAGCATGTCACTTCTTTTGTGCGTTGTAGCTGCGTTCTCCACCCATTGAAATCAATGATGTGGGTCAAAACGCAACCAAAATGCACTTGGACTACATTTTTGTTGCGTTCCGCATACTTTTTTGACACGCAAAACGCAGGTCTTTCAGTCTCTCAATCTCTGTCTGTGGATGTCGGTGAATCTCCCTCTGTCTGTCGGTCGGTCGGTCTCTTTCTCTATCAGCTGGTCGCTCTGTCTCTCTCTCTCTCTCTCTCTGTCTGTCCCTCTCTCTGTCCGTCGGTCAATCTCTCCCCCTCTCTCATACTCACCGATCCCCGATCACCGGCGTGGTTCTGCACTGCTGTCACACTGCTCCGGCGGCTTTTCCTCTTTTGAAAATGCCGGCCGCTCATTATTCAATCTGGTATTCCCTGCTTTCCCCGCCCACCGGCGCCTATTATTGGTTGCAGTCAGACCCGCCCCCACGCTGAGTGACAGCTGTCTCACTGCAACCAATCACAGCCACCGGTGAGCGGGTCTATATCGTGCAGTACAATAAATAAATAATAAAAAAAAACGGCGTACGGTCCCCCCCAATTTTGATACAAGCCAAGTTAAAGCCACACGGCTGAAGGCTGGTATTCTCAGGATGGGGAGCCCTACGTTATGGGGAGCCCCCCAGCCTAAAAATATCAGCCAGCAGCAGCCCGGAATTGCCGCATCCATTAGATGCGACAGTCCCGGGGCTCATCCCGACTTGCCCTGGTGCGGTTGCAATCGAGGTAATAAGGAGTTAATGGCAGCAACCCATAGCTGCCACTAAGTCCTAGGTTAATCATGTCAGGTGTCTCCCCGAGATACCTTCCATGATTAACCTGTAAGTGAAAGTAAATAAACACATACATCCGAAAAATCCTTTATTTGGAATTAGAGAAAAAAAAACCCCCTCTTTCACCACTTTATTAAAATCCCCAAATACCCCTCCAGGTCCGGCGTAATCCACACGAGGTCCCGCGACGCATCCAGCTCTACTACATGAAGCTGACAGGAGCGGCAGTAAAACACTGCCGCTCCTGTCAGCTCCACGCAGCAACTGAAGTGAATCGCGCTGTCAGCGGGGACGTCACTGAGGTAATGCCGGTGTGTGTGCGCGGGGATGATGGGTGCACTAGCGCCGGTGTGTGTGCGGTGATGATGAGGGCTGTAGTGTCGGGATGTGTGCGGGGATGATCAGGGCTGTAGTGTCGGGATGTGTGCGTGGATGATGAGGGCTGTAGTGTCGGGATGTGTGCGGGGATGATGAGGGCTATAGTGTCGGGATGTGTGCGGTGATGTAGGCGGTAATGTCGGGATTTGTGCGGTGATGTAGGCGGTAATGTCGGGACGTGTGCGGTGAAGATGAGGGCGGTAATGTCGGGATGTGTGCGGTGATGTAGGCGGTAATGTCGGGATGTGTGCGGTGATGTAGGCGGTAGTGTCGGGATGTGTGCGGTGATGATGTGGGCGGTAGTGTCGGGATGTGTGCGGTGAAGATGAGGGCAGTAATGTCGGGATGTGTGCGGTGATGTAGGTGGTAGTGTCGGGGTGTGTGCGGTGATGATGTGAGCGGTAGTGTCGGGATGTGTACGGTGAAGATGAGGGCAGTAATGTCGGGATGTAGGCGGTGATGTAGGCGGTAGTGTCGTGATGTGTGCGGTGAAGATGTGGGCGGTAATGTCGGGATGTGTGCGGTGATGATGTGGGCGTTAGTGTCTGGGTGTGTGCGGTGATGATGTAAGCGGTAGTGTCGGGATGTGTGCAGTGATGATGGAGGTGGTAATGTCAGGATGTGTGCGGTGATGATTTGGGCGGTAGTGTCGGGATGTCTGCGGTGATGATGTGGGCGGTAGTGTCGGGATGTGTGCGGTGAAGATGAGGGCTCTCTTTCGTCTAAGGAAAATTTAACGCAACGCGTTATTTCACTGACTTGGAAGAAAGCAGACTTTTAAGCAGCAGAGCGACACCAGATACCAGCCATTACTGTAAACGAACCAAGGAGAGACCTGACCCTGGAGAAGGCCTGAGCAACACTGACTTCAGGAGAAACCCAAATACTGACTACTGAATTCAGGAGGAACCCGAAAATCGAATACCGACCATGGACTTCAGGAAGAACCCGAAGACCAAATATCAACCACTGACTTCTGGAGTAACCCGAAGACCAATACTGACCATCAACTTCAGGAGGAACCAGAAGACCAAATACCAAAAACCGTTTCCAGAAGAAGACTTGAGTGAGCTGGGTCATTGTTTCCTGTCCAGACGTACAGTACTGGAAGCCTGTGCTAGTATTTCTTCTGCGGTGTTGCTATCAGTGTGTCAAGAGTGGGAGAAGAGGGTTGTATTGACAATCCAACACAATGGGCAGCACTTTGAACACATTTTATAAGTGGTCATAAAATTGTAAATAACTAATGAACAAATAAAGTTATATTAAAACCAAGCACACCATTGTTTTTTTTGTGAAATTCTCAATAAGTTTGATTATGTGTTACACGACCCTCTTCCCAAACCCAAAATGTCTGACTTCAAAATGGCCACCATGGTCACCACCCATCTTGAAAAGTTTGCCCCCCCTCCCATAGACTAATGAGCCATAAACAGGAAGTTGATATCACCAACCATTCTCATTTTATTTAGGTGTATCCATATAAATGGCCACCCTGTATATGTTATATAGCAGACATATTTCACGTTTGTTCAATTTTACAAAATGCAGGATGCCTTCCTGTCAAGACTGTCAAATTCTAAATAATGACTCTTGGAATTTAAGTTGGCATAAACTAACATCTTCTTTTTGGAATTATGTTTTTATATTAATATCCTCTTTAAAGGGCTTGTCTTTTTCATCGGTGACTTTATGTCAACAGTTCTAAAAATTGTTCTCAATTTAGTACCTGAGCAACTTTGAAAAGTGATTTGTCACCTGACATGTTACTTCCCGCATCAGGTAACTCATCACATGACACATGAGGTAATGGATTATGGAGGTCACTTGTGGCTTGGATGGTGCTCAGTGGTAAGACATCAATCCATAAAGTAACTAGTAGTAAAGCACAGCACTCAATTTTCAGGTCAGGTGAACACTCAGGTGGGAGATCAATGTATATTAATTGATAACCTGTCCAAAATGGATATGTTGGCCAATATTTTGGTCCTTCCCAAAACTTTGTTAAGGCCTGTGTCAAGATTACACTATACATAATAAGAAAGGACACTATGTAATAAGGGATAGTGCAGCACATAACAGAGGACATTATGTAACAGCAAACAGATTATAAATAACAAGAGAGAACACTAATAAAGGAAAGCATTATACATAAAAGGAGAGGGCACTATATAACAATGAATTGTGCTATAAATAATAAAGGACAGTATGTAATAATGGACAATGCTATACATAATAAGAGAAGACAATATGTAAGAGACGATGGGGCTATACATACTAAAGAATTATACATAATAAGAAAGGACAGTATATAACAAAGGATGGTAACATACATAATAAGGAAGGACAGTATGTAATAATGGACTGTGCAATGCATAATAAGAAAGAACAGTATGTAATAAAGGACAGCGCTATACATAAGAGAGGACACTATATAACAATGGATAACGCTATATGTGACGCCCTGGACTATCCAGGTCGTCCCAGGTAGACACAACAACACTACACACCCCCTTCCCAGCTAGGCAACAGCAGTCAAACTAAAAGCCTTGTCACCACCCTCCAGGTTTGATGTCCACACCAGGGGGGGTGGAGCCAGGCAGTTGGCTCCACCCACCGAGGAGTTCACAGGCCTGGAGGCGGGAAAACAGAGTTGAAGTCTAGCTCTGGCTCTGGAAGGAGTCAAGTTCAAGTCCAGAAGAAGACCTGTGCTCAGGCCTGCCAAAGACTACTCCGGTGGCTGGGATGGAGCCCAGTCACCATTGGCAAGGAGGCAGACGGTAGTGGCCACCTGCAGGAGACCGGGAATACTCAGACCCCGAACTAGGCTAGAAGCCACCACCATAGTCAAATTAACTGATTGCGGTCTGGACCTCAGGGGTTCATTCCCACCTCAGTCCCGATTGAAGGCAACAGCCCAACCATTCCGGATAAGTGCCACCACCAAGGGCCAGAGATCCAAAAGGCCAGCGTCTGTGGGCAAATGGGCTCCTACGACAGATACACGTCGGGGAGCGGACTACCGGTGCCTAGGCACAGGAGTCAAGATTTACATACAGAGGTGCAGGAGAAAAGCGGACATTACCAACCTAATCTGGGAAAAGCTGCAGCCGGCTGCGGGCCCCGTTCATCACTCCGTTTAGTTTACCAGCGACTCCAGTGTCTTGTGTCAGAGTGAGTACACCAGTGCCATCCGGCACCACGCCGCGCTGCACCGCAACACTACACCCTGCACCCGGGCCCCGACCCCCAGGACCAACATCCCCTACCCACGGAGGGGTCAACACCTGGCTGCGCTACTACATCGCTCCCGGGGGCCCCCATACCTGCACCGCAGCGGTGGTGTCTACAATCACCACAACCCGTGGGTGGTGTCACGAACTATGACTTCAAACCAAACACCCAAAAATCCCCCGCGTGTAGCGCCAACTCTCTTGCAGAGCGACGTGACCCCCGGGTCTGTGAAAGGCTCGAGCCACCACCCGTAGTGCAAGCACGGATCCGAGCGGCTCGGCGGTCGCAGCCGAGCCCGAGGGGCGGTACACAGCGACTCTTCTGGTGTCTGCAAACAGGATTGAACCAGTCCACTTAACAGTGGAAGTGCGCCTTGAAGTCCCCGTCAGCGGCGTCCCGCTGAAAAATTTGAGAATTTGCCATCTTTGGAGCGAAGAGTTCCCGCCCGAGCCGTCTTCCCTGAGCAGAAAGGGCGCGAAGGCGAAGCCCCGCCCCCCGAGAGCGGAGCGGAGCAAAAAGCTAAAGAAGTGTTCGGAAAAGACCAAGGGGGGCGGGTGAGGACTGTTTGCCATGTGACCATATGGATAAAGGGCAGGGACGCCAGGACCCCGCCACCCGTCTTGTTCCTGGAACCCGAGCATACAGCATGTCTGCCTCGTCCGAGAAGCCCGAATTCCCAGAGCCCGCTCCCGGAACATCGGCGTGGGTGGAGGCCCGGACGACCCTCATGTGCTGCCAGCTGCAGGTCCAGGTGAGGTACCAGATGGAGCAATGGGCGGCCGAGATGGGGGAGATAGCCGCGGCCATGCGGGCACGCGAGATGGGGGGGGGAATTTGGAAGAGAGAGCGAGCGACCCACACCCCTATGTCCTTGAGGGACCGGCCGCTGCGGCTGAGGGACCCGGTCTGCCCCCAATTCTCCTGTTGCCACTTCCGCTGCCCGTATCGGTTGCTGCCGCTTCCCCGCTTGTTCTGCTGCCCCCGACACCGGCGGCAGAGCCCGACCCAGTTGCCCAGAAGGACCCGCCTGTAGAAGCAGCCCGCGGGCGACCGTATGCACGGCCCACACCCGTCCCGCTTCCGTGGAAGGAGGGTTCCTGGAGGAAGCGCGTTCCCGAGGAGGCCCCACTACTCCAGGAAGCAACCGCACCCGAAGAGGTCCCGGCCCTGGCAGTCCGCCCGGCCTAGACGGAGGTGCCAGATACCCAGCGGCACGCCCGGCAGGTAAAGCTGGCCGCTCCCCACACCCATACCTCGGCTGAGGCGGTGCAGGGTTGTTGCTGCAGGGCAGCACCCCAGGCCACGACACAGCGGGGTTCCCAGAAGAAGGTGCCTATCGTAGTTGGCACAGAGGAACTCCGGCTGGGCCCAACCCACGCACCCGAGGGGCCCGTAGACGCCCTGTATTGGGAGCGGCAGCAGAGCCAGCTAGACCGGGAAAATGAGGCCCGGGAGAAGAGAGAGGCCGAGGTCCTGGCCCGCACGATTAAAGAAAAAGAAAACCTGCGGTGTGCCACCTTTCTTGTGCGAGGCCCGAGGTACGAGGGCCAGGTCCGACGCTTTGACCCCAACAGGGGGTGGGGATTACTGTTTGAGCCCGGCTTGGAGAAAGAGGTGTTTGTATCCCGTCGGGACGTGTACCCCCACTTGCCTGTGGGCCACCCGGACCGTGACCTGATCCCTGGAGAGTTGGTCACCTACACCCGCCACTGTGGGGAGAGGGGCTGGTTTGCCCTGAGCGTGCAAAGAAGGGCACGACATGAAGGCCCGAGGCGCTCCCAGACCCCTCCCCCACCGTACAGCCCCGGAGTCACCGTGGAGGAAGAGTACGGAGTGGAGGATGAAGAGTAAGGTAGCGGAACCCCGTTGCCACAAGCACAGTCCCCGTTGGGACCCCACTGCAAGTCCCCGATGGGACCTATGTTTATGGTTGCGGACCAGCTACTGAAGTGCCCATCCCCGTTGGGACTCTTGTTGCCCCCTGTTTGTCCCACATGAGAAATCATGAACATGGCTGAGAACTAGCAAGCCACCCAAAAACTTTTGGGCTTGTAAATAGTGCCCTTACTGCCCTTCCCGTCACTGCTGGTCTCCGGAAAGGCTGGTTGGAGAGAGGACCTGCAGCAGAGCAGGCTGGGGTCCGGTCACCACAGGAATCGGTGACCATCCTCCGGGTCAGGGGTCCCCTGGACGTGGGGCCTCTGAGTGACTGCAGGGTGCGAAACACCGTACCCGTTCTCGCTTGGGTTGCCTGGCCAAGTTCCTGATCCGGACTGGGGAAAAGGGGTGCTGCCCACTTCTTAGGGGCAGCATCAAGGCTAGGTTGCTTGGGTGGGAAAGCGGAAAGACATGGACCCGTTGTTAAAAATGTTTGCAATGTTAAAAGTAATTTGCCTCCCGTAAGAGAAGAAAAAGAAAGCCTACATATTCTTGACTATGTAAATATGTTATTATAAATGTATACGTGTTTCTTATCTTTTTGCAGTTTACAACAAAAATAAACCGGTGATGGACGGGCAGCCTGCGGACGATCTGCATTAAACCAAGGGGGAATGTGACGCCCTGGACTATCCAGGTCATCCCAGGTAGACACAACAACACTACACACCCCTTTCCCAGTTAGGTAACAGCAGTCAAACTAAAAGCCTTGTCACCACCCTCCAGGTTTAATGTCCACACCAGGGGGGTGGAGCCAGGCAGTTGGCTCCACCCACCGAGGAGTTCACAGGCCTGGAGGCGGGAAAACAGAGAGTTGAAGTCTAGCTCTGGCTCTGGAAGGAGTCAAGTTCAACTCCAGAAGCAGACCTGTGCTCAGGCCTGCCAAAGACTACTCCGGTGGCTGGGTTGGAGCCCAGTCACCATTGGCAAGGAGGCAGACGGTAGTGGCCGCCTGCAGGAGACCGGGAATACGACCGTTGGAACTGTAAGGGACCGGGACAGGGTAGTGGCCCACCGAAACCGAACCGGGGAACCAACTGGATACCGGCGCACCAGGCAGGGTACTCAGACCCCGAACTAGGCTAGAAGCCACCACCATAGTCAAATTAACTGATTGCGGTCTGGACCACAGGGGTTCATTCCCACCTAAGTCCCGATTGAAGGCAACAGCCCAACCATTCCGGATAAGTGCCACCACCAAGGGCCAGAGATCCAAAGGGCCAGCGTCTGAGGGAAAACGGGCTCCTACGACAGATACACGTCGGGGAGCGGACTACCGGTGCCTAGGCACAGGAGTCAAGATTCACATACAGAGCTGCAGGAGAAAAGCGGACATTACCAACCTAATCTGGGAAAAGCTGCAGCCGGCTGCGGGCCCCGTTCATCACTCCGTTTGGTTTACCAGCGACTCCAGTCTCTTGTGTCAGAGTGCGTACACCAGTGCCATCCGGCGCTGCACCGCAACACTACACCCTGCACCCGGGCCCTGGCTCACCGGACCCCGGGACCAACATCCCCTACCCACGGAGGGGTCAACACCTAGCTGCGCAACTACACCGCTCCTGGGGGCCCCCATACCTTCACCGCAGCGGTGGTGTCTACAATCACCACAACCCGTGGGTGGCGTCACGAACTATCACTTCAAACCAAACACCCAAAAATCCCCCGCTTGTAGCGCCAACTCCCTTGCAGAGCGACGTGACCCCCGGGTCCGTGAGAGGCTCGAGCCACCACCCGCAGTGCGAGCACGGATCCGAGCGGCTCGGCGGTCGCAGCCGAGCCCACGGGGCAGTACACTATACATAATGCAGAAAGAAAATATGCATTGATGGACGTCGCTATACATAATAGGAGAGGACACTATATAACAATGGTACATAGGTACTATACATAATAATTGAAAACACTATATAATAAGAGTTGGTGGTATACATAGCAAGACAGGACACTGATAATGGACTGGGTTATACATAATAATCAATGCCACTATATAATAAGGGACAGAGCTAAGCATAATAAGAGAGGGCAGTATATAAGTAACTTGGATATACCTAATAAGAGAGTACAATCAAAATAAGAAGAAACAGCACACTTTTCAATTCATTTTTCACTGAGTAGGTGAATGCAGTAAATAATCCAGGTGCATGGAGACATATAAATCCGAAGAGATCAAAGATCCGCAGCACTCCAATTTCATGAGTGATTATTTACAAGGAATGCCTAGTGAACAAACACTTTGGATAAAGTTGAAATGCTGCAGAATTGTATCTCTTTCAATAATACAGAACACTATACAACAATGGACACTATGTAATAAAACATGGTGGTATACATAGTAAGAGTAATGCACTAAAAAAAGGGACCGACCTATACATAATAAGAAAATACATGGACATAATGTAATAATGGACTGCCCTATACATAATAATTAAAGACACTATGTAATAATGATTGGCGCTATACCTAATAAAGGAACACAATATATAAAAAGAGATAATGCTTTGTATAATAATGAAGGTTTAGCCCTGGCGTCCCTGCATGGTACTGCCTATTCCCTTAGCAGGGACGCCGACTCACTGTCGTGGCCGGGCTGCACGCTCCCTTGCTTCCCTGCGGTTTTCCTTCTGAAGCTTGTGTCCCCCAGTAGTGTGCTTAGGTCGGGCACGCTCTGCCTATGAAAGGGCCAGCACAATAATAACCATAAGTAGGTACTTAAGGCATCCTCCTACTAGGGGAGGTGTCTGAGCAACATTGTTAGTTAGTTTAGTGCTTGTCCACTTGCTAGCTAGTTGTCAGGTACCGAGTCTCCTGTCCCTATCACCTGTACCGATGCTCACCTTCCCAAACCCATACGTGCCATACCCTCCCTACCTGCCTGCCTCAGCCCTCGAGTCTGCATATGCTGTCCCCCTATGCACCTGTCTGCACTAGCGACTCCTATACCATACCTGAGCCCATACCTGCCCTGGAGGTCAGCTGCCACAGTCACGGACACTGCCCTGGCAGTGGTACTTGGCGTCTACCGGCATCCAAACCCATCCTCACCATCTGAGTTTCTGGCACTTACAGTTAGGTCCAGAAATATTTGGACAGTGACACAATTTTCGCGAGTTGGGCTCTGCATGCCACCACATTGAATTTGAAATGAAACCTCTACAACAGAATTCAAGTGCAGATTGTAACGTTTAATTTGAAGGTTTGAACAAAAATATCTGATAGAAATTGTAGGAATTGTACACATTTCTTTACAAACACTCCACATTTTAGGAGGTCAAAAGTAATTGGACAAATAAACCAAACCCAAACAAAATATTTTTATTTTCAATATTTTGTTGCGAATCCTTTGGAGGCAATCACTGCCTTAAGTCTGGAACCCATGGACATCACCAAACGCTGGGTTTCCTCCTTCTTAATGCTTTGCCAGGCCTTTACAGCCGCAGCCTTCAGGTCTTGCTTGTTTGTGGGTCTTTCCGTCTTAAGTCTGGATTTGAGCAAGTGAAATGCATGCTCAATTGGGTTAAGATTCATAGTTTCATAGTTTTTTAAGGTTGAAGGGAGACTCTAAGTCCATCTAGTTCAACCCGTAGCCTAACATGTTGATCCAGAGGAAGGCAAAAAAACCCCAATGTGTCAAATAAGCTCCAATGGGGAAAAAAATTCCTTCCTGACTCCACATACGGCAATCAGACTAGTTCCCTGGATCAACACCCTGTCATAAAATCCAATATACATAACTGGTAATATTATATTTTTCAATTAATGCGATCAGGCTCTGCTTAAATTTTACTTGTGAATCCCTCAATACAACATCATACGGCAGAGAGCTCCATAGTCTCACTGCTCGTACAGTAAAGAGTCCTCATCTGTGATTATGATTAAACATTCTTTCCTCAAGACGTAGCGGATGCCCCCGTGTTCCAGTCGCAGGCCTAGGTGTAAAGAGATCTTTGGAAAGGTCTCTGTACTGTCCCCTCATATATTTATACATTGTGATTAGATCCCCCTAAGCCTTTGTTTTTCCTAACTAACTAACCCCAAGTTTAATAACCTGTCTTGGTATTGCAGCCCACCCATTCCTCTAATAATCTTGGTCGCTCTTCTATCCACCTGTAAGATTATGCTATTTATAACCTTCTATACTTTTGCTAACAAGAAATGCATCCATTCCTCTCTTAAATTCATTCAGTGAGTTGGCCATCACCACTTCCTCAGGAAGAGAGTTCCAGAGCCTCACTGCTCTTACCGTGAAGAACCCTCTTCTATGCTGATGTAGGAATTTTCTTTCCTCCAATCGAAAAGAATGCCCCCTTGTTCTTGTCATAGTCCTTGGTACAAACAGATCATGGGAGAGATCTCTATATGGCCCTCTGATATATTTGTACATATTTATTAGGTCTCCCCTAAGTCTTCTCTTTTCTAGAGTAAGTAGACCTAATTTTGATAACCTTTCCGTGTATTGTAATGCACCCATTCCATTTATTATTTTAGTAGCCCGCCTCTGAACCCTTTCAAGTTCAGTAATGTCTTTCTTCAGCACCGGCGCCCAAAATTGCACACAATACTCCAAGTGTGGTCTGACTAGTGATTTGTACAGAGGGAGAATGATGTTTTCATCTCGTGCCCCCAGACCTCTTCTAATGCATCCCATCACCCTATTTGCTTTGGTGGCTGCTGCCTGACACTGGGCACTCCAATTTAGATTCTTATTCACTAAGATGCCTAAGTCTTTTTCCATGTCTGATTTCCCCAGCAGTTTCCCATTTAGTAAGTAATCGTAGCATCTGTTTCTCCTTCCCATGTGCATAACCTTACACTTATCTGTGTTAAACCTCATTTGCCATTTTTCAGCCCAATTCTCCAATTTACTCAAGTCCATCTGTAGTTGCAAACTGTCCTCCTTTGTGTTAACTATCTTACATAGTTTTGTATCATCTGCAAATACTGATATTTTACTCTGTAAACCATCCACCAGATCATTAATAAATATATTAAATAGTAGGGGGCCCAATACAGACCCCTGTGGCACCCCACTAGTAACCCTGGCCCAATCTGAGTATGCACCATTAATAACCACTCTTTGTTTTCTACCACTAAGCCAGCTATCTACCCATCTACACACATTTTCCCCGAGCCCAAGCTTTCTCATTTTACTTAGCAGTCTTTTATGTGGGACAGTGTCAAATGCTTTACCGAAGTCGAGATAAATGACATCCAATGATTCTCCTCGGTCCATCAAGAAAGCTGTGGACAAACAAGCGCCAATAGGGTCTTACCCGACAAAATGTAGGGAGGGGAGGGGGGAGTAATACTACTCACCAGATGTGGTTGTGAAAGTCACAACCACTATATCAGCATGAATAATCGATCCACGGCTGCAGCCACCCAATGGCAGATAACAGAAGACAATAGAAGTAGGTGTTTGATGCCGCGCCAAAAGATCACTAGTTCAGATATTCAGACCAATGTCACTTTATTTTCATCCAGGTCTACGCGTTTCAGGAGCACCTGCTCCCTTCCTCAGGACCGTCAGTATACAAATAACATCAAATCTGACTCACAAAGGGTCAGACTAACAATAAATAGTCATAGTGACGTCATAGGGCCATCCCTCTAAAGAAAAAAACAGGCGGAAACGAGGTGCCACGTTGTCAGTTATGACGTGTTAGACAGATTTTGTGAATATATACAAAAAACATAACATTTTAAACAGTAGAACAATCATAAACATAGACAGCTCTCATAGAAAGAAACCAATGAAAAAAACACACTATTACAATGTTTCCCCCTCGATACTTAACTCCACATACACGTATTAGTATATTCCTTTGCGCCCTCTCCTCCCCGGGTTTGATCCCGGTGTATTCCACATCCAGTATTTGTATTACCAATGGTTAATCAACGGATATTCGTACGTTGATGTATATTTTTTCAATACACGATTAGTGTGCTTTATTCGTGTTTTTTTTGTTTTTTTCATTGGTTTCTTTCTATGAGAGCTGTCTATGTTTATGATTGTTCTACTGTTTAAAATGTTATGTTTTTTGTATATATTCACAAAATCTGTCTAACACGTCATAACTGACAACGTGGCACCTCGTTCCCGCCTGTTTTTTTCTTTAGAGGGATGGCCCTATGACGTCACTATGACTATTTATTGTTAGTCTGACCCTTTGTGAGTCAGATTTGATGTTATTTGTATACTGACGGTCCTGAGGAAGGGAGCAGGTGCTCCTGAAACGCGTAGACCTGGATGAAAATAAAGTGACATTGGTCTGAATATCTGAACTAGTGATCTTTTGGCGCGGCATCAAACACCTACTTCTATTGTCTTCTGTTATCTCCTCGGTCCATGTGAGAGCTTACATCCTCATAGAAGCTGATCAGGTTAGTTTGACAGGAGCGATCCTTCATAAATCCATGCTGATATGGAGTTAAACAGTTATTAGCATTGAGACTTTCCATAATAGTATCCCTTAAAAACCCTTCAAACATTTTACCCACAACAGATGTTAAGCTTACCGGCCTATAGTTTCCAGGTTCCCTTTTGCACCCTTTTTTGAATATTGGTACCACATTTGCTAGCCGCCAATCCAGTGGAACAGACCCAGTTTCTATAGAGTCTTTAAATAAAAGGAATAGAGGCCTGTCTATCACATTACTTAACTCCCTTAATACCCGAGGGTGAATGCCATCAGGGCCTGGTGATTTGTCAATTTTAATGTTACTAAGTCGGTTCTGCACTTCTTCCTGGGTTAGGCAGGTCATACTTAACGGGGCATTTACATGATCACTCTGCATTTCCCCTGGCATATGCTTTTCCTGTGTGAACACAGTTGAGAAAAAAGTATTTAAAACATTTGCTTTTCCCACATCGCTTTCTATGATTTTACCCTCATTATTCTTTAAAGGGCCAACACCATCAATTTTAATCTTTTTTCTGTTTATATAATTAAAGAATAGTTTGGGATTTGTTTTGCTTTCCTTAGCAATGAGTCTCTCAGTTTCTACTTTTGCTAAATATATTTGTTTTTTACACATTTTATTTTTTTCTCTATATATTTTTAATGCTTCCTCGCTGCCTTCTTGTTTTAGCTTATTAAATGCCTTTTTCTTATTATTCATTGCCCCTTTTACATCCTTATTAAGCCACATTGGTTTTCTCCTGTTCCTAGCCCTTTTATTTCTGTATGGTATGGCTAGCTCGCAGTGGGTGTTTAATACCGATTTAAAAATTTCCCACTTATTTTCTGTGCTCCCATTTTTGAGGACATTGTCCCAATCAATTTGGCGAAGGTCTTCTCTAAGTTGATCAAACTTTGCTTTCCTGAAATTCAGCGTTTTTGTAACCCCCCTCCAAGGCACCTTACTAAAGGACAAGTGTAAAGATCTGGTGATTGACTTGGCCATTGCAGAATGTTCCACTTTTTTGCACTCATGAACTCCTGGGTAGCTTTGGCTGTATGCTTGGGGTCATTGTCCATCTGTACTATGAAGCGCCGTCCGATCAACTTTGCAGCATTTGGCTGAATCTGGGCTGAAAGTATATCCCGGTACACTTCAGAATTCATCCGGCTACTCTTGTCTGCTGTTATGTCATCAATAAACACAAGTGACCCAGTGCCATTGAAAGCCATGCATGCCCATGCCATCACGTTGCCTCCACCATGTTTTACAGAGGATGTGGTGTGCCTTGGATCATGTACCGTTCCCTTTCTTCTCCAAACTTTTTTCTTCCCATCATTCTGGTACAGGTTGATCTTTGTCTCATCTGTCCATAGAATACTTTTCCAGAACTGAGCTGGCTTCATGAGGTGTTTTTCAGCAAATTTAACTCTGGCCTGTCTATTTTTGGAATTGATGAATGGTTTGCATCTAGATGTGAACCCTTTGTATTTACTTTCATGGAGTCTTCTCTTTACTGTTGACTTAGAGACAGATACACCTACTTCACTGAGAGTGTTCTGGACTTCAGTTGACGTTGTGAACGGGTTCTTCTTCACCAAAGAAAGTATGCGGCGATCATCCACCACTGTTGTCATCCGTGGACGCCCAGGCCTTTTTGAGTTCCCAAGCTCACCAGTCAATTCCTTTTTTCTCAGAATGTACCCGACTGTTGATTTTGCTACTCCAAGCATATCTGCTATCTCTCTGATGGATTTTTTCTTTTTTTTCAGCCTCAGGATGTTCTGCTTCACCTCAATTGAGAGTTCCTTAGACCGCATGTTGTCTGGTCACAGCAACAGCTTCCAAATGCAAAACCACACACCTGTAATCAACCCCAGACCTTTTAACTACTTCATTGATTACAGGTTAACGAGGGAGATGCCTTCAGAGTTAATTGCATCCCTTAGAGTCCCTTGTCCAATTACTTTTGGTCCCTTTAAAAAGAGGAGGCTATGCATTACAGAGCTATGATTCCTAAACCCTTTCTCCGATTTGGATGTGAAAACTCTCATATTGCAGCTGGGAGTGTGCACTTTCAGCCCATATTATATATATAATTGTATTTCTGAACATGTTTTTGTAAACAGCTAAAATAACAAAACTTGTGTCACTGTCCAAATATTTCTGGACCTAACTGTAGTTAGGCCTCTCCCATGTCAGGGTAAGCCTGGATCCCCCCTGTGGTTTAGTGGGTCCACTCCCACTCGCTGCCTCAACACTGGCAAGCCTAACAGAAGGGCATTAATATGGAACAAGACCATGCACAATCAGAAAGTCCACTATACAATAATGGATACCATGTAATAAACTGCGCCACTTTACATAAGACAGAATACTATATAATAAAGGATGAGGCTACATATAATAAGGAATTACTTTATATAACAATGGACACTGTGTTATAATGCATGGCTATATACAGATTAAGGAAGGGCACTGCAATAATGAACAAAGCTATACATAGTAAGGGAAGGCACTAAATAATAAGAAATTGCACTATCTAATATATAAAGCTGAATGTGTGTGTGTGTGTATGTGTGTGTATGTGTGTGTGTGTATGTCCGGGATTGGCATCCACACCATCGCAGCTACAGCTGCAAATTTTGCACACTCACACTTCTGGAGCCCGAGAGTGTCATAGGCTATGTTTCGAGGGGAAATTTTATCCCCGCTCTTTACAGTTATTCGCCAAAAAAACTGCCTCCATTAAAGCGAATGGAGCTGGGAGCCACAGTGCAGCCAGAACTTCAGAAGAATGCGCAGCCACGTCCTTATATGGAATGTTGGCGTGTCACAATGCAGCCAGTTAAAGAGACAGACACAGACAGGGAAAGAGGCAGACACAGACAGGGTAAGAAACAGACACAGACAGGGTAAGAGACAGACACAAAGAGACAGACACAGACAAAGAGACAGACTGACAGGGAAAGAGACAGACAGGGAAAGAGAGGGAAAGTGACAGACAGAGAGTGAGACAGGGAAAGTGACAGACAGGGAAAGTGACAGACAGGGAAAGAGATAGACAGACAGGGAAAGAGATTGAGAAAGACGGAGAAAGAGACAGCCAGGGAAAGAGATAGACAGACAAAGAGATAGAGAGAGAGAGAGACAGAGAGATATATACAGAGGGGGAGACAGACAGAGAATGGAAGAGAAACAGAGAGACAGTTACTATCCCGGGCAGCACCGGGTGCTATGTTGTGAGGCGAAATTTTAACCCCGCGCGTTCCAATTTACCAATCAATTTTGCCCCTATCTACATAATGGGGAAAAAGTGAAATGAAAAGTGTTGCGGGCAAATTGACAGCGGCCAGATGTGAACAAGGGAGACTTAAAGAATGAGAGCGATGGCGCCAAAGAGTATATACCGTACAGTTGCTAAGGTGGGGCCCCGACGTGGGATACTCACCACACTCAGGGATATGAACACACACACACACAATGCGCCACACACTACCACGTGCTTGAACACATATACCACCCTCAGCACACATCTCACCACACATACACCAACCTCGCCACATAATCGCCCTAAAACACACACAGGTCTGGTATTATCCTTCAGAAATAAAAATCTGATTAATAAGCAGCCAAACTACAAGAACAACAAATGTACCACATAGGAAATACGGCAGCTGTCAGTCACATGACCTGTCTATTTTGTGTGTGTGTGAGCTAATATATACTGTCAGGGGGAGGGCTTTCTGTTGCCTGGAGATCTATCAGGCTGCCAATAGCAACCAATCACAGCTTAGCTTCTATTTTGCTACAGTTAATTAATCTGAGCTCTGATTGGTTAATATAGGCAACAAAGGACATTCTCAGTATGTGTGAGGTCATAGGATGTTAAATTTGTGTGGAATATCTGTGGTGTTGAAATATATGTTGTGAAATGCTTCTATTAGCTTAGTTTTTGCCTTTTAATAATTACATTTCTATCTATTTGTTTTGTGGTTTTTGTGTGCAGAATACATTTTTGTTAATACATTCTATTTTGTTAACAGCAGTTATTAACCCGGGCGAAGCCGGGTAGTACAGCTAGTACATAATAAATGAGGACACTATATTATAAGGGTTGGCACTATACATACCGGTAATAAGAAAGGTTGATTTAGAAACAAGACTGTTACTGGTCCAAATGTTCAATGTAATACCTTGCATTAATGGTGGATCCCTTTTGAAGGTAGTCCACTAGCAGCACGCCCTCCTTATCCCAGAACACAGACGCCATCACCTTAGTGGCTGATTTTTCCACACTGAACTTCTTTGACCGAGAACCACTGTGCCTCCACTCTTTTGACTGCTCCTTGTTTCCAGGGTCATACAAATAAATTCAGGTCTCATCCATAGTGACCAGTCGATCTAGGAAGTTCTTATCAGTCAAGAAACACTGACTGGGAACTTTTCACTCGCATGCTTCTCTGATCTGTTGTCAAACATTTGGGGACCCACTTTGCAGATAGCTTCCTCGTATCCAAATGTTAATGGATAATGACACAACGACATATACAGCACTCTTTGTGACCCGCAACACACATCCGTTTAATTTGTACGTGTGCGGTACGTATTTCCACGTACCGGAGACACGTACACACGGAGACCCATGTTATTCAATAGTAGATGGCACACGCACGTAAAATCACACGGAACGTGTGTCCGTGTCGTAAGTACGTGTGTGCGCTTTTCTACACGGACAACATGTCCGTTTTTGGCCGGCATCACGCAGGCACGGACTCGCTAAAGTCTATGGGTCCGTGCCTGCACGGACCGCACACGGAGTATGTCCGTGTTCAGCACGTTTCGTGCATGTGCGTTTTTACACTAGCGATCTTATTTTTTTTTTTTTTTAAATTAAATTCAGTATACTTACCTTTTTTTCTGCTGTTCTCAGTCATACTTACATTGGCGCTCGGTTTTTTTCTTCCCCCGGCTCATACCGCTCCCCGATCACCAGCGCGGCAAGGAACAGCTGTGCAGAGAATACGCGGCAACAATTACTTTGAAAATGTTGGCCGCTCATTAATCAATCTTGTATTCCCTGCTTTCCCCACCCACCGTCGCCTATGATTGGTTGCAGTCAGACACGCCCCCCACGCTGAGTGACAGCTGTCTCACTGCACCCAATCACAGCAGCCGGTGGGCGTGTCTATACTGTGCAGTAAAATAAATAATTAAAAAAAACGGCGTGCGGTGCCCCCCATTTTAATACCAGTCAGATAAAGCCATACGGCTGAAGGCTGGTATTCTCAGGATGGGGAGCCCCACGTTATGGGGAGCCCCCCAGCCTAACAATATCAGTCAGCAGCCGCCCAGAATTGCCACATACATTATATGCGACAGTTCTGGGACTGTACCCGGCTCTTCGGGGTAATAAGGAGTTATTGGCAGCCCATAGTTGCCAATAAGTCCTAGATTAATCATGTCAGGCGTCTCCCCGAGATACCTTCCATGATTAATCTGTAAATTACAGTAAATAAACACACACACCCGAAAAAATCCTTTATTAGAAAAAAAAAAACACAAACATATACCCTGGTTCACCACTTTAATAAGCCCGAAAAAGCCCTCCATGTCCGGCGTAATCCAGGATGGTCCAGCGTCGCTTCCAGCTCTGCTGCATGGAGGTGACCGGTGCTGCAGAAGACACCGCCGCTCCTGTCAGCTCCACGCAGCTAATGAAGGCAATAGCGCGATCAGCTGTATTCAGCATTGGCCGTGAGTAACCTCAGTGACAGCTCAGCTGATCGCGCTATTGCCTTCATTAGCTGCGTGGAGCTGACAGGAGCGGCGGCCCACCGGCTGCTGTGATTGGGTGCAGTGAGACAGCTGTCACTCAGCGTGGGGGGCGTGTCTGACTGCAACCAATCATAGGCGCCGGTGGGTGGGGAAAGCAGAGAATACGAGATTGATTAATGAGCGGCCGGCATTTTCAAAGTAATTGTTGCCGCGTATTCTCTGCACAGCTGTTCCTCGCCGCGCTGGTGATCGGGGAGCGGTAAGTATGAGAGAGAGCTGCTCACTTCAGTCACTCGGGGGATTAGCGGTCACTGGTGAATCCTTCACAGGTGACCGCTAATCAGTACGCGGCACACAGACAGAGCCGCGGCATGACAATGAAGTCGGGTGAAGTTCACTCGAGTTCATTCTCATCGCGCAACTCTTGTCTGCTGTCAGCCGACATGTATCAATGACATTGTGCAACACACAAACGGACATTCCACACGGACATTCCACGTACACAAACACGGGAATTTTACACACAAACACGGGCATTTTACACGTACACACGGCTCGCATACACCCTCACACGGATGCCATACGTACCGGAGAAACGCCCAAAAAATACGGAACACGGACCCGAAAAACGGACCGTGTCATACGGACGTTTTTTTTGCGGAAGTGTGTTTTAGGCCTGTGATAGACAGTTGCAGTCAAATTTCTAGAATTTGGGGAATTTTCTTTTGCATTTTTATAAAAAAAAAACCCACTTCTTTTTACCCTTCAAAATAGATTGCATGAAAAATGCAAACACTCAGCACAGACACTTGTGACAATCAAGCAGGCTGTCTCTGACTGACATGATTTTTTAAAGAAAATATTGTGCGTGTCGTGAGCCGCCTGCTCTAGGTACAAAGATGTTGGTGGCCGAGAGAATGATGGCAACAACGCCGCTTCAGGAGAAAGGCGGCCTGCGCACGTACCCTGCGAAGGGTTTACTGAGGTGCTTCTGCTTGAAAACGTGTGTGAACGCACCCTACATCTTAGGTCTCTGTCACAAGTTCGTGCCTCCGGTACGTGTATGGACAGTTTTGTCACGTACCGGAGACACGAGCACACGTTGACATGTTTTCCTATAGTTTCGGGCACACGTAAGTATTTTTGCATGGAACGTGTGTCCGTTCCGTACTTACGTGTGCCCGTGTGCTCCATACGCCGACATTTCCGTTTTTCTCCGGCATCACTGGTGTCACACGGAACGCAAATGTGCCACACGTAACACACACGGACCACACGGATGTGTTCCGTGTGACACGCATCTGAGAAAAGACATGTGTCTTTTAAAAAAAAAAACAAACCTTTACTTACCTTCTCCAGCCCTACTGTCTCTGCCGCTGCTGTCACTTGCTGCCGACCGCCGCTCATTATGCTCATTGAATATTCACTTCACTGAGGCCAGAAGCAGCAGCGGGGAGTCGGCAGGACCGGAGACCGAAGTTCAGCACCACGGACAGCGACGGCAGGGACAGGTGATCAGAACGTTCCCGTTCTCTGTGTGTTATCACGGATAACACATGGAGAACACACGTGTGACATACACACAGCTCACCGAGGGCAATATGCATCTTTGACACGTCCGTGAAACACGTGCGTGATTTTCGCAGGCGTGTGACAGAGGCCTTATACAGGGGCTACCAGTCAGCTATTCTAATACTAAATGGCAGGTTTGGGCCATCACTGCAGGTAGATTTACATTGTAGGGTCTGTACAGCCAATTTAACCCACCCAGGGGCAGACATAACCCTCAGCTGCCCTAGGCCACGTGCACACGTTGAGTATTTGGTGAGATTATTACCTCAGTATTTGTAAGGCCACGTGCACACGTTGAGTATTTGGTGAGTTTTTACCTCAGTATTTGTAAGGCCACGTTCACACGTTGAGTATTTGGTGAGCTTTTACCTCAGTATTTGTAAGGCCACGTGCACACGTTGAGTATTTGGTGAGATTATTACCTCAGTATTTGTAAGGCCACGTGCACACGTTGAGTATTTGGTGAGTTTTTACCTCAGTATTTGTAAGGCCACGTTCACACGTTGAGTATTTGGTGAGCTTTTACCTCAGTATTTGTAAGGCCACGTGCACACGTTGAGTATTTGGTGAGTTTTTACCTCAGTATTTGTAAGACCACGTGCACATGTTGAGTATTTGGTGAGTTTTTACCTCAGTATTTGTAAGACCACGTGCACATGTTGAGTATTTGGTGAGTTTTTACCTCAGTATTTGTAAGGCCACGTGCACATGTTGAGTATTTGGTGAGTTTTTACCTCAGTATTTGTAAGGCCACGTGCACATGTTGAGTATTTGGTGAGTCTTTACCTCAGTATTTGTAAGGCCACGTGCACACGTTGAGTATTTGGTGAGATTATTACCTCAGTATTTGTACCCAAAACCTAGAGTGAAACAATCAGAGGAAAAGTATAATAGAAACGTATTTCATTTCCCTTTCTGTGTTTTTCACCCACTGCTTGCTTCAGCTTAGAAATACTGAGGTAAAAACCTCACAGTATACTCGTGTGCATGTAGCCATATAGAGCTGCGGTACGTTTTGCTGTGGTGAGCCCCGCAGACTCTGTGTGAAAGGCGCTCCACGGCATGCTGGGACCTGTAGTCCCACACAGCTGCATACACCGCTGATAAATCGCCCCTAAAGTAAATCACCATAGTTGTGCACGTATGTAATAATATAGCCCCGGACTACGAGTCCCAGGATGCTTTGCGGAAGGACCGACACATTCCAGAACTTCTGTCCAAAACTTCTTCCATTACTTCCCGGGCTCTTTAAGAGACGGCGTCAGGACGAGGAGGGTGTCTGCTGATTGGTGGCGGCCCCCACCTCTCATTCCGGGGAGGGGGGGTTAGTTAGATATTGGGGGAGGGGACAGAATCCCCCAGTCAGTTGTGAACAGAGGGAGAATTCAGTGTCACTGAGCTGCAGCCCGCACTGGAGAGACTGAGACCGGGAGCCTCAGTGCTGGAGGCTGCAGCATGGGCTGGCATGCATGGGCATCTCAGGAGTAGGGCAACTGGCATAGATGGGCATCTCTGGCACAGGGGAGCAGCGCTGCAGAGGAGTGTAGGGGCTAGTGTAATGCAGGCTGGCATAGCAGAGCGCAGCCTAGAGATGGAGGGGACCTGGGCATAGTGCAGAGCCCACTATCACATCCACTCAGGCAGCCTGGCACTCACCATAAGCCCTGCTGCAGAGCTCTGGCACAGTAAGATGAGGAGCTCCTAAGACCTCAGCTCAGCCAACACCAGGGCACCTATAGTCTTCAGGGCGCCCTGCCACCCTGGGCAGTGCCACATTTGGGGATGGGGTCATTGGTCCAGTTTCTGTTCCTGTGGCACATGTTTTCTGGTGCCTGTGGTTTGGTGCCATTATCAGATTTCTACCCATTTGGTCAACAACAAGGCGACTCCTTGACCCGCAGGCAGGATGATGGTGGATCTGGACTGCGACCCATCTCCAGAGCCTTCACTTTCTTCGGAGACAAGCACAGTGGGCTTTATGTGAGTATTGTATGGATAACAGGAGCTAAAGCGGACCTGTCGTCAGATTTCACAAATACGAGCTGCGTACATTATTAAACAGATCTGTAAGACCTAATGAGGCTGGTGTACTTACTGTGCAGACCTATGGAAGAATGGCTGTTTAATCCTTTGCTGATGTTATTAAAACAGATGTTGAACTAGATTGACCTAGGTCTTTTTTTTTTTTCTTTCCCCAACCTATGGAACTATATAAAATGCTCTTTTTGATTTGATTATTATAGAGGCATTGATTTTCAGCGTAAGTACACCAGCCTCATCAGGTGTAAGAGCTATCTTATATCTTATACCTGAAATTTGATGTCAGATTCGCTTTAATGTCATTGTCACAATCAAAGCCAACTGGCAGCTTTCCGGCTGTTCGGAGACTACGACCCCCAGCTGCAGACTGTAAGGGCATTCTGGAAGTTGTAGTGTCACAACAGCTGGAGATGCGCCGGCCATAGCTGATATGTTTGGCAAAAATGTCGTCCACAACAGTGGTGATCTGGTCTTTGTATTCTGTACTGCGATCTGTATTCATGTGACGTAGAGCAGATCTATAGGAAGTGATTCTAAGAAATGTGCGAAAAGGAACCAAACAATGGAGAAGACGTTATCATTGGGAAAAACAGCAACAAAATTCCATAGGTCACATTGTACTGAATTAAATGGTGCAAATGTATAGATGTATGAAGCTGATTGTCTCTATCTGAGGACCTGCGACAATATCTAAAAATGTTAATTAAGATCTTAATGAGGCTTCCGGGAATAAAGATTGCCCAGATGAGGAATAGATTATAATAATTATATTTATTCATTTATATAGCGCTATTGATTCCACATCGCTTTACATACAATGGCAACACTGTCCCCATTGGGGCTTACAATCTAGGTTCCCTATGAGTATGTTTTTGGAATATGGGAGGAAACTGGAGTACCCGGAGGAAACCCACACAAACACAGGGAGAACATACAAACTCCTTGCTGATGGTGTCCTTGGTGGGATTTCAACCCAGGACCCCAGCGCTGCAAGACTGCAGTGCTAACCACTGAGCCACCATGTTCCTATGGTCCTACACTTTGCACATTTTGGAAAAACCCGGCATTTTGCATAATGTTTTGGTTTTTTTTGCATTCAAACAGGAGTAGAGAAGGGGTTAACGCCGCGCATCAGCCAAATGAAGATGTAGCGTTGTTAAATTATCTTTTTTTATTTCATAGGTCTACGTGTTTCGAGGTAGAAAGCTCTTCCTCAGGACCAGAATATCAACAAAGCGTTTTTTGAAAGCATGCTTTGTTGATATTCTGGTCCTGAGGAAGAGGTTTCTACCTCGAAACGCGTAGATCTATGAAATAAAAAAAGATAATTTAACAACAACTCTACATCTTCATTCGGCTGATGCGCGGCGTTAACTCCTTCTCTTCTCCTGTTTGAATGCTCCTCCACGTGAGGCTACAGCAGACGACTTTATCTCATGCTTAAACAGTGGTTCACAGCCACAGTCGGTGAGTGTATATATCTTTATATATTACTCGTGTCATCTGGTAATACCCTATCAGTGCTTCTTTTCTCTAGTTTTATACTTGTTTTTTTTGCAAACATTTGTTTGGCCAGCTGATACCTGACATAGTAAGCAGACCACATATAGTGCTTTTTTTTTTACTTATATAGTGTTTTTCTTCACCTTTTGATGCGTTTTTGGGTCCATGGCTAGCATGTTCGAATTTTAAGGCTATGTGCACACATAAAGTATTTGATGCAGATATTTCTGCACCATATCTGCAGCTCTTGACCAGAAGATGCCTATTTTTTGCTGCATTTTTTTTATGCGTTTTTGCACGATTTTTGGTTCAGATTTTTCCCATTCATTAGCGTGGGTGAAATCTGCAGTAAAAATGTTGAAAGAATTAAATCTGCACCAAATCTGAAAGAAGAAAATACTCAACGTGTGCATAAGACTTCAGGATTCTCATTCACTTTGCTGTAATCAGGAAAAACCTTCAGGTTTTGTGACAAAACTGTGCAGGAAAAAACCCTGCAATGTTTGCACAGCCTAAGATGCCATCCCTGAACAAAAACTGTTGTAATAAAGGTATGCAAAATGTAATCTTGTATGAAGGAAACCTAAGACAACATTGCCTTCTTCCTTCCCTCTGACAGGCATGGTCACTTTTTAGCACAGGGGATTTGTGTTGACCTCTATTAGCTAGTGACTATACTTATGTATTCAGAGATATTGCAATCTTTTAAGAGGAAGATCAATATTATCTTCATCCTCTATAAACACATAAAATGCGTGATTGACTGGGAAGGAAGAAGAAAAATTATTTTATGGCGTGACCTTACGATTTTGGCTAAGCGCTGTTACAATGAGATAACCCTGAAAGTGATGGAGTCAGTTTTGATTTCAGCACTTCTGCCAACATAAAGGTAAAAGCCTACTTAGTGAGGGATCTGTACTTTTTAGTTTTATTCATTTGTCAGCCCAGAGACATAGCTAGGGGTTCATATAAAGGGGAGCGAAACATTGAGTGGGCGCCTAACCAGGTAACTGTGGTAACAACTATGGTGGCACAGACTCTAAAGGCCGCTTTACACGCTATGACATCGCTAATGGGACGTCGTTGGGGTCACGGAATTTGTGACGCACATCCGGTCGCTTTAGCGATGTCGTTGCGTGTGACACCTATGAGCGATTTTGAATCGTCGCAAAAACGTTCAAAATCGCTCATCGGTGACATGGGGGTCCCTTCTCAAATATCGCTGCTGCAGCGTGTACGATGTAGTTCGTCGCTCCTGCGGCAGCACACATCGCTCCGTGTGACGCCGCAGGAACGAGGAACCTCACCTTACCTGCCGCCGCCCGCAATACGGAAGGAAAGAGATGGGCGGGATGTTACGTTCCGCTCATCTCCGCCCCTCCGCTTTGAATGGGCGGCCGCTTAGTGACTTCGATGTGACGCCACACGGACCGCCCCCTTAGAAAGGAGGTGGTTCGGCGGTCACAGCGACGTCGCAGGGCAGGTAAGTAGTGTGACGGGTCTGGGCGATGTTGTGCGCCACGGGCAGCGATTTGCCCGTGTCGCACAACCGATGGGGGCGGGTACCCACGCTAGCAATATCGGTACCGATATCGCAGCGTGT
Organism: Anomaloglossus baeobatrachus; assembly: GCF_048569485.1. NCBI lineage: Eukaryota > Metazoa > Chordata > Amphibia > Anura > Aromobatidae > Anomaloglossus > Anomaloglossus baeobatrachus. The sequence continues at coordinate 560,833,140 of NC_134355.1, read as the reverse complement.
AAAGTGGCCTTTAGGTATAGGGGAACCTTAGCAGATGACTGGGCTGTTACTGAAAATCACTATTCAAAGATTAATACCAATATTACCGCCATAGGGTGACAATATAGTCACAGATACCTGTCCTGCAGAACATGTACTAGATTACAATGCAGTTTTAGATGGTGTCTTACATCTGACGTTTTTTTTCTGGTGGAGTCTTTCACTTTTCCCATCTTTTCCATCTCGCCCAGACCGCCGTTGCGACTTCTTCCAGTTATGACTCATCTGCAGAGATTACAACAAAGACACATTTGACTTCTTATATTTCGTGCACCGTCCTCATCTATTCCCAACTTGCACAAACCTCTCATCCTGCTGATACTCTAATGCTGACCTGCTGCTGCCATATGTGTACTTGTTACTGATTCACTTAGTACCCCAGATAATGTCCACCACTGTGCCTCGTACAAAGTAAAATGCCTCTTTTGAGCCCTCTAGATAATAATAATTAATAATAATAATTTTATTCATTTATATAGCGCTATTAATTCCATAGCACTTTACATACATTGGCAACACTGTCCCCATTGGGGCTCACAATCTAGAGTCCCTATCTGTATGTCTTTGGAATGTGGGAGGAAACCGGAGTACCCGGAGGAAACCCACGCAAACACGGGGAGAACATACAAACTCCTTGCAGATGGTGTCCTTGGTGGGATTTGAACCCAGGACCCCAGCGCTGCAAGACTGCAGTGCTAGTCACTGAGCCACCGTGCTGCCCTTCTATGGTACAAAGTCTAACAAAACAAAATAAAAAAAAACTATAATAAATAAATAAAAAAAAAAAAGCATTGTCACAAAACTTGATGCAAACTTTCCATTGCCACAGGGAAAAGTTTACAGATTTCCAAGCTCTTGCGTGACAAACTGTTTTAACCTCTCTAGATGGTATAATTGTCCCCTAGAAAATATTATTACCCTGCACAAGAGCACTAGAAAACAGTGCCGAGATTTTACCCCCTAGAAAGTAATAATGCCCCCAGTCTGCACATTTCACAATACACTGAATGCCCCTATTAGGCCTAGGACACACGGCGAGAAAAATGGTGCCAGTGTAATGCGGTATAAAATCGCATTCCACTCGGACCAATATTACTCTATGGGGCTACTCCCACGAGCAATTCTTTTCTCAGCCCTAATCGGACTGAGAAAACAGTCGCAGCATGCTGCGAGGGGAAGGCAATCCTGTTCCACTCACACCCATACAAGTCTATGGGGTGAGAGAAACATTGGACTGCTCTTGCGTTACACCGGCAGCATCGCCACAGCATCGCCCCCCACCTCCGCAGCATCGCCCCCCCCCTCTGCAGCTGTGGTCTGATTGCACGATCTGACCACAGTCGCATGAGCCTCGCATGACACTCGGCTCCCTCTGTGCTGCCAGCGTGAGCCAAGTGTCATGCGAGGATCGCACATAACCCCGTGTGGCCTCGGCCATACAATAATACTTCTTAAGTGCCAACTTAACATTTAATAAGGTCTCTGTGTCCCCCCATATATACACAGAATGATGGGCCCCACAGTAGCCGCCCCCCCACTACTGTATAACAATTCTCACTAGCTCTACTCACACTGTAATATGTCTTAAGTATCCTTCCCACACTATAATATGACTGCCAATATTCACACTGTAATATGACTGCCAATATTCACACTGTAATATGACTGCCAATATTCTCACCACACTATGACACCCAGTATTCTCCCTACACTGTAATATGACCGATAGTGTTCTAACCACACTGTAATATGACCCCGGTATTTCTTCCACAGTGTAATATGGCCCCCAGTACCCGCCCCACACTCTTTTCCCCACACTGTAATTTACCCCACACTGTAGTATGACTCCCAGTATTCTCACCACACTGTAATATGACTCACAGTATTTATTCCACAGTGTTATATAGCCCCCAGTATTTCCTCCCCCACACTGTAATTTTCCTACACACTGTAATATGGCCCCTAGTATTCCCCCTATACTGTAACTTGGCCCCTAGTATTCTCCCTATACTGTAACTTGGCCCACACTATTTCCCCCCCACTGTAATATGGCCCCCAGTGTTTCCCCCGCACTGTAATATGGCCCCCAGTGTTTCCCCCGCACTGTAATATGGCCCCCAGTGTTTCCCCCGCACTGTAATATGGCCCCCAGTGTTTCCCCCGCACTGTAATATGGCCCCCAGTGTTTCCCCCACACTGTAATATGGCCCCCAGTGTTTCCCCCGCACTGTAATATGGCCCCCAGTGTTTCCCCCACACTGTAATATGGCCCCCAGTGTTTCCCCCACACTGTAATATGGCCCCCAGTGTTTCCCCCGCACTGTAATATGGCCCCCAGTGTTTCCCCCGCACTGTAATATGGCCCCCAGTGTTTCCCCCGCACTGTAATATGGCCCCCAGTGTTTCCCCCGCACTGTAATATGGCCCCCAGTGTTTCCCCCACACTGTAATATGGCCCCCAGTGTTTCCCCCACACTGTAATATGGCCCCCAGTGTTTCCCCCGCACTGTAATATGGCCCCCAGTGTTTCCCCCGCACTGTAATATGGCCCCCAGTGTTTCCCCCGCACTGTAATATGGCCCCCAGTGTTTCCCCCACACTGTAATATGGCCCCCAGTGTTTCCCCCACACTGTAATATGGCCCCCAGTGTTTCCCCCACACTGTAATATGGCCCCCAGTGTTTCCCCCACACTGTAATATGGCCCCCAGTGTTTCCCCCGCACTGTAATATGGCCCCCAGTGTTTCCCCCACACTGTAATATGGCCCCCAGTGTTTCCCCCACACTGTAATATGGCCCCCAGTGTTTCCCCCACACTGTAATATGGCCCCCAGTGTTTCCCCCACACTGTAATATGGCCCCCAGTGTTTCCCCCGCACTGTAATATGGCCCCCAGTGTTTCCCCCACACTGTAATATGGCCCCCAGTGTTTCCCCCACACTGTAATATGGCCCCCAGTGTTTCCCCCACACTGTAATATGGCCCCCAGTGTTTCCCCCACACTGTAATATGGCCCCCAGTGTTTCCCCCGCACTGTAATATGGCCCCCAGTGTTTCCCCCGCACTGTAATATGGCCCCCAGTGTTTCCCCCGCACTGTAATATGGCCCCCAGTGTTTCCCCCGCACTGTAATATGGCCCCCAGTGTTTCCCCCACACTGTAATATGGCCCCCAGTGTTTCCCCCACACTGTAATATGGCCCCCAGTGTTTCCCCCGCACTGTAATATGGCCCCCAGTGTTTCCCCCGCACTGTAATATGGCCCCCAGTGTTTCCCCCGCACTGTAATATGGCCCCCAGTGTTTCCCCCACACTGTAATATGGCCCCCAGTGTTTCCCCCACACTGTAATATGGCCCCCAGTGTTTCCCCCACACTGTAATATGGCCCCCAGTGTTTCCCCCACACTGTAATATGGCCCCCAGTGTTTCCCCCGCACTGTAATATGGCCCCCAGTGTTTCCCCCACACTGTAATATGGCCCCCAGTGTTTCCCCCACACTGTAATATGGCCCCCAGTGTTTCCCCCACACTGTAATATGGCCCCCAGTGTTTCCCCCACACTGTAATATGGCCCCCAGTGTTTCCCCCGCACTGTAATATGGCCCCCAGTGTTTCCCCCGCACTGTAATATGGCCCCCAGTGTTTCCCCCACACTGTAATATGGCCCCCAGTGTTTCCCCCACACTGTAATATGGCCCCCAGTGTTTCCCCCACACTGTAATATGGCCCCCAGTGTTTCCCCCACACTGTAATATGGCCCCCAGTGTTTCCCCCGCACTGTAATATGGCCCCCAGTGTTTCCCCCGCACTGTAATATGGCCCCCAGTGTTTCCCCCACACTGTAATATGGCCCCCAGTGTTTCCCCCACACTGTAATATGGCCCCCAGTGTTTCCCCCACACTGTAATATGGCCCCCAGTGTTTCCCCCGCACTGTAATATGGCCCCCAGTGTTTCCCCCGCACTGTAATATGGCCCCCAGTGTTTCCCCCACACTGTAATATGGCCCTCACTATTTCCCCTACACTGTAATGCCTTCAGTATTTCTCCACACGGTAATATAGCCCCCTGTATTTTCCTCACACTGTAAGATGGCCACCACTATTCCCCCTACACTACAATATTGCCTCCAGTATTTCACTTACAATGTAATATGGCTCCCTGTATTTCCCCCACAAACAAAAGAAAAAAAAAAATAATAAAAAAACCCTCAACATCTTATACTCCCTCCCCATGGATCCTGAGGTGTCCGCCAGCGACAGGATCAAGGCGTGGGAGCAGTAAGGCAATGTGCGCACATTGCGTATTAGCATGCAGTTACGCTGCGATCTGCGCATGAGCTGTATAACTGCATGCCTCCTGCGTCCCCAGCATAATCTATGAAGATTATGCAGGAGACGTGCGCACGTGGCGTATTAGAGCGCAGCGCTTCGGCTGCTGCCCGAAGCGCGCGTTCTAAGAAGTGACATGTCACTTCTTTCCTGCACTCTGCATGCATCCCCCGCTCTGTCTATGGGAGGGGCTGCACTCAGAGCGCATGAAATTGGCTTTTTTTTCACTACGGACTCTTTCTGCAGCGATTTGAAGCGCACGTGTGCTGTTCAAATCGCTGCAGAAATTTCTGCAAGGACAGAACGCTACGTGCGCACATAGCCTAAGGCAGTGAGGCATTCCCTTTGGGGCATGTAGAGTCCGGCTGTGATGATATATATGCTGGACTCCCTGGCAGCACACCAAGTTGTCCTCTAATGATAATCTCCTGCTGATTGAACAGTGATTTTATCAAAACTACACGAAGCAGCCCAGTAAGTGACACATCGCTGGAATCAGGATCGCTGCCCCTACATTATGCTGCTCTCAGATTAGGTGACAAAAACCTGGTGACAGATTCCCTTTAACTGTATCGGTGAGCTGCACATGCCTACACAGTGTACAGTAGTGGTAGCTCTGGGTGGGCCCGTGAGATGGCTGGTCCTGGGGCGACTGCCCCTCGGTAGCTACACTACTTTCAGCCTAAATGTATTTTACTTATTTCCCATAAATCCTATAAAACATTTTAATTCTTATATATTGAGATTTTGTCAAGCTTGAAAAAGGCACCAGATGTAAGGCTTCTTTCACACGTTCATGAAAAACCATGCAAGTTTTTCACGGACGTGTTAGTGGTGCGTTTTGCCCTCCGTGAGCCGTGTTTATGGCCTACGTTTGTTCTCCGTGTGTTATCCGTGATAACACACGGAGAACGGAAACTTTCTGCTCACCTGTCCCTGGCGTCGCTGTCCGTGGTGCTGATCTTCGGTCTTCGGTCCTGCCGACTCCCCGCTGCTGATTCCGGCCGCAGTGAAGTGAATATTCAATGAGCATAATGAGCGGCGGTCGGAAGCAAGTGACAGCAGCGGCAGAGACAGGAGGGCTGGAGAAGGTGAGTAAAGTTTTTTTTTTTCTCAAACACGTGTGTTTTCTCCGGCGCGTGTCACATGCTACACCCCCCATGTGACACCCGTGATGACGGAGAAAAACGGACATGTTGCCGTGAGAAACACATGGACACACGTACGTACGGAATGGACACACGTTCCGTGCGTAAATACATAACGTGTGTCCAACTCCATTTGAAAACATAGGTCTACGTGTGTACGTGTCTCCATACCAAACACGCACCAAACACGTACCGGAGGCACGTACGTGTGAAAGAGGCCGGAGAGCGAGAGCCGGAACATGGACTTCTGAGTTAGAATTGTCGGTTGCTCAGTGAGGACGAGCCTTGTTTTATGGCCTTTACAATACTTCAGGTGATATGTAATGTTTTAGTCTAATTGTATATTTATACCATTAGTCGTTTCAATTTGTTCCTACAAAAAGATAATGCAAGCTAAAGATATTAAGATAAATTGGTAAAGATCCAGGGGCCTCCACCCTTCTCATCGGTGTTCTTTACAGCTTTCTATAACCTAAAGAAGATCTCATGCTGCAATTCAAAGTATTATACAGTACATGTCCAAAATACAGTAGTGTCTTGAAGATGTGCCGATCCATAACTAAACACTTTAGTGGCATTGCTCTGATAATATCCCATGGGCCTCCACTATGAAAACATCTCAAATGTCTGTCATGTGGAATCTAAAAGTGAAAAACCCTTTTTCCCTATAGTAAGCTTGTTATCGGGGTGCACCGCTCCTCCTCCTCTTAAGCTGCTTTCACACATGCGTCATGAACGTTTTTTTAACGCAAAAACTGATCCAGTGCAAATGCGTTTTCATTTCAATGCATTTGCAATGGACTCGCGTTAACATGCGTTCACATGTGTTTGCGTGCGTTATAGCGAGGATCCAGCGACTTGCAGTTTTTTAACTTTTTTCAAAAACGCTACTTATAGCGTTTTTGAGCTGCGTCCAATTACTGTTTTTCACTGGATCCTGACTATACTGCACGCAAACGCATGTGAACGCTGGCATGCTGATAGACAGGATCCTGCTTGCTCTACTGAGCATGCCCAGAAACCAGCCTGGCGTGATCAGTCTCTCTCTCCCCCTCCCTCTCTCCCCCCTCCCTCTCACCCCCTCCCTCCCTCTCTCTCTCTCTCTCTCCCCCCTCTCTCTCCTCTCTCTCTCCCCTGCCTGAGAGTGGCGGACGTTCGTAACCAAGGTAAATATTCGGTAACCAAGCAAAGCGCTTCGCTTAGTTACCCGATCTTTACCTTGGTTATGTGTGCAGGGAGCCCGGCTCCTAGCAGCTGCGGACGCTCGCAACCAAGGTAAATATCGGGTATCCAAGCAAAGCACTTCGCTTAGTTACCCGATGTTTACCTTGGTTACCAGCGTCCGCAGCTGTCAGATGCTGGTTCCCAGTCTATCACGTTCAGTTCCCCTCACTCCCGATCACATGACTTCAATGCCCGCCCATAAACTTCAAGTGACAGGATCCTGCAAAATAACACATGCTTTTGCATGCGTTTTTCTTTGTAAAAACAGGATCCACTTTTACAGCAAAAAAATGTTCATGACGCATGTTAAAAAAACGTAGTGTGAAAGCAGCCTTACTAGTGAACTGTGTTACTTTATTTTGTTTTTATCGTCTGTACTCGTCCCCACTAAATTGTAAAGAGCTGCTGAATATGTTGACGCTATATAAATATAATTATATAAAATGTAGGATACAAACATCATGGCACCAAACTTGTTCTTCACCCCCAAATCCCATAAATGATACCCATATAGCAAATTAAGATTTATTTCTAATATATGAATTTATAAGGTTTTGTACAAACATTATTTTTTTAGGTATCTGAAGATGTATGAGACGCTGTAATTAATTTGTATGAATGGAAAAATGAAAGGTGTTATCTCATTATCTACATTCAGGAGCACACTGCTCCCCAGCTTTTCAGCTTCCTTCTTGCTGGGGAAGGTGCACTTGATTTAAAGTTTGGACTAGAGGGATTGTTGCACCACTGGCCTGACCTGGGCGCACGGCTATGCTGCAAGATCAGCTGTTCTCGGTGCCGTTGGCGGCAGCAAGCTTCCAGAAATGCCCAGTTCTGGAGATGCCTTGTCTCCTGATAGTGGCTGCAGCCGGGTGCTGCACATCCGCCTCCAATTAATTTAAATAGGAAATGGATGTGCAGTACCCGATTGCAGCCAATATCAACAGATGGAGCAGCTCCGGAACTGAACATTTACGGCCATCTGTTGGCGCCAAGAACAGCTGATTGGCGTGGATGGCGGCTGTTGGACCCCGGCCGATCAGACATTGATGACCTATCCTATTGATAGCTCCAAAAATACGTACAGATGCACTCTAGAATACTAACAATGAATAAGGGAACTCTGGTATTGCATTACTGTTATAAGAATATTTGGAAAAAGAGATGCTTAACCAATGCATGTGAGCCCAGTACCACAACAAGGTGATCACTTATATATCTGCCCCTAACTTGAAATGCTGCTATCTGGGTTCAAACCTACGTGTCCGCCGTCCGGGCAGAAAGGATCCAGCTATAAAGGAAGATGGACACACGTTGACAATTTTCGTTTTTGCAATTTCGTTTTTATCCTCCCCTTCTTCACAGAGCCATAACTTTTTTTTAATTTTCTGTCCACATAGACAGTGCATCTCAATAAATATTATTTATTATTATTATCTTTATTTGCAGTGGGGAAAAAGGGGTGATTTGAACCTTTTTTTCCTGTTATTTGAAGCTGCGATCGTCTAATCACTTGTACTATATACTGCAATGCCACAGTATTGCTGCAGGGGCGGAACAATTGGGGTCGCCACTGCGACCGGCCAGGGGCTAAGGGGGCCCGAGAAACTGAGCAGTTGTTTCAGCTGGATGTGCGTCCAAGTGCGCAGATCCAGCTGAAATATATTGCAGCACTGACTGTCTGGTCCCTGCGCTGCAAATTAAGTCGTCACAGGAGGCAGCAGCAGGTTTTGGAGCTAAGGCTATGTGCGCACGTATCGTTCTGTCCCTGCAGAAATTTCTGCAGCGATTTGAACAGCACATGTGCGCTTCAAATCGCTGCAGAAAGAGTCCGTAATGAAAAAAAAAAAAGCCGATTTCATGCGCTCTGAGTGCAGCCCCTGCCATAGACAGGGCGGGGGATACATGTAGAGCGCAGGAAAGAAGTGACATGTCACTTCTTAGAACGCGCGCTTCGGGCAGCAGCCGAAGCGCTGCGCTCTAATACGCCACGTGCGCACGTCTCCTGCACAATCTTCATAGATTGTGCAGGGGACGCAGGACGCATGCAGTTACGGTGCGGTGCAGATCACAGCGTAACTGCATGCAAATACGCAACGTGCGCACATAGCCTAAGGCTACTTTCACACATCATTTTTTTTCCAGCAGTCACAATCCGTTTTGTGACTGATGCGACGGATCAGTCGCAGATTGTGGTACAACTGATGCGACGGATCCCTGTAAAAAAAAAAACCTAATCCTTCGTACCAGCTTTGGAGCCTTGCAATGGGATTTGTGTACATACTGGGCATGCTCCGTAGAAAATGACGGAATCCAGCACTGGATTCCATCGTGCGACGGATTACAGTGGACTCGTACACCATAGACAACCATTATACCTCTTGACTGATTACGAAGGAATCCTGCGCAGCGCGTCATTTCGACGCTCAAAAAAACATTACATTCCACAACTGAGCAGTCACGCAACGGATGTAATGCAAGGCCATCAGTTACAATCCGTCGTTAAAACATGTCTATGGGAAAAAACTGAATCCTGCTAAATAAATAATTTGCAGGATTCAGTTTTTTCCCATAGACTTGTATTAAGGACGGATTGCGATTGATGGCGGATGCAGCGCAAGGCCATCAGTCAGGAGCAGTCGTGGAATGACTGTCCGTTGCGCAACGTTTTTTTGGGTGCGTCGAAAAAACGTACAGTGACGGATCCGTCGGCGTCCATCATTAGATATAATTGAAGCCTATTCAGTCATATGACTGAATCAGGCGACGGATCCGTATTTTACTCTGGCATTCTGGTCACAAAATGTATTTTAACACTATATAATAAGAACACTATATAATAAGGGACAGTGCTACAAGTAACTAGAGAGGATGCTAGTAAGGGACAATGTTATACATAGTAAAAGAGGAAACTGTGTAATTAAGGACTGTGCTATATATAATAAGGCTGCATTCCTATATCAATATGAAGTGTCAGTGTGCTGCCTGATTTATTTTTTTTTGGACAGACCCATGGAGTACGTCCTATTCCTCATAATCTGATCAGAACAGCACATCCTCTGAGTCTCGCAGACCTTATTCTCTGATTCATGATTTTCACAGATATGTGAATGGATCTATGAAACTCTGAGCCTGTGTGCTGTCTGATGGCAACACACTGATATCACACAAATGTGGCCTAAAGTATTTAAAGCAGGGGTTCATTAGTTATTTTTCCAAGGCACATCGATATTATGTTGAGAAACAAGGTTTCTCTCAAATACCTTGTGTTGCCAATAGTGCCTGTGAGTGGTGCTATTGCGGTCCGCTCATACCCTTCTCGTGACCCACAGGCTCCGTGAGCTCTGATGTCCGGTGATGTCACATCAACTTCCAGTTGACCTGACATCACCGCGGCCGGCCCCAGTCTTCCTGAGTGACTGGGCTGTGGGCGGCGTTTCAACGCTTGTCACAGCCGAGGATCACAGCATCTCCCTATTCCCTCTTTCACTGCAGTGCGCCACAAGCAGGAGCGACGCTAGGCTGTGAAAAGCAGTAGAAGACTGGGGCTGGGCGCGATGATGTCGGGTCAACTGGAATTTGACGTGACATCACTGGACATCAGAGGTCACGGAGCCCGGGGGTCATGCAATGGGAATGAGGGGAGCACAATATCGCCGCTCACAGCCACTATTGGCAATACAAGGTACTTGAGAGAAACCTTGTTTCTCAACATTATATTGATGTGCCTTAAAAAAATAACTAATGAACCACCTCTTTAACAAATAACTGCATTACTCAGTCATACGGCACAGAATAAATATTTCTATTCAGAGACATACAGTGCTGGCCAAAAGTATTGGCACCTCTGCAATTCTGTCAGATAATACTCAGTTTCTTCTTGAAAATGATTGCAATCACAAATTCTTTGGTATTATTAACTTCATTTAATTTAATTAAAAAAAATAAAAAAAATTGTCAAAATGCCAAATTGGATATACAGTGAAACCTTGCTTAACGAGAGCAATCCGTTCTGGGAGTGTGCTTGTTAACCAAGTTACTCATTCAGCAAAGCAAGATTTCCCATAGGAAATCATTGCAATGCAGACGATTCGTTCCACAACTTGTTAAATGTCCCATCCTGGTCCCCTATTTTGTCATTCCACACATGCACAAATGCACACAAACACATACAAACACACACAAACACACAAGCACGCATGCACACGCACATATTATATGCTCACCTTACCTTCCGTTCCATCGCCGGTCTCCTGGGACTTGCTGTTCTCCGGTACGGGCTGTGTATCGGGTTACTATAAGGACAAGGGAGGAACTTCCGCTCCCAGCGCGCTGACGTCAAAGGCAGAGCCGCTTGCCTCTGATTGGCCAGCGCACTGCCTTTGAGTAGCGGTGACAGGAAGTTCCTGCTTCGTCGGTATGGATGCCGATGCACAGCCTGGAGTGGAGCGGAGCGGCGAACTACAGGACCTAGGAGGCCGGCGGTGAAACGGAAGGTACACATATTATATGCTCACCTTATCTTCCGTTTCACCGCCGGCCTCATGGTACTTGTAGATCGCCACGAGGACGTTGCGATGTACCCGGGAACTACAAGAACCATGAGACCGGTGGTGGAACGGAAGGTAAGGTGAGCATAATACTGTATGTGTGTGCGTGTGTTTGTGTGTGTTTGTGCGTACATGTGTGTGTTTGTGTGGACTGCAAGTGCGGGTCAGAGCGCGGTGGATGTACGGAACCGGAAGTGTGTGCGGTGAGAATTTTGCTCGTACAGCAAAGCTTTCTCGTAAACCGGGTTACAAATTTACAGAAAGCTTTGCTTGTTAAGCGAAATTCTCAATAAGTGGTTTACTCGTTAAGCGAGGTACCACTGTATTTCCACACCAAACATAAAAAAGGGGGTGGACAAAAGTATTGGCATTGTTTGAAAAATCATGTGATCCTTCTCTAATTTGTGTAATTAACAGCACCTGTAACTTACCTGTGGCACCTAACAGGTGTTGGCAATAACTAAATCACACTTGCAGCCAGTTGACATGGATTAAAGTTGACTCAACCACTGTCCTGTGTCATTGTGTGTACCACATTGAGCATGGAGAAAAGAAAGAAGACCAAAGAACTGTCTGAGGACTTGAGAATCCAAATTGTGAGGAAGCATGAGCAATCTCAAGGCTACAAGTCCATCTCCAAAGACCTGAAAGTTCCTGTGTCTATGGTGCGCAGTGTCATCAAGAAGTTTAAAGCCCATGGCACTGTGGCTAACCTCCCTAGATGTGGAAGGAAAAGAAAAATTGCCGAGAGATTTCAATGCAAGATTGTGCGGATGGTAGATAAAGAACCTCGACTAACATCCAAACAAGTTCAAGCTGCCCTGCAGTCCGAGGGTACAACAGTGTTAACTCGTACTATCCGTCGGCGTCTGAATGAAAAGGGACTGTATGGTAGGATACCCAGGAAGACCCCACTTCTTACCCCGAGACATAAAGCCAGGCTGGAGTTTGCCAAAACTTACCTGAGAGCCTAAAACATTTTGGAAGAATGTTCTCTGGTCAGATGAGACAAAAGTAGAGCTTTTTGGGAAAAGCCATCAACATAGAGTTTACAGGAAAAAAAAGAGGCATTCAAAGAAAAGAACACGGTCCCTATAGTCAAACATGGCGGAGGTTCCCTGATGTTTTGGGGTTGTTTTGCTGCCTCTGGCACTGGATTGCTTGACCGTGTACATGGCATTATGAAGTCTGAAGACTACCAACAAATTTTGCAGCATAATGTAGGGCCCAATGTGAGAAAGCTGGGTCTCCCTCAGAGGTCATGGGTCTTCCAGCAGGACAATGACCCAAAACACACTTCAAAAAGCACTAGAAAATGGTTTGAGAGAAAGCACTGGAGACTACTAAAGTGGCCAGCAATGAGTCCAGACCTAAATCCCATAGAACACCTGTGGAGAGAACTCACAATGCCAGATTGGAGACGGCACCCTTCAAATCTCAGGGACCTGGAGCAGTTTGCTAAAGAAGAATGGTCTAAAATTGCAGCAGAGCATTGTAAGAAACTCATTGATGGTTACCGGAAGCGGTTGTTCGCAGTTATTTTGGCTAAAGGTTGTGCAACCAAGTATTAGGCTAAGGGTGCCAATACTTTTGTCTAGCCCATTTTTGGAATTTTGTGTGAAATGATCAATGATTTGATTTTTGTTTCATTCTCTTTTGTGTTTTTTCATTGCAAGCAAAATAAATGAAGATAATACCAAAGAATTTGTGTTTGCAATCATTTTCAGGAAGAAACTGAGTATTATCTGACAGAATTGCAGGGGTGCCAATACTTTTGGCCAGCACTGTATTGCTGACATCTCACTTGATTAGTAAGGGGTCTACAAAAAAAATTTTTTTTTTACAGGTGGCAAGGTTTTTAGAATGGATTTAGGATATTTTGAGGGTGCTGAATTAAAAAATCCCAGTACATTTGCTGAATTGGTTCTAGTTGTTGAGATAATGGACATCTATGAAAATAATACTTTCCCCCAATGCATGTGATAACAGATGCAATAGCTTTTGGTCTGTCTTTTGACTCTTTAAGGCTATGTGCGCACTTTGCGTTGAGGTAGTTGCAGTTCTAAACGCATCCTCTGGCAGAAATGGTTTTTGCCAAAGTTGGTTTTGACCTCAAAAACGCTATAAATACGCTTGCGCGTTTTTACTGCGTTTTTTACCGTGTTTTACATGCTTTTTCACTACTTAAAGAGAGATGCGTTTAGATTACAAAGACACTACTAAATAAAGTTTAAACATACAAACACTATGAAAAAAAAGGAAAAAAATGATAACAAATATCATGATTAAAATCATACCGAAAATAGTTATATTTAATATAAATATAGCGGTTTGCTAATATTTATGTCTAAAATGATGTTGAAATATTATTTTTCATTATTTTAATTGTCAGACTGTGTGTGTGTAAAGGGACATATCATACCATTATTTTGATGTCATAAATGTATGCGTTTATTTTGTCAAAAACGTATGTTTTCTGCAGCAAAAAAGCATGTAAAACGCTAGGATTTTGAGATAGGATGCGTTTTGAAAGTTCTCATTGACTTTAATGTTAGTAAAACGCTGCCAAAATGGCAAAAACAATTGACATGCTGCTTCTTTAAACGCTGAGTTTTTGCCAAATTTTCTGCAACTAAAACACAACGTTTTTAACAGCAAAGTGCGCACAAGAAATCCCTATTTCCCATAGACTTTGCTTGAAAATCAAAACACATTAATTTTGGCATTAAAACGCTGCAGTTCAAAACGCTGCGGAAATGCATGAAAAAAACGCAAAGTGCGCACATAGCCTAATAGTGTCTTAGGAAAATGAAATATCTTATATAATTATTTTGTATTTCAATTTGTAGGCATACAATGCTATAAAAGTGACTTTTTGAAGCCAGAATTCTACTTTGAATTTGCTGAGGAAAGCAGTCGGCTACAATAACACTTTTTCAACCCAGTCTTTGTTTATACCCATAAAGTTCTGTGTTAGGCCCGTTTCACACGTCAGTGAAAAACAGTGACGTTTTTCACTGGCGTGTAAAACATGCACATGTCCCTGCGTGTGCCGTGATTCAGGGCACACGTGGGTTGTCTAAGTGCAATCCGGGCTCCGTTCTCCGTGGCTCGTGATTGCACTTAGAAAACTACTCACCTGTGCGCGCTCCCACTGTCCATGGTGCTGATCGCTCCCGCGGTGTAGCATCCGGCCGGCGCTGACCCCCGCAGCAGCTGCTTCCGGGTCGGCTGTGTCGCGCATAATGAATATGCGCGACAGTAATCAGCCGGCACAGAAGCAGCCGGCAGAACGGGCTGCAGAGGACATCGCTAAACGCCGGGTGAGTTAAAATGTTTTTTATTTTAAAAGCACGTTTTTTTCTGGCACGTGTTTCACGGACCACACCACTGCGTGGTCCGTGGAACATCAGTGATGCCAGAAAAAAATGGATATGTCTCCGTGCGGCAATCACGCACACGCGGGTACGCTGCATGGAGACACGTGCAGTGACAAATCACTGACGTGTGAGCAGACCCATTCATTATAATGGGTCTGCGTATGTCAGTGATTCTGGTACGTTTAAAAAAAAAGCACAAACGTACCAGTATCACTGACGTGTGAAAGGGGCCTAAATAAGTATATAAATACATGTAAAAATTTACTTTGTCAACTATAATGATGTATTCTACTATATATGTGGAGAGTACATGATTGAACAACAAAGAAGAAATATCACAGATTTTGTGCATTGAGTATACATGGCTTATTTTGGATTACAGCTTGGACACCAGGATAAGGATTGGGCTCCACATATGGTTTGCAGAACATGTGCGGAGCACTTAGGACAGTGGTCAAATGGTGAAAGAAAAAGTTTAAACTTTGGTGTGCCAATGGGATGGAGAGAACCGAAAAACCACCATGATGATTGTTGTTTTTGTGTTGTAAAGATTAAAGGCTTTAATGGTTTAGGGTACTTTCACACTTGCGTTCAGTGGAGTCCTTCACTATGGAGAATAGCGCAGTCCGGTAACGCACTGAGCTATTCTCCATAGACTTGTATGGACAACGCACTGTAACGCAAGTGTCTGCGTTGCATCCGCTGGACGACGCAGCGTCGTTATTTTGACGCTGCGTCGGGCGGAAGAAACGCAGCATGTAACTTTTTTTGAGCAACGCAATCCGTAGGATTTCACTGCGCATGCTCTTTTTTTTTTTTTTTTTTTAAATCACAAACTTTATTTTGTCTCTCGGTGGCCGAACGTTCAGCTGAGTGCCCGGCCGCCGGCATGCCCTGCCGCCGGCAAGTGAGAGCGCTCAGCTGAGCGCCCGCCCGCCGGCATGCCTGGCCGCCGGCAAGTGACAGCGCTCAGCTGAGCGACCGGCCGCCGGCTATTGAGAGCGATCAGCTGATCGTTCACAATAGTCTGCTGCCAGTAAAACTGTAAAGAAGAAAAAAAAAAAGCTTTCCGTTGTTTTGTACGATATGTAGCATCCGTTGTGTCACTATATGCAACGCATCCGTTGCATCCGTCACACAACGCAATGCTACGGAAGCCGTCTAACGCAAGTGTGAAAGTAGCCTTAGGCTATGTTCGCACGTTGCGTTTTTTTCCGCGTTTCTGCAGCGTTTTTAGCAGCAGCGTTTTTGCGCTAAAACGCATGCGTTTTTGATTGCCAGCAAAGTCTATGGGAAAAGCAGAAATCCTGTCTGCACTTTGCTTTTTTTTCTGCAGCGTTTAATTTGCATATTTGTGGTCAAAAACCATGCTGAAAAAGAAGCAGCATGTCAGTTTTTGCCATTTCTGCAGCGTTTCCTTAACATTGGAGTCAATGAGAAATGGCAAAACGCAACCAAAATCACAATTCCTGCGTTTTTCATGCTTTTTACCTGCTTTTCCACTGCGTTTTTGGCTCCAAAAACGCATGCTTTTCTGGACAAAATTTAATGGGTTCTAATGTTCCTTTACACACACACAATAACCGAAAATTTAAATGCTAAAAAATTAGAAACTTCACCTATTTTTCTGATAAAATGTGCATAACCACTATTTTTTCATTAAAAATGAAAATTTCCTATATAGTTTTATTAAAAGTTAATTTTATACTTTTTTTTCTCTTTTTTCATTCTTTTTGACTAATTCAACTTTATTTCTCAGTGTCTTGATCTCAAAAACGCATCTACAGAAACGCAGGTGAAAACGCAGGTAAAAAGCGCTGAAAACGCACTAAAAACGCGGTAAAAACGCATGCGTTTTTAGCGCTAAAAAATGGTCAAAAGCCATTTCGTCAAAAACCAAGGGAAGGAAAACGTGCAGAATAAACTGCAGGTACTCCGACGCAACGTGCGCACATAGCCTTAAAGAAAGCTCGGTGGAGTTATCCTGATTTGAAATTAGCAAGACGACCTATTCCACATGGCAATGACGTTCCCATACCAAGATAGACTATGGGGAGGAAGGGCACCACCCTATGGGATCTCCAGGTATACGAAAGGCAAAACGAAACAAGAAGAAAAAGAGTATACCTATCAAGGGATCACCAAAAAATGGAATCGTATGAAAGTATAAATCTTTATTACAAAAACAGAGAATAAATGAATCTCCTCACTGGGAGTAAAGGCACATGAAAACAATTAAAAACATTTAAAAACAGACTTGTATCCCCAAGCCAAAAACCATTTGTAATAAATGTGAAAGTGAATCACACAAAAAAATATCAGATAACCCTCATACAAATATTACATAAATAAGTAATGTAACCTGCTACACAGTATGCACTTTAAACTGTACAATATAGGTTATGTAATTATAATATATGGGCTTGGGCAGAGCCTTAGATGGTATAAAGAGGGAATAGCAGTACCTCAAGGGCTATAAGCTGTCTTTTTTAGGATGACAAAAATAAAACAAGCCTGTTCCGATTAATTCACATCAATATAGTACAGTAAATAGTATAGATGAAAAAACCTCTAAGAGAGTAAAGTATCACAGACAGAGCCAGGAGATGCAACCCTGATCAAGGCTTGCGTGTTTCAGTATATATAAAAAGTGCAACAATAAGCACAGGCAGAGATGATCAGACCCCTGAGTACAAGGAACATATAGACTGGTGCAATAGATTTAAGGCCACACGCACTATCCTGTATGAAGAGTGTATGTGTAACAGCCCCTGTAGGACCGAAATGTCACCAGCAAAATCAGAGGTTAGTTATCCTGATCAGAGTCTGCAAGTATACTGCAGCTATAAAGTGCAAAAGTACAGCAGAAAATGCATACACCCTATATAATGTAGTAGTATAGGCTAGTAGAATAAAACTGAGGCATATCCTATACCATGGTTCAGGGCAATGCCAAATAGTCTCATACGCACTATCCTAAAGGGGTAAAGCAGATGTATAGCAGGGTACCAGGAGGGGTAGGTTATTGGCAAGATATCTTGCAAGATATCTATCGGTCCTACAGGGGCTGTTACACATACACTCTTCATACAGGATAGTGCGTGTGGTCTTAAATCTATTGCACCAGTCTATATGTTCCTTGTACTCAGGGGTCTGATCATCTCTGCCTGTGCTTATTGTTGCACTTTTTATATATACTGAAACACGCAAGCCTTGATCAGGGTTGCATCTCCTGGCTCTGTCTGTGATACTTTACTCTCTTAGAGGTTTTTTCATCTATACTATTTACTGTACTATATTGATGTGAATTAATCGGAACAGGCTTGTTTTTTCTTTGTCATCCTAAAAAAGACAGCTTATAGCCCTTGAGGTACTGCTATTCCCTCTTTATACCATCTAAGGCTCTGCCCAAACCCATATATTATAATTACATAACCTATATTGTACAGTTTAAAGTGCATACTGTGTAGCAGGTTACATTACTTATTTATGTAATATTTGTATGAGGGTTATCTGATATTTTTTTGTGTGATTCACTTTCACATTTATTACAAATGGTTTTTGGCTTGGGGATACAAGTCTGTTTTTAAATGTTTTTAATTGTTTTCATGTGCCTTTATTCCCAGTGAGGAGATTCATGTATTCTCTGTTTTTGTAATAAAGATTTATACTTTCATACGATTCCATTTTTTGGTGATCCCTTGATAGGTATACTCTTTTTCTTCTTCGACGTTCCCATACCAGTATTTGCCAGACCATGCACTGTCAGACTCTGAATAGAGTCACGGATTGGAGTGTATGGCAGGTAGTAGCAGTGGAAGGGAATTTGAGAGACACTCTTTAGGCTATGTGTCCACGCTGCGGATTTTGTGCGGATTTTGCCGCGGATTTGCCGCGGATTTTGCCGCGGATTTACCGCGGATTTTCCGAAAATCTGCAGCAGCGGCACTTCCAAGCCATTTCAATGGCATTTTGGAAATGCTGTGTCCATGCTGCGGATTTTCCGCGGATTTTGATCCGGAAAAATCTGCAGCATGTCAATTATTGTTGCGGATTTTGGGTATAGAATGGGGAAAAAAAAAAAATCCGCATCAAAATCCGCGGCAAATTCGCGGTAAATCCGCGGCAAATCCGCGGCAAAAATAAGGTGCGGATTTGCCGCGAAAGTCGCGGATTTTCATGCAGAAAAATCCGCAGGTACATTCTACCGTGGACACATAGCCTTAGGGAATCATCCATTAAAGTCAAAAGAACTCAATGATCTGATTTGAGACTTAAATCTGTCCAAGCAAGGATCTGCATTTTTAGCGTCCAGACTTCATAAACACAATCTTATAAAAGAGGCTGTAATTTTAACTTACAATCAAAGAAGTGAAGAGAAGCTTCTCCCATATTTCACCCAAGAAGAAAGTACTTGCATACTGCAATGATATCCCAGGAATTGTGCTTCAAATGGGATCAACGGAATATGACCAGAAGGCTGGCGGCTTTTCATAGACGGCTCCCTTAGAAGCTTGGACTATGTTCTCTTGCACATTGGTAACCGTTATGCGTCTTGTGCCATTTCTCACTCAACAAAACTCAAGAATATGAAAATGTAGAAATCGTATTACAGAAAATCCGTTATCATTAACTTCAGTGGTCGATTTGTGTTGATCTGAAGGTGGTGAACTTCTTGCATGGACAACAATCTGTATACACAAAATCCCCATGCTTCATGTAGCTCTGGGATAGCAGGGCAGCGCAAGATCATTGGACAAAAGTGTCATGGTCTACAATGGAAGAATTGATTGTTGGCGCTGCAGATACCAACAAGCCACTGGTGGGGAAGAACAAAATCATTCTCCAACTGCATCTTAATAAGCTAGGATTAATGAAGCAATTTTTTAGGGCTTTAGACAAATTGGGTAATTTGCTTCAAGCATGGGAAACACTAAAAGCTGGAATCTTTGATGATCCTCATTCGTAAACTTGTGAACGATTCCAATTTTACCACATGAATGAATGACACTGAGGCTTCGGCCTGGAAGAGTTTTGTCTCTGTTGTGAAAAACTACTTGGGTAATTACAGAGCAGACAAGTATGAAGAATTGGTGCAAGATGTGCCCACTTAAATCAGAAATGTGGGAGTTAATATGAGCATAAAGATGCTCAGTCTCTATAGCCATTTAATAAGATTTCCAGATAACCTTGGAGACTTCAGCGAGGAAGAAGGCAAGAGGTTCCACCAGGATATGAAGGTGATAGAGATGGGAAACACACATAATGGCAGTTACATGTTTGTCCTGGTGACACACTTAAAGGGAATCTGTCAGCAAGTTTTTGCTACCTCATCGGAGAGCAGCATGATGTAGACAAAGAGACTCTGAATCTAATGATGTATCACTTAGTTTACTGGCTGCAGTCAATCTGATATAAAGTGAGGCTTTAGGCCCTGTGCTCACACTGCGGATTTACCGCGGACTTTGCCACGGATTTGCCGCAGAATTGCTGCAGAAAATGTGTCTAACATTGCTGCAGTCATTCCCCAGCAAATCCTATCGGTTTGAAAAAATGCTGTGCGCACACTGCATTTTTTATACCTGCGGATTTACTCGCGGATTTTCCGCTGCGGAATTAATGAGCATGTCACTTCTTTTCCGCATAGATAATGATAAAAACCGCGGGGACCAACTTGCGGAAAATCCGCTGTAAATCCGCTGCAAATCACGGCAAAAACGCGGGTGCAGTTTTACCGCAGTTTTTACTGCAGGTGCGGGATTCTTTCAGAGGGTCCTTTTTTTTTCTTAAGAAAAAGGCACTTTCTAGTGCGCACATAGCTTTAAGGTACCGTCACACTTAGCGACGCTCCAGCGATCCAACCAGTGATCTGACCTGGCAGGGATCGCTGGAGCGTCGCTACATGGTCGATGGTGAGCTGTCAAACAGGCAGATCTCCACAGCGATTAGAGATCAGCCGCCAGCCACAAGCGACCCGGGTAATGACGCTGTGCTTGGTAACCATAGTACACATCGGGTTACTAAGCAAAGCGCTTTGCTTAGTAACCCGATGTGTACCTTGGCTACGTGTGCAGGGAGCAGGGAGCCGGCTTCGCGAATCTGCGGACGCTTGTAACCAAGGTAAATATCGGGTAACCAAGCAAAGACTTTGCTTGGTTACCCGATGTGTACCTTGGTTACCAGCGTCCGCAGAAGCTGGCTCCTTGCTCCCTGCACATTCAGATCATTGCTTTCTCCCTGTCAAACACAGCGATGTGTGCTTCATAGCGGGAGAGCAATGACCAAAAAATGGTCCAGGACATTCAGCAACGACTGGCGACCTCAAAGCAGGGGCCAGGTCGTTGCTGGATGTCACACACAGCCACATCGCTAGCAAGATCGCTGTTGCGTCACAAAAACCGTGACTCAGCAGCGATGTCGCTTAGTGAGACGTGGCCTTTAGATTTAGCAAAGCAGCAGAGCTGATAAAGGCTCTGAATAGAGATTGTATCTTGACTGTGAGGTGTCAGTCACAGCAAGGTGATGGACAACATGACACTAGTCATCTAGTCACAACAATGATAATCACCAAGTCATTAAGACTTTAGTTTAAGTAAACAACAGCATGGAACCTGCTAAGAGAAGCAAGGTTGTGTGTGTTTTGGTTTTTTTTTTTTGTTTGTTTGTTTTTTTGTATGACTAGACTGTTTTGATGTAACAAAATAATATTATTTCAAGTCTGAATGCTTTTCAATAGGTTTGTGTTAATTCATTAACTATTAAATATCTCAGAAAGTAAAACCAAACTGGCAAAACTGACTTTAATCAGCACCATAAACTTAATATAAAACCATTCAGACATTGATATCATGTATACCAGTTTTCTGTTTCTTCTCCATCTGGTCAGACCTTCATGTCGACCTCTTCCAGCCACAACTCAACTTGTCACACTGATCACCGCAGCCTTGAAAATAACATGGTCACATATATTGTATACATACATTTGCCCCCTCAATAAAAATTCTTCACACTGCGCCCCTGACTGCAAATATGTACTCCAACAATAATATACAATTAGCCACGCATCATTCAAAATATAAAGTGATAAGCTCTCACTGTGCCCCCCATTAACTATAATCTCTGCAGCTCAAAAAATATAAACTAATCAGTCTCTGTGACTCTACCCACTATTAGCTCTAAGGCTATGCTCACATATTGCGTTTTTGTCACGGAAAATACGAAGCATCTCATGTACATGTTGCTTACTTTTTTTTTCTTGCAGATTTGCAGCAGGTCCATATCTGCAGCATGTCAATTCTTGCAGCGTTTTTGCAGCATCATTTCACCCACACTAATGAGTGGGGGAAAAATATGCAAGAAAAACTCATGCAAAATACACAGATTTTTATGCTGCGGTCTTCCTGCCAACAAATCAGGATTTGCAGCAGAATTTCCTACTGCAAGTCTTGAATGTTGTGCACAAAGCCTTAGTCCCCGTCCTGTGTGCTCACCCCCTCTGATTAATTTTATATCCCTGATAGGTTCATAATGAATTGGGTGGCGGGAGAAGACGCAATGAGTGCCATATAATGAATTAGGAGGTGGGGAGGACACTATCTGGACCATATAATAAATTGTGGGATAGGGAGAACGCTGTGAGTATTTGTATCTTTTACATTGTAAAAATTACAAAAAGGAAAATGGGCCGATGCAAAATTTTCGTCACTTTTGGAGACTTGTTTGCTCAGATAACTTTGACCAAGGTTTGAGACCTTAGTTAGCCTGTTAGGGTTTTGTCTTGTTCACTATCAAAATTAGGAAAGGCCAGGTGATGCAAATTTCATTGCCTTATATATACCCATACTCCTCTAACCTTGTGCTAAAAAAAACAGCAGCAATGGGTTCTTCTAAGCAGCTGCCTAGCACTGTGAAAATTAAAATGCCTGAGGCCCACAAATTAGGAGGAGGCTATAAGAAGATGGCAAAGCATTTTCAAGTTGCCCTTTCCACAGGTCGAAATGTAATTAACACTAGAAGTCCCAGAGAGGGGTCATTTAACATTTCTACCTTTGGAACCCAGAGACTGGTTGAATGACCTGAAGGATTTTAGCTAACATCCTATAATCACTGTCATTTGTTCTGTAATTAAGGCCATTACTGTCGCACCACAGGAGGTTGTTGTTTTCCATTGAGTTTAGCCATTTAGTTTCTAGTTAGTTCTATTCAGTTTATTGTATGTCATTTGACCCTCTTTCGGGACTTCAGGGGGGAGCTCGAAATTTCTGGGACTTCTAGTGTTAAGAAATGGCAGTTACCAGAAATAGTGGAGGTCAAGATAAGGTCTGACAAATTTCTGTGAGAGCTGCTCATAGGATTGCTAGAGAGGCAATTCAGATTCCTTGCTTGACTGCAAAAGACCTTAAGGAAGATTTAGCAAACTCTGGAGTTGTGGTACATTGTTCTACTGTTCAGACACCTGCACAAATATGGCCTTCAAGGAAGCTTTATCAGAAGAAAACCTCTCCTTCGTCTCGTCCTCACCATAAAATTGATTGAGGAGTATGCAAAAGAACATCTAAACACTAAACAAGCCTGATGCACTTTGGTTAAAATAAAACTGCTTGGCCACAGTGATTAGAAGTATGTGTGGAGAAAAAAGGGCACAGAATTTCAGGAAAAGAACATTTTGCCAACTATTAAGCAGGGGGGTGGATCAATCAAGCTTTGGGGTTGTGTTGTAGCCAATTGCTTGGGGAACATTTCACGGGTAGAAGGAAGAATGGATTCAATGAAATGTAAACAAATTCTTGATGTAAAAAAGCTGACGTTAAAAAGAGGAGGGCTTCAACAAATGGATAATGAACTCAAAAGTCACAAGCTATAGGTTTTACAAAGGCCCTCTATCCTTTGATTTGAACATCATTGAAAATCTCATTATTAACCACCCTGCATGGGCTCCACTCCACCTCCGTGCCCAGGTGCAGCTGCATCGGCCGTATGTCCGCCCCTGTTATTTTGATACTGCATGTAATAAGGTACCCCCGGGCAATTTTCCATTTTTAATTTTTTATTTTTTTTTGTTTTGCTCTTCTTCTGAGCCATAACTTTTTTTATTTTTCTGTCAATCTTGCCATTTGAGGACTTTTTTTTCGGCATGTAAATTGTGGATCACGGATCCACCTGCGCCTGCGATCAAATCAGCTGACCTGTGCAGGAATCACGCAGCAGCCAAAGGTGATTACCCCTTGATGATTTAGGATGTACCAGTATGTCCTCGGTCGTTAAGGGGTTAAAGGACAGTAACTACATATTTAAAAAAGCCATGTTGGCCACTGTGAAAATTTCACTATTACTTTTTATTTTTTAATTGAATTTTAAATATTTTATTGGTTTCATGAAAAGCAGAACAAGTCACAACAGTTAATTACATCTTACATACCAAATTGAGAATATAGGGACCAAAAAGCCAACCAAAAAAACCAAGGGTGTTTCTCTTATACTTCAATTATCTGATGTAACCAACACAGAAAATGTTTATGCAAGAAGACCCCTTCCCCCACAAAGGATACTTATTACAAAAGAAAAACGTCTAATAGAGAACAAAGAGGGAGGAAGAAGGAAGGGAGAGCAAAGAGGAAGAAACCACGGGGCCACCACCTACCAACCATGTCCATAAGGGAAGGCGGAGAATCTCTTTAAAAAGTGAAGTTATGTCATAGGTTCGAGCTAGACCTCTCCAAATAGGACTACCAATAAAACCATTTTGTGATCAGACTCCACATCCCCCCGCGATTGGGCCTGTACCCTCTCCATCCGATAGACCGCATTCACCTCGTCAATCGACTCCTCCAAGGTTGGAGAGTCCACTGTCTTCTAGTGGTGAGGAATAACGGTCTTGGTGGCCTGCAGAAGGTGTCGCAGCACAGATTTTTTTGTAAGCGTTTTTTGGACATTGGAAACATGTAGAACAAGATCGCCTCAGGAAGACTCGGCACCAAAATCCCCGAAACCTTCAGGACCACCTCCATCACCCCAATCCAGAAGGTCGCCAAGGCTGTACACGACCACCATATATGTGTCATAGTGCCTCCCTGATTCCCACACTGCAAACAAGTATCCGGGATCTCCGGGCACTATCTTTGAAGAAGGAAAGGAACCCTGTACCACCTTGAGATGATTTTATAGCTAGTCTCCTGGGACTTAGTGGCAGTCAGTCACCGATTTATGCGACAAATAAAAGCAACTCTCACATTGTTCTTTAGAGAATGTTTGGTTGAGTTCCCCTTCTGACACGCTTCACATAAGGGGGTGGGGGGAAAGTCCAAGCCCTTAGAGATCTGTAGTTTGTATATAACTGAAATAGTGTGATTGGGCACCGTAATCGCAGTACATATGGTGTCAAAAGGGGATTGAGAGAATGAGAGCTCATTCACCTGCGTAAGAGATTAAATAAAATGCCGGAGCTGTGCGTATTCAAAATTATGACACAGTTTTAGGGGTTTCTCCCCCAGGATCATAGAAAGCGGGAGGATAGTTCCCTGTGGGACTACATGCAGGAGTCAAAGATGCACCCTCCTAGAACCATCTAAGAATAGGGTAGTGGAGGCACCCGGAGGGAATCCCGAGCTAACCGTCACCGGCATCATCGGTCCCCAGGTCGCATTTCCTCCCGCCGGCATGTATTGTGCGTAAAGTCTGCCCAACACTATACCCTACCACAAGTTTGCGGTGGTTAAGTCGGTGCCAAGTCCAGGGGAGGGTTGATACCGACAAAGAACAGACGTCATGGGCCCTATGCACCCACAACTTAGACCTTCCACCATGCACTAAGTCAAGAACCCGTGCATGGGCCGCCGCTAGGTGAAACTCTTGGCAGTCCGGCAGCCCCAGACCTCCCGCATCCTTCGGCCTGGTCAGAACACTGCCTCGTATTCTAGGCCGACCCTTGGACCAGACAAATTGAAGGAATCATTTTTTGATCTTATGCCAGTATGACACAGGGATGTGAACGGGCACCGTCTGCAGAAGGTGTAAAAATCTGGGCAGTACCGTCATTTTGAGGGTGCCAACCCTACCAAACCAAGACATGACCCCCTGATGCCATGTGGCCAAGTCCTTCTCCAATTTAATAAGGAATTGTTGATAGTTCAGTAAGAACAATCTAGACAGGTCAGATGGAATGGTGATGCCCAGGTACCTGATGCTATTGCTTTGGGGCCACTTAAAAGGGTGTCTCTGCTGCCTTGTGGGTCTCTGCCGGTGATCTGCTGAAGCGGCCATCTTGGAATGGCATCGATGCCACGCTGAGCTTCTCCCCTACCGGTGTAGAGGCCCTCAGCTCTCCGGGTGCGGAGTCACCACTCCAGCCTCGACTTAGCATGTCTACAGCTTCCCTCGGCGGCCAGATCTCTCCCACGCTCACCGCCACGGAGGTCCAAGCATCGCGGTCTGTCTCCCATGCAGGCCGCATGGACGTCCTAGGCTTCTCTCTCCGAGAGCTGGAGAGGTAAGCCTCCATGCTGTGCTGTGGAGATGTCAGGTGGGCGTCAGAGCAGGACTTGTTTTTTTTGGCGAAGGTCTGACCCATCTCTGCACAGGGATGCTGATGGATAAAGGGATTCTGCTGCGGAGCTCAGAGGCTGCATGTCTTCACTCGGCCATGTCTAGCCACGCCCCCTATTGCTTTTTAATTATTACTTTTTATATTATACTTTTTAAAGAAGATTGTGTTATCAAAAAGAAAAAAGCATTGCCAGAAATTGTCAAAAAATACACGTAAGGCTGTGTGCACATGGTGTGTTTTTGCCATGTGTTACTTTGCAGACTTTCAGAAATCTGCAAGGAAATCCTGATGGTAGCAAAGTGTATGAGAATTTTGAAGTGCTATGTGCACAATCAGGATTTTTTCCTTGCAGATTTTGTTGTAGAAAAAAAATCTGCAGCATGTCCATTTTTTCTGTATTTTTCCTGCTTTTTCACCATTGAAAGCAATGAAAAGAAACTCAAAAAAAGCGGCAGCAAAATGCTTTTTTTTTTCTTTTCCCCACAGCGTTTTTCCTGCCAGAACATGCAGGTTTGGGTGCAGATTGTATGCAACGTGTGCACATAGGCTTAGCCTAAAGACCCGTCACACGCTACGATATATCTAAAGCCTGCTTTACACGTTACGATTTCGCATACGATATCATATGCGATCGTAACCACCCCCATCGTATGTGCGGCACGTTCAATTTGTTGAATGTGCCGCACAAACGATTAATCCCCATCATACGTACTTACCCGTCCATACGACCTCTATGTGGGCGGTGAATGTCCACTTCCTGGAGTGGGAGGGACGTTCGGCGTCACATCCACGTCACGCGGCAGCCGGCCAATAGAAGCGGAGGGGCGGAGATGAGCGGGACGTAAACATCCTGCCCACCTCTTTCTTTCCGCATTGCCGGCTGGAGCCGCGGGAGGCAGGTAAGATCTGTTCAATGTTCCCGGGGTGTCACACACTGCGATGTGTGCTGCCTCGGGAACATTAAACAACCTGACGTGCAATTCTTCAGGATTCAACGACGTGTATGCGATGAACGTTTTAACGTTCAATCGCACGTACCTGTCACACACTACAATGTACCTTACGATGCCGGATGTGCGTCACTTACGACGTGACCCCGCCGACACATCGTAAGATATATTGTAGCGTGTAAAGCGGGCTTAACGATATGTCGGCCGGGTCACGGAATTTGTGACGCACATCCGGCATCGTTAGAGATGTCGTACCGTGTGACACCTCCGAATGACTGTTAATGAGCAAAAATACTCACCTTATCGTTGCTCGTTGACACGTCGTTCATTTTCATAATGTCGTTCCTCCTTCTGTGCGCCGGTTGTTCACCCCGGGAACGACGAACACAGCTTACCTGCTTCCCGCCGGCAATGAGGAAGGAAGGAGGTGGGCAGGGTGTTACGTCCCACTCATCTCCGCCCCTCCGCTTCTATTGGGCGGCCGCTGTATGACGTCGCAGTGACGCCGAATGTCCCTCCCCCTTCAGGAAGAGGATGTTCACCGCCCACAGCAACGTCGTCTGGGAGGTAAGTACGTGTGACGGGGTTAACGACTTTGTGCGCCACGGGCAAGAAATTGCCCGTGATGTACAAACGACAGGGGCGGGTGCGATCGCTCATGCGATCCAACGATATATCGATGCGTCTGACGGGGCCTTAACACCTAACTTAAATAATTGTACAAACATTTTCATTAATACTTTTAGAAAGTTTAATTGAATTACCGATAAAATGTTAATCAACTTCTCGATTTTATTTGAACAGTTACATTTTTAATAATAACAAATACGTACTTGCTCTAACTGCTACAGAATAATCACTTTGAAACACAATCAATCAATCACTGAAAGATATACAGTATATCTATTTAAGATTTGAATTTCCACGTCTCCATATTGTTGGTCTAATCTTCGACCGAGTGAATAATCCCTTAAACTATTTTATGCACAATGAACGAGCGTTATTGGACACATTGTTCAGTTGCTCAGCCCATTCACATCTCCTAATTCTTGTGATCGATGGGTTGTTAATGTACTCTGATGGATTTTTGGCTATTATAAATGCTCCTTTACTTATTCTGTAGAACCCATGCTCATCGGCTTGTTATACTACTTATATGGTTAAAACTCATACTGTCCAAAATATACTGTAAATGTTTGGATGAACACTTCTGAGGCAACTAAACAAGCTGCCTATCATTTCCAAACTTTCCACATTAATATATTTCACTTTGTTTTGCCAAGTTATGTAGAAATATGGTATGTAAAAAAAAAATAAAAAAAAATAAAGGCATTGTTGCAATACCATCTAGAGCTTAGGTCTCCAACCTTTTGGCTTCTGTGAGCCACATCTGAAGAAGAAGCGTTGTCTTGGGCCACATATTATATACACAAACACTGCCAAAAGCTGATAAGCAAAATAAGTCCACTGAGACTGCTGTATATATCACATAGGATACACTGAGACTGGTGTATATACGTCACTTAGGAGCCACTAAGCTTAGTGTATATACATTACATAGATTCACTGAGATTGTCTATATATTCAGTGCCTTGAAAAATTATTATTTTACGTGATCTACCAACACAAAGTAGCAAGTATTTTTGAAATCTGAAGGAAATTATATTATTTTTTAAATATTTTAAAAAATAAATAAATAAATATATATAAATCTGAAAATTGTGACGTGCGTTTGTATTCAGCCCCCCAGAGTCAATACTTTGTAGGACTACCTTTTGCTATATTTCTGCTGCAAGTCTTGTGGGGGATGTCTCTACTAGCGTTGCACATCTAAAGACTGAAATGTTTACCTGTTATTTCTAAAATAGCTCTATCTAAGTGAGATTGGATGGAGGCATCTGTGAATAGCAATTTTCAAGTCTTGTCAGAGATTCCCAAAGGGATTTGGGTCTAGATTTTGACTGTGCCATTCACACACATGAATATACTTTGATCTAAACCTTTGCATTGTAGCTCTGGCAGTATGTTTAGGGTCATTGTTTTGCTAGAAGTTAAACCTACTCCCCAGTTTCAAGTCTTTTGCAGCCTCTAACAGGTTTTCCTTCAGGATTGCTTCACCTATCTTTCCATCAATGCTGAAGAAATTCATCCCCACAACATGATGCTGCTCCATCATGTTTCATGGTGAGGATGGTGTTTTCAGGGTGACGGGCTATTTTAGTTTACCACAACATAGTGTTTTTCATTTAGCCCAAAAAGTGTAAATTTCTTCTTGTCTGACATGAGCGTCATCTTCCATATGCTAGCTGTGTTCTGTAGATTGCTTTTTGCAAATGGGACTTCTTATGTCTTCCTTCAAAAAGGGCTTTTTTTCTTGCCACTCTTACATAAAGGCCAGATTTGTGGAACATACGACTTGGGGTGCAGTCACTCGGCCATATAACTTGTAAAAAGATTGCATTGCAGTGCTCGGACTGGCCGGCTCCTATCCTTACCCGAGAGTGACAGCTGCATACAAATGCATGCTTTCATGCTCGGGTCAGGCAAGCCACCGGTAAGTCCCAGCATTGCGATGCGATCCTCGGACTAGTTATACATCCATGTGACTGCACATTAATGGTTGTCCTGTGTATAGATTCTCCCACCTAACCTGGTGATCTCTTCTGCTTTTCAAGAGTGACCAAGGGCCTCTTGGCTGCTTCTCTAATTGGTGCTCTATTTGCTTAGAATATCAATTTAGGTGGACGGCAATGTCTTGCTAGATTTTCCGTTTTGCCATTTTTCAATGATGGATTGAACAGTGCTCCTTGAAATGTTCAGAGCTTGGGTAATTTTTGTTTGTTTTTTTTTTTCTTCACATAACCCTGCTGCTTTACTCTTCTCCACAATTTTATCCCTGACCTGTCCTGTGTGTTCCTTAGTTTTCATAATGCTGTTTGATCTCTAATGTTTAAAGAAACCTCTGAGGCCTTCACAGAACAGCTATAGTTATCCTGAAAATAAATTAGAGGCAGACTCAATTTACTGAGGCAATTGGTCACTCAGGATTTCGTTTAGGAGTATCAGACTACAGGGGACCGAGTACAAATGCACGTTACAATTTTCAGATTCAATTTTTTTTTTTAAATATTTCAAAAAACATGTATTTCCTTTTATACTTCACAAACACTTCCACTCAGCACTTCATGTTGCTATATCTCTTAAAATACCAATAACATACATTTCAGTTTGAGTGAAACGTGAATGTGGAAACGTTCATGGGGTATGAATACTTTTTTAAGGCACTGTACATCAAATGTCATACCCCTAGACTCTGCTGTTTGCATCACGTAGTATACACTGACACAGCTGTAAATACATCACATAAGATACTCAGAGACTGCTGTATATACACTAACCTAGACCCTTTGAATGGGGAAAAAGTAGAGGCAGCAGCTTCAGCAATATGTTTGTAAAAGTGTGACAGGAGGGCAGAGAGCCCTAACTTTGCCCACAAAGAATGTCCTGATGCTGGCACTGGCCAGCTTCTGACTTAATCTAGTCTTGGAGGTGCCCCTGTAGCGTGTACTATTGAACATTGTGTTCATGTACATACTGTTTGCACAAAAATGAATTGACTATCAGCTGGGACGACAGGACCAGCAACGCACTATGTATTTAAAAACCCCTTCACAACTTATGCCGTGCTATGTACGTCATAAATCGTCTCCGTGCTTTTGATGCAGAATTGAACACCAAGCTTGTATCTTTCCCTGCAAATGAAGGATGAATTATTTAGCTTTATCTGTCTCTAACTGGCAGAGGGAATGATAACCTTTCCTAAACTAGGTGGCTGATCCCAGGAGGTGGAGGACTGCGCTACATGCTTCCTTAGGGTACTTTCACACTTGCGTTTATTTCCTTCCGTTACAATCCGCCCTTTTGGAAAACAGCGGAATCCGTTAACGGATTCCGCTGTTTCCCATAGACTTGTATGGGTGACGGATTGTACCAAAAGGACCTGCGTTGCTTCCGCTGGGCGTTTGCTCCGTTGCTTCCGCCCAGCGGGAGGAACGCAGCATGTAACGTTATTTTGAGCAGCGGAATCCTCTGGATTTCACTGCGCATGCTCTTTTTTTTTTTTTAAATCAAACTTTATTTTGGCTTGCGGTGGCCGAACGTTCAGCTGAGCGCCCGGCCGTCGGCAAGCGACAGCGCTCAGCTGATCACCGGCGGTCGGCTGCAGGGAGCGATCAGCTGATCACCCGGCGGCCGGCTACTGGGAGCGATCAGCTGATCATCCGGCGGCCGGCTGCAGGGAGCGATCAGCTGATCACCCGGCGGCCGGCTGCAGGGAGCAATCAGCTGATCACCCGGCGGCCGGCTGCAGGGAGCGATCAGCTGATCGTTCACAATAGTCTGCCGCTGGTAAAACTGTAAAAAAACAAACAAAAACAAAACGAATTGCGTTGTTTTGCAGCATCCGTTGCATCCGTTGTGCCACTATATGCAACACATCCGTTGCATCCATTACACAACGCAATGCAACGGATACCGTTCAACGCAAGTGTGAAACTAGCCTTAGTGAGTTGGTGCTGTGAGGTGGAGGATGTGTTGCTGCAGTCAGATCCTGGTGCCCATGAATGGACTATAGAGATTGGAGCTAGATACACATAATCTGGATTTGAGGAACTATCCTTGGACTGTTGTTGCCAACTGAAGCTGGATACATGCGCTACGATCTTGGTATCCATCGTCTGGAGGAGCATAGGCTGTTACTACAGACTATACCAGTGGGAGATACTAAAACTATAGGCCAACCAAAAGTTGGGAGACATTGGGTATCTCCTGGTACGGGGGCAGTGGAACGTCCGGTCCTGATTTGGGATGTCGTAGACTGAGAACATCTCATTTTGACCATCTATCTGGAGTTGCTGTAAGACCATGGACAGAAGAAATGAAAATAATTGTGTTGTTAACCTGCCTAGGTGATTAATACAACCCACTACTTCAGCTCTTCACAGGTCCTATTCACACGGTTTTGTGCAATGAATTAGAAACTGATTTGACTGCAAATCCAAATGTTTTAAATACTATTTTAATAAGCTTCATGCTGGTTTTACTAGGGAATGTTCAAAATAATGTGAAAAAAGGGATGTATATACTATAGGAGCCTTTCCCATTCAGATCTGTCTGAAAATTATTCAAAGAGTATTTGACACTTTTCATGTGGATTTAGGAGCAGAAGCGATTTCTAAATCATCTACAGAAACCTATCATTAGAGTGCAGATTGGTGGAGGAAAGAGTCCTATTAGTAGAGTGCTCTCCCTCTCCCAAATGATCGGGACCCTAGCGCGTGATTTTCGGGGCCCGATCATTGCCATGGCAAACAGAGACTTCCGGGTCACCAAGCTATGGCAAGCATCTTAGACCATGCCAGAAGCCGGTTCAACAGGCTTGTGTCAGTGTAAAACTGACCGGTATAATGTATTGCAATGCTTTTGCATTGCAATACCTTATGCCAGAGATCAGAGTAATAAAAATTAGTAGAAAAAAGGCCAGCTTCCCAGTAGTAGAGATCCTTTATGTAGTGTCTAT
This sequence comes from Anomaloglossus baeobatrachus, assembly GCF_048569485.1. NCBI lineage: Eukaryota > Metazoa > Chordata > Amphibia > Anura > Aromobatidae > Anomaloglossus > Anomaloglossus baeobatrachus. The sequence goes on along the minus strand of NC_134355.1, from coordinate 560,800,399 downwards.
GTCTTGTGGAGCCGCACGGAGCAGGGTGAATACCCTTCCAGGAGCAAATAGTAAATGTTTCGAACATTCCAGCAAATCCAATTGGACAAAAAGGTTTTTTTTTCTTATAAAAAAAATTAACAAATTTTGAATTTTTTCTTTATAAGAAAACTGTTGTCCAATTAGATTCGCCGTAACTTTTGAAAATAAAATTAATGTTTCATATAGGGATAAAGTAAAGAAAAAAAAATAAATAAAAGAGCAATAAAAATAAATTACAAATAAATCCGTATATTTATGTAAAAAAGTAGATATATTTGGTATTACTGCGTCTGGAACAACCCGATCTATAATATTGTCACACTGTTTAAGCCCTTCAGTGAAGACCATATAAAAAAACAAACAAACAACAAAAACATGTCAAAAAAGCTTTTTCATCGTACTATCAAAATACAGTGGAATAAAACGTGATCAAAAGTAGCATGTAAATAAAAATGGCCCTGAAAAATATGCCTGAAAACATCATCTTGTCCCTCCCAAAACAAGCTGTCATACAGCTCTGTCAGCGGAGAGAGGAATAAAAACCATAGCTGTCAGAATAAAGCAGTGCTAAATAAAATATATTTTTCTATAAAATTTGTTTTATGGTGTAAAAGCGTCAAAGCAAAAAAAAACAACTATTAATGTGGTATAGTTGTAATTGTCCTGACACAAAGAATAAGGCTGTTTTATCACTTTTATGAGACTGTAAAAGGTGTAAAAAAAAAAAAGAAAAAGAAAAAAAACCCTCCAAGAACAACAAAATTGTGGCTCAAAATCATACCAATAAAAACTCCTCCAATTCATCCCGCAAACAACAACCACTCACATGACTGTCGGCAGAAATACTAGTATTTTAAAAAAACTAGCCTTCAAATTTCAGTGATGCAAAAAACTTGTATTAAAAAAAAAAAAGAAACATTTTTAGTATGATAGTAGCAAAACCTAAAGAAATTTATATAAATCTGGTATTACTGTAATGGAACTGACCTGAGGAATAAAGCCGCCTAATTTCTTCTAAAATAAAGTCAATTCTTTAACTACTGTTCATTTTGTTCATTCTCTGTTCCCCAAAAATCGCTGCAAAGCTCTGCTCACATTTATCCTGTGCTCTACATTTGAGCACTTACACCGTGGATTACATGTATATATATGTGAAAAATGTAATTCAGACAAAATCCCAACGTAAGATTCACTGTAAAAAGTAAAATTTTCATTTTTTTCTTCCACATTGCTTTAGTTCTACTGAAGCACATGAAGGGTTAATAAACTTCTTGGATATGGTTTTGAGCAGTTTGAGGGGTGCAGTTTTTATAATGGTCTTATTTGAGTATTTTACATAGGCCTTTCATATGGTCCCTAAAGAAAATTTTCAAATGGTTTTGTAAATTATGTTGGAAAAATTAGAAACTTCTGATAATCTTATAACCCTTCTAAGTTCCTTTTAAAAAAAAAAAAAAGCGGTGTTGATGAAAAATAGACGTGGTAAATGTTATTTATTAACCATTTTGTGTGACATAACTCTCTGGTTTTAAGATCATAAAAATTTCAAGATTTGAGAGTTGCAAAAATTTCTAATTTCTTCAAATTCTTCAAATTTCTGATTATTTTCACAAACGCAAAAAAAATGTATGTAAGACCATGATGAAGGCATAGCATATCCCTAATGCGGGCGTCACACGAGACGATATATCGTGCGATATGTCGGCGGGGTCATGTCGTAAGTGACGCACATCCGGCATCGTTAGAGATATCGTAGCGTGTGACAGCTACGAGCGGCGGTGAACGAGCAAAAATACTCACCTTATCATTGCTCGTTGACACGTTGCTCATTTTCAAAAAGTCGTTTCTTCTTCTCTGCGCTGGTTGTTCATCGTACCCAGGGCAGCACACATCGCTCCGTGTGACACCCTGGGAACGATGAACGCAGCTTACCTGCGTCCCGCCGGCTTTGCGGAAGGAAGGAGGTGGGCAGGATGTTACGTCCCACTCATCTCCGCCCCTCTGCTTCTATTGGCCTGCCGCTGTGTGACGTTGCTGTGATGCCGAATGTCCCACCCCCTTCAGAAAGTGGATGTTCGCCGCCCACAGCGACGTCGCTCAGCAGGTAAATGCGTGTGACGGGGTTTAACGACTTTGTGCGCCACGGGCAACTAATTGCCCATGATGCACAAACGACGGGGGCGGGTGCGATCGCTCGTGCGATCGCACAATAGATCGTCTCGTGTGACGCCCGCATTAAACGCGTAGTCTGGGACACCCTGTGAGTTTTCTACCAGCCATACAAATGTAGTGTTTTTTTTAATCAAATTAACAAATAAAATTTTGAATTTTTTTCTGAAAAAAAAAAAAAAGTTTTTGTCCACTTGGATTCACCGTAAATTTTGTAACTGCTTCATTATTTATTTTTAGACCACAATAGATACACAGGGCCTGTGATTGAAAGTAGTCAGCTGACATGCTGACACTCAGAATCGGGGCGTGTCTGACTTCAACCAATCACAGACACCGGTGGGCGGGGAAAACAGTGCATTTGCAATGAAGGTAATGAGCGGCCGCGGGAGCAGTTACAGCCACACCAGAGCCTCAGTAAGTATAGCAAACTTGTTTTATTGTTTTGGTTTGTTTTTTTCTTTATTTTTCCTTATTTTTTTTGTATTTCCTGAGTGCTGGATATGGATACTTAGCTGGAATTCCCTGAGAATTCCGGGCCCTCCACTCTGGTACATTTGAAACTGCACAGATCCAGATTTTAAGGCTATGTGCCCACGGAGGAAAGTGTCCTGCGGTTATATCCGCAGGACATTCCGCAGGAGCTCCCAGAAAACCGCAGCACAGCTTTGTCTGTTTCCATGCTGCGGTTTATTTGCGGAATGTCCTGCGGATATGGTGTAGGCATTCTGCATTGAGGATACAGTACCATGGCTTTGGCACTGCATCCTCAATGCAGAACAAGTGCTGAGTGATCGGGTGTTCATACTTGCCTCCATCACGCAGCACTAGTTCTCTCCGGCCATGTCACTCTGTCAGCGTCTGCTCTGCACTGTGCAGGAGGTGGGTGGGCCTGAACTAGCTCCGGTTGTCACATGACCATAGCTCATGCAGGCCCCGTCCACCTCCTGCTTCCTACTCCTGGCTCCACTGCCGTCCTCCGCAGCGTAGGAAAGTGACCGGGTGTCTGCTATCAAGGCAGGTAAGTATGGGACCAAGGCAGATTTCTGCAGGTAAATCCGCAAGAATAATTGACATGCAGTTATGTGCGGCTGCGGGATATCCGCAGCGTATTCCACAACCACACATACCGCAGCATGCACACAGCACTCCCCATGTCCCATAGGATAACATGGGGAGTGTCTGTATATTATTATTATTATTATTATTATTATTATTTATTATTATTATAGCGCCATGAATTCCATGGCGCTTTACATGTGAAAGGGGTGTACATAATAGGGACAAGTACAACAATAATCATAAACAATACAAGACACAGACTAGTACAGGAGGATAGAGGTCCCTGCCCGCGAGGGCTCACAGTCTACAAGGGATAGGTGAGGATACAGTAGGTGTACATGCTGAAACCTGCGGATTTATCTGGAAAATCCAGATAAATCCGCAGGTTTTCTGCGGCAGAATCCGCAGAAGCAAGCTCCCATGGGCACAGGGCCTTACCGTTCAGGTCTGCCCATCACTAATAGCGAGCCACTCTTACTATGAAGTGCTTGTTCCCATCCCTTCTACCACCATTTTTAATTGCCAGATTCTGATCCCCTTAAGGCCCTGTCACACACAGAGATAAATCTTTGGCAGATCTGTGGTTGCAGTGAAATTGTGGACAATCAGTGCCAGGTTTGTGGCTGTGTACAAATGGAACAATATGTCCATGATTTCTTTTTTTTTTAAATCAGATACTTTTTTATTAAAACAGAGTGCATACAACAGAATAACAAATCGGCATCCAAATTAAATTTATCACATCTATTACCCCTTTAACTCCCCCTCCCGCCCCCCTCCCCCACCCCGGCAGCAACACTTCTCCCCGATACTACATCCCATATAGTACACACTTATAATACCCTTCAACTGTAGTATAGAACCATCCCGTTGTGCAGGAGGAACAACTAGTAACACAAATAAAACAAAACATACACATCAGAGGTCTCAGACGGCTATCCCCGTCCCATATCAGTTTACTGGTCCATCACTCGTCCTATCCGCATTGCAGCCAAGGAGACCAGATCTTCTCAAACATTTTAACATTCCCCCTTCTTTCATATACTCCCCGTTCCAGCTGAAGAATACACTTCACCCTTTTAATGTACTCTCCCCTGGTCGGGGGGTCTTTTTTAATCCAGGACCTGGCGATTAGCTTTCTTGCCGCATACAGCAGCCTAGCAATGACAATTTTCATAGTATTTTCCACCCCAAGCTCCTCAACATATCCCAATAGGCAGATCACTGGTTCCCTGGGGAGAACACACCCATATGTTCTTCCTTCTTGTGGCTAACCTTAGTCCAAAAGGAGACCAGTCTCGGACAAGACCACATCATGTGAAAAATACCTGCGTCAGATCCCTGACACCTTGGACACTCCGAATTCCTTTTCAACCCCATTTTAAACATCAGTAAGGGAGACCTATATACCCGGTGAATCACGTATAGGTGAGACAGTCTGGCCGGTTCGCTCATGGAAAGTTTAGGGACATACGCCAGGATACTCTCCCACACCTCCTCCGTTATCGGCCCAACTTCCTCCTCCCATTTAGATTTAGTTTTAATTGGGTATTCTAACAGAAAGGTATGTAGTATATCTTTATACGTGCCAGAAATGATCCCTTTAGTGCTTCCTCCGCCCTTACACACATACTCCAGTACCAGGTCAGTCTGTATGGCCACACTTTGTTTAGCCGCTTGGGCTGCAATCGCATGTTTTAATTGTCTGTAGTGGAGCCAGCCGGACGCCGGTAACTGAAACTCACTCTGTAACTGCGGGAACGATTTCACAATTCCTCCGTCCAATATCTGATGCATGTATATTACACCCTTGCGTCTCCACTCCTCAATATTCCCCATTTTCTGAATCTCCGGGAGATTACTGTTATCCCAGATAGGTGTAAACTTGGTTAACCGGGTCACCCCTCTCACCCTTTTCAGCCTATCCCAGGTCTTATTTATAAGTGCCATTGTAGGAGATGTTCTACCCAGGAGCCCCACCGCACCATCCTCTAGTCCCATTACCAATGGACTTCTACCCACTATGTATTCCAGTACTTCTTTAATGCCCCCATCTTTCTCTCGATCAGACCAACCCCTGAGGTGTTGACATTGCGCCGCTATATAATACAATTCCGGATTTGGGATTGCTAGACCCCCCTCATCCTTCGGCCTTTGTAAAGTCTCTAATCGCACCCTAGGCTGCTTTTTACCCCACACCAGGTCCCTAAACAGCGAGTTTATCCCTTTAAATCTTTTCCTTGAAATACAAACAGGGGCATTGTGCAGTATGTATAGGAGTTTAGGCATCACTACCATCTTTAGTAAATTAACCCTTCCAACAACTGACAAATGTAGCTTGTTCCAGGCATCCACCTTGGTTCTCAATTTTTTAAGGAGCGGCCATAAGTTCACCTGTATGTATTTTTCTACTGGCAGAGATATCTGGATACCTAGATATTTAAATTCGTCCACATTCTTCAATTTGTTAGCCCCAGTATCCTCATTTGTCCAGGCTACTTCCCCATCCACCTTAAAGAGGCTCGATTTAGACCAATTAATGGTCAGTCCCGAAACTTCTCCAAATTTCTCTATTATCTGCATGGCATGATCCAATGAGGCTGATGGATCCCCCAAGAAAAGTAATAAATCGTCAGCATAAAGAGCTATTTTCTCCTCTAAATGCCCATACTTAAATCCATGGATCTCCTTTGTTTTCCTAATGGCCGCCGCCAGAGGCTCTATTGCAATAGCAAATAGGAGCGGCGATAGTGGGCAGCCCTGTCTCGTTCCCCGGTGCAACTCAAACGCTGAGGAGGTCATACCGTTAACTCTAACTTTAGCAGTAGGCCTATTATACAACAGCTGCACCCACTTTACAAACCATGGGCCAAAACCCATATGCTGCAACACTTTCCACAGATACCCCCACTCAACACTATCGAACGCTTTCTGGGCATCTAACGAAGCGATCACCCTCCGGCCAGGGTTGTCAGGCGGCAACTGTAGATTAAGGTACAATCTCCTGATATTAGCAGCTGTCGACCTATTGGCCATGAACCCTGATTGGTCCATATGGATTAGGTTAGATATAACTCCAGTCAGCCGGTTTGACAACACCTTAGCCAGAAGCTTCACGTCCGCTGTTAATAACGAGAAGGGTCTATATGAGTCTGGAAGCCTCGGATTTTTATCCTCCTTAGGAATTACTACTATTATTGCTTCTCTCATAGATTCAGGCAATACACCTTCCCCCTCCGCCACCTCAAAGACTTTCAATAGTTTGGGTAATAGGATTTCTTCTAACTGTTTATAAATTTCAACTGGTAGCCCGTCTGCTCCCGGTGCCTTGTCATTGCTCATGCCATGCAGAGCGCCCTCCAGTTCATCAATAGTAATAGGTGACTCCAGTTTATCTCTATCCACCACAGACAACACAGGAAGCTCACCTCGCTCAAGAAATGAGTCCACCTCTTCCACCCTCATCTCTCCGCTAGAAGAATATAGCGTGCGATAGAAATCTTTAAAGACCTCAAGGATCGCCTCAACCTCAGTGACCTGTGTCCCCTCCACCGTGTCCATACCATGCACAAATGAACTACTCCTTTGAGCTGCAGCTATGACCGATAATAGATGACCAACTTTTTCCCCCTCCTCATAAAAATGCAATTTTTGGAATGCCTGCTTCCTTACCGCCTTCTCCAAAAGCATCTTATTAACCTGTTCATGCGCCTGCCTAAGATTTTGCTTCGCGTCCGTAGTAGTACTCCGGATTGCTTCCAGCTCTGCCTTATCTAAGGCCTCCAGCCTATCTTTCTCATCCTGCCTCGTCTGTGTTTTACGTTTACAGATATCCCTGAACAGGAGCCCCCTGAGGTATGCCTTCATCGCATCCCATACCACCAGCGGACCAGTGCTACCCTCGTTGTGGATAAAGAAATCCCCAAGATCCCGTTCTATATTCCCCATATTAATATGACGGATCCATGCTGGATGAAGCTTCCACTCTCCCCTCCTTCCCCCTGTCAGGGTTCCCCGTCGTATGGACACTAGAATTGGGCTATGATCTGAAATCACTCTTGTCAGATATTGCACGTCACTTATCATTGCATCCATCAGATCACTAGCTAGAGCCATGTCAATGCGGGACAGAGTGTTATGTGAAGCCGAATAACAAGAGAAGCAGGATACCCTCCCATTCCTCACTCGCCAGGCATCCACCATTCCAAGTTCCCCAATAAGAGTGCCAAACGAAGTCATACAACTATCCTGAATACCTGGAGGTCTACTACTCCTATCCCAGTACAGGTCTATCACATTATTGAAGTCCCCCACCAGTAAAAAAGGGATTACTCCCCCCTTCTCAGAGAACTCCCTTATCTCCCTTAGTTTGGTGCACTTATATGGAGGTGGTATATATATTGCAGCTATACACATGAGTCTGCCAAATATTTTACACTTGACGGCCACACACTGTCCCTCTTTATTCACATACACTTCTATCTCTTCATATTGCACAGAGTTATGGATCAGCAGTGATACACCCCTTGCATAGTTGGAAAAGGTGGAGTGATAGGCCTTCTGCACCCATCTCCTATTTAAAACATGTGTTGTCTCCTTTGTTAGATGCGTTTCTAGTAGACATATTACTGACGGGTTCTGGTCTTGAACATATTTAATTATTGCCGCTCTCCTAGACCTATCTGATAACCCTCTAATATTCCAACTCAACACCTTAATTCTATCCCCCATTATCCCACCCAGTAAAACCATCAAACCTTGTAGTATCTCCCCATGCTGCCTCTACCCTACCCCTTGCCCCCCTCCCCCCCCTGCTCCCCTCCCCTCCTACTCCCCACCACTTCCTGTTTTCGAGTACTCCCGTGAAGCATCGGGTTTTCCAAACCTGGTCCATAATCCCTACTAAATTCCCCCCTACCTCCCTCGCCTTCCCCTCTTAGACACATTTTAAAACTCGTCCCTTTTCCAACAATTCTCCACTCCCCCCCTTTCTATGTATAATCATATTCCACTCAACCAATATAACAGTAAAATGGCGAACAGTAATTAAACTGGAATCTCAAATTGTAAATACCCCCACCGCGCCAAATTAGGCTGTCCCCATGTCCTGCGAAGCTCACATCAAACCCTTCGCATTCCCCCTGCATACTACCTCAATCCCAAAGGGAAGGAGAAAAAAAAAAAAAGAAAAAACAAGAAGGGTCCCCTGTAAGCTCCTAAGGATGTTGTAGAGCCTCAGCCGGCCTTCTCCAACACACTGCAGATTCAGACAGTCAGCTCATTCCTTCAAACGGATCCGCTTTTCGTTTGCGTCCAACCACTGCATGGCTTCCTCTGGAGTTGTAAAAAAGTGCACCCGCTCCAACGCCATCACTCTTAGCTTTGCCGGGAACATCATTGAGTATTGCACCCCCATCTCTCGCAGGCGCCTCTTTACTCCTGTAAAAGTCATACGTAGCTTTTGAACAGAAATGGAGTAGTCCGGGTATATGGAAATTCTCTGGCCGTCAATCATAAGATCCTCCATGTCTCTTGCCTTTCGCAGTATAGTGTCCCTGTCTCTGTAGTTGAGGAGCTTGGCTAGCATAGTGCGAGGGCCCCTGCCTGCTGGTTGTGGCTGCATCGGGACTCTGTGTGCACGTTCCACAGCATAGAGCTTGGATAAGACATTAGCACCCATTTTCCCCCTGAGCCAGTCTTCTACATATTCAGTGGGGTTTCTTCCTTCCGCTTTCTCAGGGATGCCGACAATTCGGATGTTATTTCTTCTAGAGCGGTTCTCTAAATCATCATTTTTTGCCGTGATTTCAGCTATCTGCTGTGCAAATGTTTTTTCAGACTTTTGTAGTTTTGTAATATGATCCTCTGTTATCCCCAATCTCTCCTCTACAGCCGTTGTTCTCAGGTCTGCTTTCTTGAGGTCTTTCTTAATGTCAGCAACCTCTGCCTGTAATCCCTTAACTTGCTTCGTCAGGGAAGTCAGAGCCTCTTTACAAAAAGACACCACTGCAAAAATGTCCTTTAAAGTGGGGTTTTCTGGAGCCTGGTCTGCACTATGTGCTTCCTCTACTTCTCCTGTCTTATCTTGCTGCTGTTCACCATCCCCCATCTCATCAGAGCTGGCATTGTCTTCTCCCTCCTCACCTCTGTTATCTGTATGCTGATGTGATTTCTCTGAAGTCCGGGCAAATTTCTCCAGCCTTGCCGCGACCTGCATCCTCTCCTGACAGGCTGCATTCACTTTCTCAGCTTCCTGCCTTATCATGGCACCATCCTGAGAGCTGGGGACTTTCCCGCCTCCATTATCTTTTTGCCTGTGACGGACCATGGCACCTCTCTGCATCCACCAGACTCACTCCAGATAAGTCCTCACCACCTTATCTTCCTGACAGCAGGCTGAGGCAGTGATAACAGCGGTATTCAGGGATTTATCAAGGGAGTTTGCAGGAGAGCTCCACAAACACGTCTCTTCACATTGCCGTCCAGGCCACGCCCCTATGTCCATGATTTCACTGCAACCACAGATCTGCCAAAGATTTATCTCTGTGTGTGACAGGGCCTTTAGACTTGTATGAGGACTGGCATCTTGCCAGATATCCAGGATCAATTCCGGGCCGGAACAGGATTTTTAGTTTTAATCCAGTTAGGTCCACCGGTCCTGGTTATCTGCGAGTCCACCCACACTACTCACTATACTACAGATTACTGCAACCTTGAGTTATCCTGCTCATTTAGTCCTTTCCTCAACTGACCTGCTGTGACTTGCAAAAAAATGAAATAAAAGGTAATTTAACAATTAATGAATCAATAAAATATTGTAGACATTGATGAAGTACCAGACTGTATTATAGAACTTGACTTTAGGACGTGCAGCTCTGTTTATATTCTGGTGACTTTGATCAGAAGTGGTGTCACAATGTACGGGATGTGATTTGGTGGTATAACATTCGGGGAATCTTGGCCATAATACTTGTACAACAGCTGCTGAGCTAAATGTTGAGGATTAGCATTGTGGAGTGACTTGTAAATTTTCAACAAATCCCAAATCAAGGAGTTTATAGTTTGTTGCAACATCTTGACATACAGCAAATCTTTTTTTTTTTTTAATATATTTATTTCTTCTGTTATGTTCAAATCGTGACTCAACCAACCATGTTCATTTTGTGCACAAATGAGTAATACTATGGGGAGCTGATGGGTTAAAGTCACTGTTCCAGAAAAGAGAGGGAGATGAAGGATAGTGGGTGGGTGGGTGGGGGGGGAGCAGGGTCTTCTCCATCTGACCTTGCTGTAAAACAATTTATAAGCTTATGCAACAATGTATAAAACAAAATGGTCAACTGAAAACAATTTGTACTGATGATTATGCAACTCAAGTCCCTACAGTTGTTTTTTTGTTTTGTTTTTGTTTTTTTTTTTTTTTATTAACAAATTGACTATTTAATTCCTTGGAGGGGTGGAACTCGATCCAGATGTAAATGACTGGATGGAGAGGATCTCACCAATTCATAGATTAGAAACACATATACATTTTAATCTTCAAAGCCAAATGTTCTCTAACTGTACACACACACACAGAGCTTTATGTATACAGAAGCATTTGTATACATCCCACAGACTAGGGTTAAATGAACTGTTAGTCCACATTTCTCTACCAATTGTGTATGTGAGACTTATGAAATATTTTTGCAAAAACAATGCTGAAACAGGAAGTTATCAGTGGAACTTATTTTGTGCATGTGCCTTATACATTGAAGAAGCTTTTGAAATCTTGATGTTGCCATGAAAATTAGACAGTCACACTCACCAATTTTTGGATAAACTAATCGCATGTATATGGGAGTGTCTTGATTTTTCCACTGACGACTGGAAAAGAAGAATTGGGCATGTTGAATTTTAACATGCACCCAAATTGTGACTTACAAAGTCTTATCTTTTATGCTTCTCTGTTACGTTTATATGACCAGATGAAAGTTCAGTTAAACTTTCAGTTCAGAAGAAGAATATCGCACAACCCCTTTTAAGTTTTATTAACATTTTTTGCCAAGAGTGAAGGTTTGGAACTTTGTCAAGTCTTTTAGAGTATGTCCACACGTTGAGTTTTTGAATGCAGAAATTTCTGCACCATTTCTGTGTCTCTTGGCACGAAAAACATATTAAGGCTCTGTGCGCACACTGCGTTTTCACCCGCGTTTTTTTGCTGCAGAAATTTCTTGAGAAAATGGTTGTAACCTTTCTGCAGACATTCCCCAGCAAAACCTATGGAAAAAAAAATAGCTGTGCGCACACTGCGTTTTTTGTCTCAAGAACATTCTTTCTGCAGAATTTCTTAAGAATAAGAATGAGCATGTGACTTCTTTTCTGCAGGTAGCTGCATTTTTTGCCATAAATATTGGTAAAAAAACGCAGGGACCAACCTGCAGAAAAAAACCGCATCAAAAACGCATGCGTTTTTCGGTGCGTTATTGGTGCGTTTTTTTAACGCAAGTGCGCTAATCTTTCAGACTCAAGAAATTTCTTGAGAAAAATCCTTTTTCTAGTGTGCACAGGGCCTAAGAAAAATGCTCATTGTTGCCTTGTTTTCCATGCGTTTGTGCTTGCGTTTTTCTAAGTGTTTTTGGACAGCAATGAATGCTATTGAGATAGATAGATGGATAGAGACAGACAGTTACATTAATGTATAATTGCACAACCGCCCAATGTAATAAAATGGCACCAGGTGGAACTTATTGGATAACTTTTCATGATTAAATAAATGGAAAAAATGACATGGGGTCCCCCGTAATTTTGATGCTCAGCAAAGGTAAAACAAATAACAGGGGGCTGATATTTTCAGGCAGGTAAGATCCATGGTTATTGGGCCCTTCCCGGCCTAAACATATCTGGCACCTTACTTCGGCTCTTCCCAATTTTGTTCTGATCAAATTCTTAGTAAATTGTTGTGATCAATTTTTTTTCCAAAGCTCTAAATTCTTTGCATAGACAAACTTTTTAAGACTTTTCCAGTTTTTTTAAATTGATGCATATCCTTAGGACAGGCTATTAATATTAGATGGCTGATGCTAGAAATGATTTTCAAGTTCTTTAAAATTGGATGCCTACTTTGAAAAGGAACCTGTCAGGTAACTCGTGCTGTCCAAAGGACCGGAAGCATGAATCAATCACAACCTGGCGGCACAATTGCTGCCATATATAATATTTTCTGAAATACTTTGGTGTTTCTGAGATAATATACTTTGAAGATTCAGCCGGGGACCATAGACGAAGATCAGACTAGCCTACCTCAGTCAGCTCTTCCCAGCACCTCTGTAGGTGATTGAAAGATCTCTCAGTTGTGACTAAATAGTAATATTATAATAATCAGAGCTGATCAAACTGGCCAAAAACCAGGACCAGCGGATTAAGAAAAAAAAAAGTCCGATCTGCTCCGGAATCCGGTGCCCATATAAGTCAATGGGGACCAAAATCCGGAGATTAAAAACGGTGGAAGGGATAGGGGGTTAGGAGCACGTGCGGTATACTCACCCAGGCTGTGTCATGGCGACAAACTCCTTCCGGGTCACACTTTTCCCTTCCGTAGCCGACAATTCAATATTAAATGTTTTGCCCGCCCACCGGCGCGTGTAATTGGATTACAGTTAGACGCGCCCCCACCCTGAGTGACAGCGTGTCAGCTGACTGCAACCAATCTCAGGCAGCAGGACGGCTGGTGGGCGGGGAAAGCTGTGCAAGTGTCTGCGGGTCAGTATGGTGAGCGTTCATGTAGACAGAAACATATGCACGCTCCTGTCAGAAGTGTGCGCGGCTGTGTCGGTGATGCGCTGAGTCTGGCATGATATCACCCGGGACAGCATGCCGCTCTCTGAACATGAGCGTGCATGTACCTAGAAACACATGCACGCTCCTGTCAGAAGTGCACGAGGCTGTGCCGGTGATGCGATGTCAGACTCGTGCGAGTCCCTCGCAAGTGTGACCCCAGCCTAAGAGAATCCGAATGCGGCTTTTTATTTTTTATTTAAATAAATAATTTAAAAAAAAAAACGACATGCGGTTTCCCCCTAATTTTCATCCTCAGCCAAGATAAAACCAGCTGGGGGCTGGTATTCTCAGCCCGCAGCCGCTTGGTATTGCCGCATCTGTTAGATGTGCCAATCACGGTGCTATACCGGCTCTTCCCGTTGCCCTGGTGCATTGCTAATTGGGGTAATGAGGGGTTAATAACAGCGCACAGCTGCTAATAAGCCCTAGATTAGTGATAGCACAGGTGTATGAGATACCTGCATCAGTAATCTATAAGTGACAGTAAATAAGTACAAGTGAAAAGGTTTTGGTACCGTGTTAGCCAGTTGAAAAATTATTGAATGTTCTCAGTGAGAGGAACAAAATTATAATCTTTTTTTTAATGGTTAACTAAAATAAAATAAAGTGATGTTACAAAGCAAGCTTTCGAGAAATCTCAGGTCCCTTCATCAGGCGTGGTATGACAAAATATCTGAAGAAACACAAATATATACACAAACAGAGCAGAGGGATGGCAGAATAAAAGACAAATAAACAAACACTGAGCTTAGAAAGTTTCTAAGCTCAGTGTTTGTTTATTTGTCTTTTATTATGCCATCCCTCTGCTCTGTTTGTGCATATATTTGTGTTTCTTCAGATATTTTGTCATACCACGCCTGATGAAGGGACCTGAGATTTCTCGAAAGCTTGCTTTGTAACATCATTTTATTTTATTTTAGTTAGCCATTAAAAGGTATCACAAGATTATAATTTTGTTCCTCTCACTGAGAACATTCAATAATTAAATAAGTACAAACACAGAGAAGAAATCCTTTATTTGGAAAAAAAAATACAAATGCGCACCCTCCTTCACCACTTTAATAACCCCCCCAACACCCTGCAGGTCCGGCGTAATCCACACGAGGTCCCACGGATATTCAGCTCTGCTACATCTGAATATTACAATGAGCGGCCATAGAGCATGACCGCTCGCTGTGAGCTCTAGAGAATGAATGAGCTGCGCAATGAGCGGTGACGTCACTCAGGTCATTTGCGGTCACAGCTGGAGGTACCTGTGATCGCAGGTAACCTGACCTTACGTGAAGGTCACCGAGTTCACAGACCTGCATCTCCTAGCAGAAAATCGCATTTTTTTTTGGCCAATAGATGCAGATTTGGTGCTGAAATTTTTACACCATATTCCTGCATCATAGTCTGCACCAGATTTCAGCACCAAATTTCCACTTCCTGGCCTAAAAAAAAAAATAAAAAATATTTTTTTCATTTTTGGGCTAAGGGATGCAAATTTGGTCCTGAAATTTTTACACCATATTCTTGCACTCAATGTACACCTCCTGGCAAAAACCCCACATTTTTTTTACTCATTTTTTTTGCCATGGTTTTTTGTCTCTTTGGCGTGATTTTTGCCCCGGTTTTGGGCCAGGAGGTACACATTTGGTATTGAAATTGTCTGCACCAGATTTCAGCACCAAATTTGCATATTTTTTTTTGTTACTTAAACATTTTTTTAAAAAATGACGTGCGGTCCCCCCCCACACCCAATTTTCATTCCCAGCCATGATAATGCTGCCTGGGGGCTGGTATTCTCAGCCCGCAGGCGCGCGGTTTCAAAGATGCCCTGGTGCCGGACCCGGGCCTGGGATTCCGGGTGCACGATTCGGATCTGGCAACTGGGGAAAATAATTGAAAAATAAGGAAAAACAGAAATAAAACAGCGTTTGATACTTACCGAGACTCGGTGTCATGGCGGCACACTGCTTCTGGGTCGCGCATTCACTTCCTGTACTGCGCAGTAGGTTCATCACATACACATAGCTTTATGTTCTTTTTCCACCCACCAGCCATCCTGTCGCGCCCCCAGCCTGTGACAGTGTCTGCCTGCAGTCATCGCTCATCGCGGCTCAGTCATAGGCTACACTCAGAGCTAGCGGTCGTTCTCTATGACTGCTAGCTGTGAGATGTAGCAGAGCTGGATGCGTCGTTCTGGGACCTCGTGTGGATTACGCCGGAGCTGCAGGGTGTTTGGGATTAATAAAGTGGTGAAGGAGGGTGCATTTTTGTATTTTATTCCAAATAAAATAGGGAAAAAGGGATTTTTTTTCTCTGTGTTTGTACTTATTTATATTCTTCCACCCCCTTCTCCCAGAGGTCTGCAAGCAATTAAAGTGTATTAAAATATAAGAAAAAAGTTAGGTTTCGTCACCCACAGGCACACGGCACATTCATACGATAGTACTTCTCATGCTTGTGCTCTGTTTTGAAAATTAAGGACACACTGATTACAACCCCTTTTTTTTTTTTTTCTTCAAACCGAATCTCACATGGAATCCAACAGTTTTGAACTTATTTTTTTTGGGTTTTTTTAGCGGCTTCAAAAAATATTAATAGGTTTCGTGAATGTCTCTAAAAGAATAGCCTTGAATTTACAGGTGAGCGACATGCATATTAATAGACAAGGATGTTAAAGGTGTTGTCTTATGTTCCTATCTTTAGGCGCACACTGCTCCCTTACATCTCAGCTTCCTGCCTGCTGGGTCGGTGCGCTCCTGAAGATTAACAGTTTGGGCTGGTGTCATGGTTCAGTCACTGGCTCGAACAATCTGCTCTCCCATTCTGCTAGCAGAGGCAGCTTTGCCTATGCAGTATTGGAGCATTGCAGGGATATTGTCATGGGCGTACCAAGCGAGGGGCAGGGTGGGGCAGCTGCCCTGCCCTAGAAGAAGGGGCACGGTGTAGTGGGCCGGTGCCTTTAGTGGGCCGCTGTATCTGCAGCCACCGGCGCGCTGCTAGCTGCAGCAGGAGGCAGCGTGCTGTGCCGGCCCTGCTGTGTGCTGTGTGCCCGGCATGCACACAGTGCAGAGGAGCGCGCCGGTGACCGCAGCTTCCTCCTTCCTATTCAAATGTATTTGCGTCTTTCAGACGTAAATACATTTGAACAACGCGCCGGGTCGGGGCCCCGCCCC
This sequence comes from Anomaloglossus baeobatrachus, assembly GCF_048569485.1. Lineage (NCBI taxonomy): Eukaryota > Metazoa > Chordata > Amphibia > Anura > Aromobatidae > Anomaloglossus > Anomaloglossus baeobatrachus. Next base: position 560,784,164 of record NC_134355.1, on the reverse strand, counting down.
TGACGTGCAGCAACGTGATGAGATCAGCACATTGCTGACGTCAACACAGTGCTGCGGGCGCCAGGACACAGGAGACATCAGGATCAGGAAGCGGTAAGCACTCCATGGAGGAGCCGAAGAGACAGGTGTAATTAATGGATGTGTGGGGAGGGGCTGAGGACACATAACGGGGAACATTTGTGAAGGAGACACAGCTTTGTGACAGGCAGAGGGGGAGTAACGTATTTCAAGGGAGAGGGGGAGGCAGGAGTGTGTAGTGATGGGGTAGTGTAATTTGTGTCTGCAGGGGGTGATGGGGGGTGCAATGTATTATGTCTGGAGAGGGGGTAATGGAGGGTGCATTGTATTGTGTGTGGGGGGAGGGGTAATGGAGGGTGCACTGTATTGTGTGTGTGTGGGGGGGGAGGGGTAATCGGGGGTACATTGTAGTGTGTGTGTGTGTAGGGGGTGATGTGGGGGTGCATTGTGTGTGTGTGTAGGGGGTGATGGGGGGTGCATTGTGTGTGTGTGTAGCGGTAGATGGGAGGTGCATTGTGTGTGTGTGTGTGTGTGTAGGGGGTGATGGGGGTGCATTGTGTGTGTGTAGGGGGTGATGGGGGGTGCATTGTGTGTGTGTGTGTGTGTAGGGGGTGACGGGGGGTGCATTGTGTGTGTGTGTGTAGGGGGTGATGGGGGGTGCATTGTGTGTGTGTGTGTGTAGGGGTAGATGGGGGGTGCATTGTGTGTGTGTGTGTGTGTGTGTAGGGGGTGACGGGGGGTGCATTGTGTGTGTGTAGGGGGTGATGGGGGGTGCATTGTGTGTGTGTAGGGGGTGACGGGGGGTGCATTGTGTGTGTGTAGGGGGTGATGGGGGGTGCATTGTGTGTGTGTAGGGGGTGATGGGGGGTGCATTGTGTGTGTGTGGTGTGTGTGTGTAGGGGGTGACGGGGGGTGCATTGTGTGTGTGTATGGGGTGACGGGGGGTGCATTGTGTGTGTGTAGGGGGTGATGGAGGGGTGCATTGTGTGTGTGTGTGCGTGTGTAGGAGGTGATGGGGGTGCATTGTGTGTGTAGGGGGTAATGGGTGGGTGCATTGTGTGTGTGTGTGTGTGTGTGTGTGTGTGTAGGGGGTGATGGGGGGGTGCATTGTGTGTGTGTGTGTGTAGGGGGTGATGGGGGGGTGCATTATGTGTGTGTGTGTAGGGGGTGATGGGGGGGGGGTGCATTGTATTTTGTGTGTGTGTAGGGGGTGATGGGGGGGTGCATTGTATTGTGCGCGTGGGGAGATGGTAATGGGGGGTGCATGGTATTTGTGTGTGTGTATGCATGGTATTTGTGTGTGTGTATGTAGTGGGTGATGGGGGGATGTATTGTATTGTATTGTGTGTGTGTGTGTGTGGGGGGAGGGGTAGTGGAGCGTGCATTGTGTGTGTGTGTGTGTGTGTGTGAGGGTAATAGGGGTGCATTATAGTGTGTGTGTGTGTGTGTGTGTGTGTGTGTGTGTGGAGAGGGGCGCGGAGTCATTTATCGAGCTATAATTACATTTAATTCTCTTAAAATTTTCGTTTCATTCACCTTTTCCGTTCTAATATTTTACAACCTGAACGACCATGGCTTGCGCCCCCTAGTTTTAATCTTGGGTACGCCCTTGGATATTGTAGCTTGCCAAATCCAGCCAGGTAAATAGCAACACTTTTAAAGGGGTTACTCACTATTTGGACAACCCCTTTCTATTCCCCATATTTGCCCCCCTTTTTTTTTAAATTAAAAACTCTTATCCTTCCTCTCCTGTGCCGGCCGATTCAGTGGTAATAACTTTCGCTCTTAAGGACTCCTGTCAGGTTGTTATGTCATGGGTCACCTGCACCCATTCAGCATCATTTTCACGGTCTTCGCCTTTGGACAAATCAAAAATCAATAGGAAGGGTGAGAGCATCCGCAACTCTGTCTTCCTCCTTATGTGTAATTCGTCCAAAGGTGGGGACAGTGAAGCCGGCGCTGATTTGGCACAGGGCTCGTTAGACGGAACAACGCCACTTAACCTTCCGGTATGCAATTGCCAATACCGATGGACTAGTGCCGGCAGAGGGGTGAGTACAAGCTTTTTTTTTTTTATTATTTTAATGGGGGCAAATATGGAGAATAAGAAGCCATATACAGAATCAAGTAAGGGACAACACCTTTAAGCTGCGTAACAAGCTCCTTACTAGCACACTCTCATTGATTAGGAGACCAGCCATCTTCTCAGGTGGCCAATGACCTTGACAATGAGTTTTGCACTAAAGAATTATACATTTTTAATAAAATTTGAACTGACAAGTTGCAAGGTTATGCATTTAATAGTATGAGACAACCCCTTTAAATATATGTATTAGTATTCCTGTGCATAAAAAAAAAATAATCATAATTCACCATGATTTTATACACCATTGCTGACCATAATAATCTAAAGTGGAAAGTGGCGATATGTTCTGTGAATTTGTAGATTCTTTTTCACATTACGGTTTCTGTAATTCTCATTTTTACGCATTTAATGTACGGAAAATGGAGGTATGTAGAAACGTGTTCTGTGTCAAAGATGGATGTGCATACGTTCACCTCCAATAACTGAAGTCTTTATTTTTCAGCAGAAATATTTTCTCACATAAGTCACAGTGTTTCTTATGTAAATGTATGAGGGCCCTGTTATTAAGTCTGATTGCTGTTTTTGTATACTGATACTCCTGTACACAACCTATAAGTCAAATCCTATGATTTTGTTTACATGCAAATTCTTTCCAGGCTAGAATACGTTTCTTTTTCCAACATACCTTAACATAAACATGTTTACTTAGAGGTGGTCTACCAAAAATCATAATTATGCCTTTCATGTTTTAGATATGGGGAGATACTGAACACATTCCTTGTTATAAAGTGTTTTCTGTTCATTATTTGTGTATGAAACAGATTGCCAACTCCGCAGAGGCTTCAAAAGCTGTAGCAATGGAAATGTAAAATGATCCTGCATGAAAAAGAACTGTGTATGTACACTTTTATCATAGAAGAAATATATTCTAAGATACGTATCTCTGAAACTAGGGACATTGAAGCTTTCCTAATTTGATGCATGATTTCTGAATCACTTTTTATAACTACTTTGTCTGAGATGCCTGCTTGTGAGGCTGCAGGTTCAGAGCTCAGTGGGTGTTCCCCGTGAAGCATGCTCTCTTTCTCTTACTTCCTTCTGTTCATTGATAAAGTCTAGTGTTGGACAACACTACCTTGAAGTAGTATAAATTGTCTCTTCAGTGAGGAAGTAGACGAACTCTAGAGCCTCCTATCGAAGTAGTGGTCATACATGATCACTCTTTATTATAATCTAGTGGACATATGTAAACTAGAGACTGAGCACTCTCAGCTTTTCTGCCTGTTTATTACAAAAGGAGTTGGTTATACCAGTTGCCTCCTGCTTGATCAAATCCAGGCATAATGTTTGAAGTGTGTATCGTGGGGAAATTATTTTAGCATTAACATAGCTTGCATAATAAACACAAAGACTTTTTTTTTTTTTTCTGCGCTTTGTTCCAAAAGGTTTCCAGTTTTGGAACATTTTTTAATAGTAGTACTTTATGCAAAAAAAAACCAAAGACTGAGCTGAAACTGCAATGACAACCTTATTAGTAGACTCCTATTAAAACATATAATTTAGAACAGACAAACATTTAAATAATCAGTCTGAATGTGTAAATGTCGTGACCACTTCATTAGTATATACTTGCACATTTTTAATTGGTACCATTTTGAGGTACATAGAAAGTTTTGATCGTTTTTTATTGCATCTTTTCTTTTCCTAATTACCGCACCATGGAGAAAGAGGACCTCAAGGACAGGAAACCTACAGCTTTAAAAAGGTGAAGCCTCTCCATACGCTTCAGTGGTTTCTTGTCCTTCAGGGAGACCCCTTCGGTTACATAGAAGGTTAGATAGAAGAAAGTTTTATCAGGACAGTAGATTTGTGGTGCGAGGCACCGTTACCGGATATGACCTGGAATGGTATAGTGATTCCAAGGGAGTAAAAAAGACCGTTGTGCCATCTCTGGAGGAGGGGGGGGAAGAGCATGGCCTTGTACAGTGGTACAGTGTCTCCCCGGTAGAAACCCCTGATGACAATTCGTTATTGGGAGCATGGCCTGAATGGCCTGGAAGGGCACATTGTCTCCTGAGAGAAAAGCATGGCCTGGCATGGCGCTTTGCTCCTGGCAGCTGCCTTTGGGATGGTGGCCGGCGGGTGGGGGAAGGCAAAGGAGCTGGGACAGAAATATAATTTCCGGGTCTGGTTATGGTCACTCAGGCGGGAGTGGCATAAGCCCAAAAGCTCCATATGGCAGATTCGCTTGTGCCAAACCAATAGTCAATAGTTGTAATGGAGGTTAACAACCAACCAGAAGAGCCCACGGAGGAGGCAGCACCACCGACTTTGGTAGTTCCTGTACCAGGTGGGGTGTGTGTAGAGATTTCCCTGCGCACATCATTTTTATGCTTGTTTTTTGTCCAAATCAAAGTTTATTGAAGTTATTATAGACAAAATATCATGGACAATTTTCCAAGAATTAATCATTGCAACCATACCATAAGAGAAAAAATTCACATATAATATTTGTAGTTGGTACAAGAGTTCTTGTGTCTGATGCACATACTATTAAAACACACTTGTTTTAATAGAAAAGAGAGACGAATATGAAAGCAAAAGAGCGAGGAATAATGTAGAAAGCTTAGAAGGTAAGAATGTATGAAAAAGAAAAAGAGGAAAGTAAGAGAAGCCAAGGGAGATAGAATAGATCCTGCATAGGGTACCCGAGCCCCAACCCGCCCCCACCCCCACACTGATCCAGCCCAGTTATCCCGTGATCCAGAGTCCCAATTCCAAGGAGTCCCTAAATAGAACCCAGGGAGTCCACACGTCTAGAACTTTCTCCAAAGTCTCTGTTGCCTGACCTATTAGTTCTTCCATCCTGAAAATCTCATTACTTTCTGCAACAAATTCGGATCTAGAAGGGGTCTTCGCCTGTTTCCATAGTCTGGGGGATCAGTCTCCGTGCAGCTGCCAAAAAGTGCCTGAGGATGTTCTTCTTGTATTTAGCAATGGAGAAATCACTCAGGGACAAAAGGGCAAGCTCAGGGGAAGGACGGATTCCCATCCCAGAAACCTTGTTGAAGAGGTTGAACACATCGTCACAAAATTTCCTTATAGGTTGGCATTGCCACCAGGTGTGTATGTAAGAGCCCCTCTCGCGCGAACATCTCCAACAGGTATCGGGAGCTCCAGGAAACATGGCTCTAATAGTAGTCGGACACCTATACCATCGTATCAAAATTTTGTAACTTTTCTCCTGGGTCAGAGCACATGTAGAGGAGAGTTTTGTAAATAGAATCCTGGCACGGTCCTCCCCAGAAATAGGTCTCCCCAGGTCCTTCTTCCACTTGGAGAAGAAATGAAGCGGAGCCCCGTCCGCCTTTACACTTTCAAGGAACAAGCTGTACAACAGTGAGACCGAATGGGCAGGGGGCACATCCCCTATGCAAAGTTGTTCGAATATCGTGGGGGATGTTATTACGAGGGAGTAGGGATTTGATATAACTCTTTATCTGTTTATTTAAAAACCAGGTCCCTGACGGAATATCAGACTTTGGGAAAAAAGTATGAAAGGAGTCTAATCTCCAAAGTGTCAATATAATCGTTGACTACAGGATGGTCCTGTTTTTTTTTTTGTGTAGTATGATGTGGCTGTGTAGTCCCACTGGAAACCTAGGGTTCCTGCATAAAGGTGTGAGTATGCCTGGGATTGTAGTAAGGTGGAGTTTCTCATGGTTCTGCCTTTCCCATTGGGATAGATTCAGAACCAAATACAATGACATCCGAGGGGAGGCCTGGAGGGTGTCTGGGATCCAAATCTCAGTTAAAGGTCCATGTTCTGTCTTGGCATACTCAACGTCTACCCAGCGTTTGCTACCCTTATGGTGGAACAGGTCCAGGATACACGTTCCCAATGAAGCATAATTGTATAGCCGAAAGTCAGGTAAACCTGCACCACCACCCCTCCTACTTCTCCGTAGGGTCTGATAGGAAATGCAAGGTTTTTTGTTGGCCCAGATAAATGTGATGACTAAAGCCTTAAGTCTAGAAAAGAAGGAGGCCGGAAGGCATATAGGAATGGCCTGGAAGAAATATAAGATGCGTGGTAAAAGATCCATCTTAACCGTGTTCTTTCTTCCAAACCATGAAAGATTCAGTTTGTTCCATTTAGTTATGCCTTGTTCAATAGACTGCAAGGCTCTGTACAGATTCAAAGTCGGGGACGGGATGTAGCTTCAGATATCCTAATAGCCAGATAAGTAAGATATTCCATAGCCCACTTATAGGGCAAAAAGGTGCGTAGTTGCGTCGCCAAATGATGAGCTAACGAGACAATAAGAATTTCCGACTTATGTGAGTTAACTCAAACCTAGAGAGCTCCGAAACTAAATTTGGAATACTAGTGACCGGAGATGTAATATAAAGAAGTAGGTCATCAGCAAAGAGGGCTGACTTGTGCTCTCCTCCTCGAATTGTCACTCCCCTGAATTGAGTGGTTGGTTCTGATCCCCTCAGCAAGAAATTCCATGGTTAGCACATATAGCAGTGGGGAAAGTGGGCACCGCTGTCTGGTTCCATTACCGATGCCAAACGGCTAGGATAAAGTACCATTTATTTTTACCTGCGCAGTCGGCGATGCATATAGAGACGAGATTCTGTTGACCATACACTCCCCTAATCCAATACTTTTGAGAGCCAGAAACATAAATTCCCAGTGCACCCTGTCAAAGGCTTTTTCAGCGCCTATCGACAGGGCGCACATAGGGATACCCCTTCTTTTAGCCTAATCTACTAAGGACACTGTCTTGATAATATTGTCTCTCGCCTCTCTATTTTTATGCTTGTTTTTACTTATATGTATCATAGGACATTCCAAAAAAGGAAGAACAGAGCCCTAAGCACAGCCATGGGCAGAGTGACCCATGACTCAGCTTTGGAGGGCAAGCAAAAGGTTAAAAGCAGATCAAGCTGGGCTGTGCTGGGGTTTGATACTTTAAGGGGAGGTTGTTTAGGGAGGTGTGGTCAGGAGATTTGTAGGAATGTATATAGGGTGAGGTAAAAGTGGTGGCCTGCAATCGGCACGTAGCCACCACTGCTGAAGGTACCTGTGCCCGTCCTCACCTTTTCTCATCGCCTGGATCTGAGGATGTCTGCGCTGGAGGATCTTCAGGGATGGCGAGGGGAGCTGCCTGCAGGTCTGATGGAGCAGAGATCCAGGCACGGCTGCAAGAGATCGTGGGAGGACTGCTGGCAGGAGCGGATGCTGCTTCTACTCCTGCCCGGCCATCATGCAGGGCCAGGCTGCCAGACTGCCTCTCCCCTGACGTCGCTCTGGCCCCGGTGGCGCCGCAGGAGCCCCTACGGGGACCCTCCTCATCATGGCCTGTTCTCTCGGCACCTGTTCGCAGGCCTCGGTGTGGGAGGAATCCATAGAGGCGGCTGGGACCTGCGAAGTGGGCGGGGCCAGCAGTCGGTCATGCGACCGGGCCTCTTCCAGCTTCTAGCACCAGAGAAAAAGGCAACAACAAGATGGTGGCAGTTCCACCCGGCGATGCTCCAGTCGGTGGGGCTGCTTGGCTACGAGAGACCCATCACCTGCGGGACCTTGCGATGCTGGGGAGACAAGGCGGATACACGCTGGCCGTGGTTCCCTGGGATTCGGATTCCGGGATGCTGCCCACCGAGCTGCCAGCTCCCTGGTCGTGCTGGGTCTGAGCGTATCAGCGGGTTAGGGCTCCCCGGTGGGCGACGCAGAGGATGAGATGCCGTGTCGGTTGGAGATGGGTCACCTGGATTCTGGAATGGCGGCTAGTCGGTGCTTCGTGCCGGCGCAGCCTGGTAAGTAGGGCTTTATGTGTGTCTTGTCCCGTTCTAATACAGTATAGTGTTTTACTGGGGGTGGATGTCAGTCGAGTTGTTGATGTATTGTGTGGGCGGAGTATGGGGGATGCGGGGGAGTACGGGATTCATGAGAAAAATTGAAGCAGACCAATAGGGGTTTATAATAATATGTAATATTTATTCATTTTTATAGCGCGGTGGGTTCCATGGCACTTTGCATGTAGTGGCGGCGCCGTCCCCATTGGGGCTCGCAGTCTGGGGTCCCTATCTGTAATTTTTGCAGTTACAAGGGTCGCTCGTCCCAGTTGGGAACCCGAGGATGACTGAGAAAAGGGGTTGGTGAGTCTGAATATGGGGGATCACACAGTAGTGCACTCTTGGTGTGGTTGCAGACAGCGGAGGATAATGAGGGGGATCATATCATTCTGGATGACAGGGTGAAAATGGCGTGGCGTATGTGTGTTTTGAAGGATTGCTGGGGGTGCCCTGGCATAGGATGTAAGGGATAGTTTTTGAAGGAATATGTCAAGATTTTCTCCCTCCTTCCATGGGAGAGGTTTGTGTTGGGAATATACTGTATATAAAACTTAATATAAAGAAGGTCTGCAGTCAGCAGGGGGCGCACTGGGGCTGGCTTAAAGGCAGAAGAGTGCTGGCAGTTCTATGCAAGTTCGGGGTAGTTGTTAGTTTCACACCAGTGTGCTGGGTAAGTCAATTCGTCGCACAGGGCATCCTGATGTTTGTTAAGAGGGGGGAGTCATAGTCAGGTGGCGATGCTTTACAGGGGGTGAGCCTGACGAGGGCCCAAGAGATGGTCCCCCGAACTGAGACGTGCTCGGACTAGGAACAGGCAGTGTTGTTAGAGAACAGTTTTTGCTGGGGTTGTTTAGGATTCCTTCACCGCTACTTATAGTTCTGTTCTATTTAGAATTTGGAGTCTGGCTATCAACGCCCCCTGGCGGTGGGGCATAGGGTTAGTCAAAAGGCGGTTTTCGGGGGACGCATGGCAGGTCCTTTCTTTTACCCCTCCCCCTCACTTTGTTTTGGCGATTTGGTCATTCGCTGCTGGGGGGAGAGCAAAAAAGTAAAATAAAAAAAAAAAAGGAACTTGAATAATTTGGATCAGTCTGATTCGTCATTTCCTAAGGGGTGTTTTGGTCATGTATATAGGGTGAGGTAAAAGTGGTGGCCTACAATCGGCACGTAGCCACCACTGCTGAAGGTCCCGCCCTCCCTCCCTGATGAATGGGGTGGACAAAGATAGTTTGTTTTATAAATATATATATATATATATATGTACAGTATATGTATGTACTGTATATGTGTTGTGTATGTATAATATACTAGAAGGTGGCCCGATTCTACGCATCGGGTATTCTAGAATTTACGTATTGTGTAGTTAATGTATGATTTTTGTTATATATATATATATAGATATAGATGTTGTTGTGTGTAGTTACCAAGTGTTTGTGTAGGGCGCTGTACATGTTCTGGATGTTGTCTGGGTGTGATGGGGGGTGAGAGCGGTGTTGTTTGTGTGTTGCGTTGTTTGTGGAGCGCTGTGTGTCTGTAGCGTTGTGTGTGTGTTGCGCGGTTTGTGTGGTGTGTTTTGGGGAGGTATGTTTTGTGCAATGTGTGTGTTGTGCGGTATGTGCGTATATTTGTGTGTGCAGCGTTGTCTGTGTGTGTGGGTGTCTGTGTAGGGCAGTTGTTTGTGGTTCCCAGTGTGTGTGTGTGTGGTGTGTTGTGCAGTGCGCGCGCGCGTGTGTGTGTGTGTTGGGGGGAGGTGTGCACTTCCCATCGTGCTCCATCCCCCATGCAGCGCACTCCCCATCGTGCTCCATCCCCCATGCAGCGCACTCCCCATCGTGCTCCATCCCCTATGCTGCGCACCACCCATCGTGCTCCATCTCCCATGCTGCGCACTCCCAAACGTGCTCCATCCGCCATGCTGCGCACTCCCAAACATGGTCCATCCGCCATGCTGCGCACTCCCAAATGTGCTCCATCCGCCATACTCGGCACTCCCCATCGTGCTGCATCCCCCATGCTGCGCACTCCCAAACGTGCTCTATCCGCCATGCTGCGCACTCCCAAACGTGCTCCATCCCCTATGCTGCGCACCCCCCATCGTGCTCCATCTCCCAACCTGCGCACTCCCAAACGTGCTCCATTCGCCATGCTGCGCACTCCCAAACGTGCTCCATTCGCCATGCTGCGCACTCCCAAACGTGCTCCATCCGCCATGCTGCGCACTCCCCATCGTGCTCCATCCCCCATGCTGCACACTCCCCATCGTGCTCCATCTCCCATGCTGCGCACTCCCCATCGTGCTCCATCTCCCATGCTGCGCACTCCCAAACGTGCTCCATCCACCATGCTGCGCACTCCCAAACGTGGTCCATCCGCCATGCTGCGCACTCCCAAACGTGCTCTATCCGCCATCCTCCGCACTCCCCATCGTGCTGCATCCCCCATGCTGCGCACTCCCAAACGTGCTCCATCCGCCATGCTGCGCACTCCCAAACGTGCTCCATCCGCCATGCTGCGCACTCCCAAACGTGCTCCATCCGCCATGCTGCGCACTCCCAAACGTGCTCCATCCGCCATGCTGCGCACTCCCAAACGTGCTCCATCCGCCATGCTGCGCACTCCCAAACGTGCTCCATCCGCCATGCTGCGCACTCCCAAACGTGCTCCATCCGCCATGCTGCGCCAGCATCAGCCTCTCTCCTCCCAGCATCAGCCTCTCTGTCCCCAGCATCAGCCTCTGTCCCCAGCATCAGTCTCTCTGTCCCCAGCATCAGCCTCTCTGTCCCCAGCATCAGCCTCTCTGTCCCCAGCATCAGCCTCTCTGTCCCCAGCATCAGCCTCTCTGTCTCCAGCATCAGCCTCTCTGTCCCCAGCATCAGCCTCTATGTCCCCAGCATCAGCCTCTCTGTCCCCAGCATCAGCCTCTCTGTCCCCAGCATCAGCCTCTCTGTCTCCAGCATCAGCCTCTCTGTCCCCAGCATCAGCCTCTCTGTCCCCAGCATCAGCCTCTCTGTCCCCAGCATCAGCCTCTCTGTCTCCAGCATCAGCCTCTCTGTCCCCAGCATCAGCCTCTCTGTCCCCAGCATCAGCCTCTCTGTCTCCAGCATCAGCCTCTCTGTCCCCAGCATCAGCCTCTCTCATCCCAGCATCAGCCTCTCTTTCCCCAGCATCAGCCTCTCTTTCCCCAGCATCAGCCTCTCTGTCCCCAGCATCAGCCTCTCTGTCTCCAGAATCAGCCTCTCTGTCTCCAGTATCAGCCTCTCTGTCCCCAGCATCAGCCTCTCTGTCTCCAGCATCAGCCTCTCTGTCCCCAGCATCAGCCTCTCTGTCCCCAGCATCAGCCTCTCTGTCCCCAGCATCAGCCTCTCTGTCTCCAGCATCAGCCTCTCTGTCCCCAGCATCAGCCTCTCTGTCCCCAGCATCAGCCTCTCTGTCTCCAGCATCAGCCTCTCTGTCCCCAGCATCAGCCTCTCTGTCCCCAGCATCAGCCTCTCTGTACCCAGCATCAGCCTCTCTCATCCCAGCATCAGCCTCTCTGTCCCCAGCATCAGCCTCTCTGTCTCCAGCATCAGCCTCTCTGTCCCCAGCATCAGCCTCTCTGTCCCCAGCATCAGCCTCTCTCATCCCAGCATCAGCCTCTCTGTCCCCAGCATCAGCCTCTCTGTCCCCAGCATCAGCCTCTCTGTCCTCAGCATCAGCCTCTCTGTCCCCAGCATCAGCCTCTCTGTCTCCAGCATCAGCCTCTCTGTCCCCAGCATCAGCCTCTCTGTCCCCAGCATCAGCCTCTCTGTCCCCAGCATCAGCCTCTCTGTCCCCAGCATCAGCCTCTCTCATCCCAGCATCAGCCTCTCTGTCCCCAGCATCAGCCTCTCTGTCCCCAGCATCAGCCTCTCTGTCCCCAGCATCAGCCTCTCTCATCCCAGCATCAGCCTCTCTCATCCCAGCATCAGCCTCTCTGTCCCCAGCATCAGCCTCTCTGTCCCCAGCATCAGCCTCTCTGTCCCCAGCATCAGCCTCTCTGTCTCCAGCATCAGCCTCTCTGTCCCCAGCATCAGCCTCTCTGTCTCCAGCATCAGCCTCTCTGTCCCCAGCATCAGCCTCTCTGTCCCCAGCATCAGCCTCTCTGTCCCCAGCATCAGCCTCTCTGTCCCCAGCATCAGCCTATCTGTCTCCAGCATCAGCCTATCTGTCTCCAGCATCAGCCTCTCTGTCCCCAGCATCATCCTCTCTGTCTCCAGCATCAGCCTCTCTGTCCCCAGCATCAGCCTCTCTGTCCCCAGCATCAGCCTCTCTCATCCCAGCATCAGCCTCTCTGTCCCCAGCATCAGCCTCTCTGTCCCCAGCATCAGCCTCTCTGTCCCCAGCATCAGCCTCTCTGTCCCCAGCATCAGCCTCTCTGTCCCCAGCATCAGCCTCTCTGTCCCCAGCATCAGCCTCTCTGTCCCCAGCATCAGCCTCTCTGTCTCCAGCATCAGCCTCTCTGTCCCCAGCATCAGCCTCTCTGTCTCCAGCATCAGCCTCTCTGTCCGCAGCATCAGCCTCTCTGTCCCCAGCATCAGCCTCTCTGTCCCCAGCATCAGCTTCTCTGTCCCCAGCATCAGCCTCTCTGTCCCCAGCATCAGCCTCTCTGTCCCAAGCATCAGCCTCTCTCATCCCAGCATCAGCCTCTCTGTCCCCAGCATCAGCCTCTCTGTCCCCAGCATCAGCCTCTCTGTCCCCAGCATCAGCCTCTCTGTCCCCAGCATCAGCCTCTCTCATCCCAGCATCAGCCTCTCTGTCCCCAGCATCAGCCTCTCTGTCCCCAGCATCAGCCTCTCTGTCCCCAGCATCAGCCTCTCTCATCCCAGCATCAGCCTCTCTGTCCCCAGCATCAGCCTCTCTGTCCCCAGCATCAGCCTCTCTGTCCCCAGCATCAGCCTCTCTGTCCCCAGCATCAGCCTCTGTCATCCCAGCATCAGCCTCTCTGTCCCCAGCATCAGCCTCTCTGTCCCCAGCATCAGCCTCTCTGTCCCCAGCATCAGCCTCTCTGTCCCCAGCATCAGCCTCTCTCATCCCAGCATCAGCCTCTCTGTCCCCAGCATCAGCCTCTCTGTCCCCAGCATCAGCCTCTGTGTCCCCAGCATCAGCCTCTGTGTCCCCAGCATCAGCCTCTGTGTCCCCAGCATCAGCCTCTCTGTCTCCAGCATCAGCCTCTCCGTCTCCAGCATCAGCCTCCCCATCCCAGCCTTCCCCAGGATCAGCCTCTCTCCTCCCAGCCTCCTCCAGCACGCCGTGCTCCTCTGCCGACACTCACACACCCGATCGCATACACTCACACACACCGACACACACCACCGAACGCATACACTCACACACACCCGATCGCATACACTCACGCACACACACACTGACGATATTGCACATCCACGCTCATACTCACAACATCCAGAGATACCACATGCTTCTGGCCATGTGATCCTCCGGCAGGTCCTGGAAGGTCACAACAGCACAGTATCGAGGCCGAGAAGCAAGCGATATCTCCGGATGCGGTGAGTGTGTGGATGCGATGTGATGTGTGTGTGAGGTGTGTGTGAGAGTGAGTGTGATCTGATGTGTGTGTATGTGTGTGTGTGTGCTGTTATGTGTGTGCGTGTGGATCTTCCGCCGCTGCAGGACCTTGATGCGCTGGTAACTATGCTAGCATGGTTACCAACGTATCCCGTCCCCCGCTCGCACGGGAGCCCACACCAGCATACGGCGGCAAGGCCAGCAATGCGAGGGTAAGTGTCGGCTGGGTTGGCGGCGTACGCTGATGTGGGCTCCCGGGGGGGGGAGGGGGGGGGGAGTACGGTACTCACCTGGGAGTCGTGGCTCCGTGACCGTGTCTCAGTTCGGGGAATGTGCGGGGGGGTGGCGGGGCCAGAGCTAGCGTGCTAGCGTGCATTGCGTGAGGGGGGCGGGGCGTCGCGTGGCCGAGTTGCCAATGCCTGCAGGGTGCCGGGGCGAGAGGCCAATCTGTGGGGGGGGCGGAGCCTGGGCGAGCGGCTGGCCAATCCGTGTGGGGGCGCAGCCTGGGCGAGCGGCCAATCCGTGTGAGGGAGCGGGGCCATGGCGAGCCCAGCGGCCAATCAGCTTTGTGTCACCGTAAGGACACAATTTTGGAGCATGACAGACAGACAGACAGACAGACAGAATAAGGCAATTATATATATAGATATAGATATATATATATATATATATATATATATACATACACAACACATATACAGTGCATACATATACTGTATATATACATTATATATATATATATATATATATATATGTGTGTGGGTTTATGCATATATGCTTGTGTTTATCTAATATATAAAGCTGAATGTGTGTGTGTGTATGTGTGTGTGTGTGTGTGTGTGTGTGTGTATGTCCGGGATTGGCATCCGCACCGTAGCAGCTACAGCCACAAAATTTTGCACACTCACACTTCTGGACCCAGAGAACGTCATAGGCTATGATTTGAGGGGAAATTTTAATCCCGCTCTTTACAGTTATTCGCCAAAAAACCTGCCTCCATTAAAGCGAATGCAGCTGGAAGCCACAGTGCAGCCAGAACTTCAGAAGAATGCGCAGCCACGCCCACAGACAAAGATACAGACAGACAGGGAAAGTGACAGAGATAGATAGACAGGGAAAGAGATAGAGACAGACGGAGAAAGAGATAGAGACAGATGGAGAAAGATAGAGAGACAGACAAAGAGAGAGAGAGACAGAGAGATATATACAGAGGGGGAGACAGCCAGAGAATGGGAGAGAAACAGAGAGACAGTTACTATCCCGGGCAGCGCCGGGTGCTATGTTGTGAGGCGAAATTTTAACCCCGCGTGTTCCAATTTACCAATCAATTTTGCCCCTATCTACATAATGGGGAAAAAGTGAAACGAAAAGTGTTGGGGGCAAATTGACAGCGGCCAGATGTGAACAAGGGGGACTTAAAGAATGAGAGCGATGGCGCCAAAGAGTATATACCGTACAGTTGCTAAGGTGGGGCCCCGACATGGGATACTCACCACACTTGGGGTTATGAACACACACAAAATGCACCACACACTACCACGTACTTGAACACATATACCACCCTTACAACACATCTCACCACACACACACCAACCTCGCCACATAATCACCCTAAACACACACAAGTCTGGTATTATCCTTCAGAAATAAAAATCTGATTAATAAGCAGCCAAACTACAAGAACAACAAATGTACCACATAGGAAATACGGCAGCTGTCAGTCACATGACCTGTCTATATGTGTATGTGTGAGCTAATATATACTGTCAGGGGGGAGGGCTTTCTGTTGCCTGGAGATTTATCAGGCTGCCAATAGCAACCAATCACAGCTTAGCTTCTATTTTGCTACAGTTAATTAATCTGAGCTCTGATTGGTTAATATAGGCAACAGAGGACATTCTCAGTATGTGTGAGGTCATAGGATGTTAAATCTGTGTGGAATATCTGTGGTGTTGAAATATATGTTGTGAAATGCTTCTATTAGCTCAGTTTTTGCATTTTAATAATTACATTTATATCTATTTGTTTTGTGGTTTTTGTGTGCAGAATACATTTTTGTTACTACATTCTATTTTGTTAAGAGCAGTTATTAACCCGGGCGAAGCCGGGTAGTACAGCTAGTATATATATACTGTATATAGGTGTTTATGTATATATGTATATATAATGTTTTTTCTAAAAAAAAAATTTAAGGGGGTTCTTGGAGTTGGTGGCAAAAATTGTGTTTGGAGGGTGGTACATCTGGTGGATGCAGGGCCGGATTATAGGCGGGGCAGGCGGGGCTGGAGCCCAGGGGCCCCCACCAAAAGAGCTTCTAAGGGGGCCCCCACCATACTTAGCACTAGGCACCTGTCAGCATTTTTTTTTTTCACACCCTCTCCCCCTCCGTAAAGACAGTCTAATAAATCAGCTGTGTTTTCGGGGGGGGGGGGGGGGGGCACCGCTATTTATTTGCATCTGCGTCTTTAAGACGCAAAAACAAACTGCGGGCACAGGACGCTGATTGATCTCGGAAGTACCAGCGGCCGCTTGAACTTCCGGGGTCAGAGGTGTGCTAATGCTCCCTGCTATGTGCTGCGGCCGTACCTAGAAGCAGGGGCACGGTGTGGTGGGCCGCTGTCTGCTGTCCCCGCTGCGCTCCTTACATGCCAGGCACACTAGCAGGAGCAGGAGGCAGCGAGCTGTGCCGGCTCTGCTGTGTGCCGGCTCTGCTGTGTGCCGGCTCTGCTGTGTGCCGGCTCTGCTGTGTGCCGGCATGTACACTGCAGAGGAGCGCAGCAGAGCCGATGACCGCAGCTTCCTGTTTCCGTTCCTATTCAAATGTATTTGCATCTTTCAGACGTAAATACATTTGAACAGCGCGCCGGGACTGGGCCCCGCCCCCGACGTGCAGCAACGTGATGAGATCAGCACCTTGCTGACATCATCACAGTGCTGCCGGCGCCACACTGGGGACATGAGGAAGCGAGCGCTCCATGAAGGAGCTGAAGAGACAGGTGTAATTAATGGGGATGAGTGAGGAGGGGCAGAGGACACAACGGGGAACATTTGTGAAGGAACACAGCTCTGTGACAGGCAGAGGAGGAGCACTGTATTCCGAGGGAGGGGGGGAGGGAGGCAGGAGTGTGTAGGGATGGAGCAGTGTAATTTGTGTGTGTAGGGGGTGATGAGGGCTGTATTGTGTGTGGGGGAGGGGTAATGGAGGGTGCATTGTATTGTGTGTGTGTGTGTGTGTGTGTAGGGGGAGGGGTAATGGGGGGTGTATTGTGTGTGTGTGTGTGGAGGGGTAATGGGGGGTGCATTGTATTGTGTGTGGGGAGGGGTAATGGGGGGTGCATTGTATTGTGTGTGTGGGGAGGGGTAATGGGGGGTGCATTGTATTGTGTGTGGGGAGGGGTAATGGGGGGTGCATTGTATTGTGTGTGGGGAGAGGTAATGGGGGGTGCATTGTATTGTGTGTGCGTGTGTGTGTAGGGGTAATGGGGGGTGCATTGTATTGTGTGTGGGGAGAGGGGTAATGGGGGGTGCATTGTATTGTGTGTGAGGAGAGGGGTAATGGGGGGTGCATTGTATTGTGTGTGGGGGGAGGGGTAATGGGGGTGCATTGTATTGTGTGTGGGGGGAGGGGTAATGGGGGGTGCATTGTATTATGTGTGTGTGTGTGTGTGGGGAGGGGTAATGGGGGGTGTATTGTGTGTGTGTGTGTGGGGAGGGGTAATGGGGGGTGTATTGTGTGTGTGTGTGTGGGGAGGGGTAATGGGGGGTGCATTGTATTGTGTGTGGGGAGGGGTAATGGGGGGTGCATTGTATTGTGTGTGTAGGGGTAATGGGGGGTGCATTGTATTGTGTGTGTGTGTGTGTGTGTGTGTGTGTGTGTAAGGGTAATGGGGGGTGCATTGTATTGTGTGTGTGTGTGTGTGTAGGGGTAATGGGGGTGCATTGTATTGTGTGTGTGTGTGTGTGTGTGTGTAGGGGTAATGGGGGGTGCATTGTATTGTGTGTGTGTAGGGGTAATGGGGGGTGCATTGTATTGTGTGTGGGGGGGGGGTAATGGGGGGTGCATTGTATTATGTGTGTCTGTGTAGGGGTAATGGGGGGTGCATTGTATTGTGTGTGTGTGTGCGTGTAGTGGTAATGGGGGGTGTATTGTGTGTGTGTGTGTAGGGGTAATGGGGGTTGTATTGTGTGTAGGGGTAATGGGGGGTGCATTGTATTGTGTGTGCGTGTGTGTGTAGGGGTAATGGGGGGTGCATTGTGTGTGCGTGTGTGTGTAGGGGTAATGGGGGGTGCATTGTATTGTGTGTGTGTGTGTGTGTGTGTGTGTGTGTGTGTGGGGGGTGATGGGGGGTGCATTGTAGTGTGTGTGTGTGTCAGAGCTGTGTGTGTAAGAAGCAGTACTGTGTGTGTATATATGAATTAGAGCAGTCTGTGCGCCCCCCCCCCGAACTATATGGGTTCCCCAGAGCGCTATGTCACCCATCGCAGTGATGAGTACACCACCAGAGCTGTTTGCCACTCCAGTAACGTCTATGCCCCCTGCCCCTCCTGTAATGTATATATCGTAGCCCCCAGCCCCTCCTGTGATGTATATACAGCAGTGCTGTCAGTGTGCAGTCATGTGTGTTAGTGACAGCCATCGTGAAACACAGCCACATGTCCTGAAGGAGCTGGACGGAAACAAGCGGGAGAGGTGAGTGAGGCTGCTGGCGATTTCCCCATATTAATACCTGTAAAGGCTCATGCACACGTAACTGCTGAATATTCTGCAGCGATTTGACAGCACATGTGCGCGTCAAATCGCTGCAGAAACACTGCATAATGGATGTAGTTATTCTGTACAGAAAATCCGATTTCATGCGCTCTGGCTGCTGCCCCCACCATAGACAGAGCGGGAGCTGCATCCATAGCGCACGGAATAATTGACATGCTCATTTTATGAACGCACGGATTTGGGTCAACATTTTAGCACCCAAATCGCTGCGTTCATAAAAGCAATGGGTGCACGTATCATGCACAATATACATAGATTGTATAGGGGACGCAGGACGCATGCATTTACACTGCAGTGCTATACGCAGCGTAAATGCATGTAATTACGCAACGTGCGCACGAGCCCTAATGCGTCTGTGTCTGCATGTATGTCAGTGTATATGACTGTGCATATATTTGTCTGTTTATATGTATTTTTCTGAATTTGTCTTCAAATATGTATATACGCATGCCTGTATGTGTGTGTGCGTGTCTGTGTGTGGATGGGGTCCACTGAGACTCTTTCACCCGGAGGCCACAAAACCCTGGAGCTGGCCCGGGCTGCCTTAACATTGGGATCAATAAAAAATATGTGACAAAAGCGGGCTTTACACGCTACAATATATCTAACGATGTCTCGGCGGGGTCACGTCGTAAGTGACGCACATCCGGCATCGTTAGTGATATTGTAGTGTGTGACAGCTACGTGCGACCCTGATTGTGCGTTAAAACGTTGATTGCATACACGTCGTTCATTTTCTAAAAATTGAACGTCTCTTTGTTCATCGTTCTTGAGGCAGCACACATCGCTCCATGTGACACCCCGGGAACGATGAACTGCAGCTTACCTGCGTCCCGCCGGCAATGCGGAAGGAAGGAGGTGGGCGGGATGTTTACGTCCCGCTCATCTCCGCCCCTCCGCTTCTATTGGCCGGCCGCTGTGTGACGTCCCTTTCACTTCAGGAAGTGGATGTTCGCCGCCCACAGCGAGGTCATTTGGAAGGTAAGTACGTGTGACGGGGGTTAATCGTTTGTGCGACACGGGCAACAAATTGCCTGTTCCGCACATACGATGGGGGCGTGTGCGATCGCATACGAGATCGAAATGTGTAAAGCAGCCCTAACTCTACTTTCTGTGTGTAAGTGGACAGCTGTGATTTATCCTGGACTGTATCTGTATTGTAGTGCTGTAAATCTGAATGTGGCAGAACAGGATAAGATAAATGTTCATTGGATTTATATCTAAATGCTACGGTTCGTGCTCTACTGTTATGGCTAAAAATGTTAACGTTATGGGGCCCCCACCAGATTTTCTGCCCAGGGGCCCCCACCAACCTTAATCTGGCCCTGGGTGGATGTAACCTCCCATTTTGGATCAGACCTTGGTTTATTGCCTGGCGGATTGGGGGGCTCTTCAGGGTGGAGTCCCTGGGAGTCGGTGATGTTGGTAATTTTCCAGCAATAGTTGTGCCCCCGAGCTTGTGGTCGCGGCTGGGGGTAATGCTGCATGGTTTCAAGTATTTATGGCTTCCGCCAGGCTTTGGAGCTCCAAGAACCTCCTCACTTTTCATGTTGATTTATTGTATGTTTGTTATAATAAAGGCTGATTTGGCCATAATTAATCCAAAATGGTTGTCTGTCATTTGTGGAAGGGCATCCACGTATGGGGTGGTTGTGAACCTGAAGGGGAGGTAAATTGAGGTACTAGGTGATGCCTCTACAATACTGCAGTCATGAAACCTAAGTAAAACACATTATGCAAAGTCAATTTTCTGCATTTAGTAAAAGGTTTTGCCAGGCTTGTATTGAAAGGACTCTTCCAGAGGAATGATGATATAATATAATATTCATTTATGTAGCGCTATTGATTCCACAGTGCTTTACACACAATGGCAACACTGTCCCCATTGGGGCTCACAATCTAAATTCCCTATCAGTGCGTCTTTGGAGTGTGGGAGGAAACCCACGCATACACAAGGAGAACATACAAACTCCTTGCAGATGTTTTCCTTGGTCGGATTTGAACCCAGGACCCCAGCGCTGCAAGACTGCAGTGCTAACCACTGAGCCACCGTGAATCCCTGGCCCTTATGGAAAATATGAAATCCCTGAGCAGGACTGAAGTTAAAAAAAAATATTATTAAAGGGGATTTCCCGTCTAAATTGATGTCTGCAGTCACTATACATTTGTATTGAACGTGGATGCCACTAGTTGGTTCTGGCCAGAAACATTCCTATTGCACAATTGCAGTCACTCTGAGTCATTATCCTCATCCTTCTCAGATGATGGAGAGGGTCAACCTTGTTTTCTCCATAGAGGATACAGGCAAACGTGTGAAAGCTGTTAGAGCTGCTTCTCACTTGCGAGTTTCTCGCAGTAGAGCAATGCGAGAAAAACTCGCATTGGAATCGGACACATGTTAGTGAATGATTCAGCTCTCATCTGCGATTTTTTTCTCAGTCCAAATCGGACCGAGAAAAAAATCACAGCATGCTGCTTTTTTGCGAGTTTCTCGCACCATTTGTCCCAAGATTTCCTATGGAAGGGGATTAAAAGTAGGATCACACACGCGTACCACCGTTCACATTTGCGAGTGTGGCAGGAACTTCGCTCATTAAATATTCAACAGATGAATGTGACAGCACATTCCCAAAGGTAAATTAAATGACACATGTGTAATAGCTTTTATATAATTAAGATGGTGCATGAAACTAGCATCGCAATCGCAACACACACGCGAGCAAAAAGCATCGCACTTGCGTTGCACTCGCACCTAACGTGAACTAAAATCAGCCGAGTAATTTTCAGCCCAGTCGGACCGATTTTACTCGCACAGATGTGTTTCCAGCCTTAGAGCAATGATGAGGGTAAAAGAGATTAAAGAGCTTGAGTCAATTGAAGACATAAATGTTTGGGGACTTAGAAATTCTCAAGCATAGATTTTTTCCCGTACATAAAAACATAGCCTCTCTGATCAAAACATAATGGCGGAAAAAAAAAGATAAAAAGGCCATTCTCACAAGAGGAATTAAAAGGAAATATCCATTTTAGCCCAGAGGTTTGAGTTCTGGGATAAGGTACCCAAGATAGAAGTTTCAGTCTCCAAGGTATCCTGTAATACTGCACTCCCCTTTGATGATGCAGGTCTGCTGAAGGATCCATTACCGTAACTAGAAAAGCTTAACGTTTCCTAAAGAGGGCCTGGGAATCAGGGGCAGCTGCATTTGAACCCAACATAGCAGCCACTTAGAGGGAAAAAAAAAAGACCAGCTTTGCCTGTGTAAGTGCACGAATCTGAAAATCCGCAGTCAATAGAAAAAAATGTGATTACAACACTATAAAACCTTATTGAAGATCCATAAAAATACATATGAAAACAGGACACAGATCAAGGCAAAATTGGTCTACGTGTTTCTGGGTATTCACCCAGAGGATAGTGATAATGAATCACATTTTTTTTCTTTTTGCTATAGCAGCCACTTACACGGCAAGAACTGTAAGGCCTAAGCCACACGGCATGAAAATCAGTGCGAGTGGAGTGCGATAAAAAATCGCATTCCACTCAGACCAATATTAGCCTGTGTGTCAGCACACATGAGCGATTATTTTCTCAGCCCTAATCGGACCGAGATAACAATCGCAGCATGCTGCGATTGTAATATGAGACTCTTTCTCTCGCACCCATTCAAGTGTATGGGGCGAGAGAAAAATCGCACTGCACTCGTGGTACACCGGTGTACCGCAAGTGCAGGGAGAGAATGGCAATAGCCGGCTACGGAGGAGGGAGATAAATCCCTCCCCTCCTCAGTGCCGGCCCGCCCCCCGCAGCTGAGGTCTGATCACACAGTCGGACCTCAGTCGCAGGGACACTCGCATGACACTCGGCTCCTGCTGTACTACCAGCTGAGCCGAGTGTCATGCGAGAGAATCGCAGTAATCCCCGTGTGGCCCCAGCCTTAGAGTGAGACGTAATCAGTTAAAATCCCAGATCAGGAACATGTGTCCAAGGCACCGATTGCTGGTAAGTCTCCCGACCAGAGCTGCCATCTGGGCATTACAACCATTACTGGTGTACAGGACCCGGTGAGGATGGGGCGTTAGGGTAATTACATAACTTTATTAAGCCCCGGCCGCCCCCTCTTCACAGGGACACAGGCGGCACTATACCTTTAAATCTTCCTCTCTGGCTGCTTCAGACGTTCCTATGCAGCACACAGGACCTG
This sequence comes from Anomaloglossus baeobatrachus, assembly GCF_048569485.1. Lineage (NCBI taxonomy): Eukaryota > Metazoa > Chordata > Amphibia > Anura > Aromobatidae > Anomaloglossus > Anomaloglossus baeobatrachus. Next base: position 560,761,678 of record NC_134355.1, on the reverse strand, counting down.
CGGAGCTCAGTGCATGCTCCGCCCCTTCCTCCTCCTGTGCTGTGATTAATGGCTTCTCTCCTCGACATGGAGCTCCTGGCTAGTCAGAGGCTGGTAAGATGGATGTGTGATGACAGCTCGTGATAGAGGTCAGAGTCTGCTATACTGTGCGCTGTGGTGGGCTGGATGGATGATTAAGGCTGCTTTCACACATCCATTTTTTCCTGTGCGGCACAATCCGGCGCTTTGCAGAAAAAACGCAACCGTTTTTTTTTGCCGCCAGTTGCGTTTTTTTTGCATAAACTTACATTAGTGCTGTAGTATTGTGCCGCATGGGCTTGTGTTCGGTCCTGTTTTGGCCGCATGCAGCAGATTTAGCCGATGCGGCGGCCAGATGGAACGTTGCCTGGCATGTTTTTTTGTCTGGCAAAAAAACCGCATCACGCCGCATCCAGCCGATGCGGCGCGATTTGCAATGTATGCCTATGAACGCCGCATGCGGCGTCCATAGGCAAAAACCGCATCCGGCCGCCGCATACGTTTTTTTCCACTGCGCGTGCTCAGTAGCCTGCTGCAAGCGGCAAAAAAAGGACGGGCCGCATGTAAAAAACTTATGCAAAGGATGCGGTTTTGTCGCCGCATCCGTTGCATAGATTTTAGAGCCGGATTGGCCGGCTCTGCTAAAACCGGAGGTGTGAAAGCAGCCTAATAGAGGGTCTGCATCTCGGTATGTTATTAGGGGCTGGGGGGCTGTGTATATTATAAGAAACTTGGGGGTTTGAGCTTTATATATTATATGGGCCTGGGGGTTTATTGCTATGTTAATTATGAGGGGCTGAGGTCTACACTTTACCCTGCGAGGAGAGGTGCTGCACTCTACTGTTAAGGGCTAGGGGTATATTACTCTGCGTACTGGGTATTGCGCTGCATACTGGGGACATATTGCCCTGTGTACTATGTGCTGCGCTGTATACTGGGGACCTATTACCCTGTGTACTGTGTGCTGCGCTGTATACTGGAGACATATTGCCCTGTGTACTGTGTGCTGCGCTGTATACTGGGGACATATTGCCCTGTGTACTGTGTGCTGCGCTGTATACTGGGACATATTGCCCTGTGTACTATGTGCTGCGCTGTATACTGGGGACATATTGCCCTGTGTACTGTGTTCTGCGCTGTATACTGGGGACATATTGCCCTGTTTACTGTGTACTGCGCTTTATACTGGGGACATATTGCCCTGTGTACTGTGTGCTGCGTTGTATACTGGGGACATATTGCCCTGTGTACTGTGTACTGCGCTTTATACTGGGGACATATTGCCCTGTGTACTGTGTACTGCGTTTTATACTGGGGACATATTGCCCTGTGTGCTGCGCTTTATACTGGGGACATATTGCCCTGTGTGCTGCGCTTTATACTGGGGACATATTGCCCTGTGTACTGTGTGCTGCGCTGCATACTGGGGACATATTGCCTTGTGTGCAGCGCTGTATACTGGGGAAATATTGCCCTGTGTACTGTGTGTTGCGCTGTATACATTGGGGTGTTGGTGGGTGTTAGGCTTTTTACACATCCATATATAAACACGTGTGGTTCACTCCATTTTGAATGTGTATTTATTTTTATCACACTTTTTTGTTTACATTATTAAAACTATGTGCCATCAGTGTGCCATCTGTGTTTTTTTCGGTATGAATATATAGAAAACTAGCTGTACTACCCGGCTTCGCCCGGGTTAATAACTGCTCTTAACAAAATAGAATGTATTAACAAAAATGTATTCTGCACACAAAAACCACAAAACAAATAGATAGAAATGTAATTATTAAAAGGCAAAAACTAAGCTAATAGAAGCATTTCACAACATATATTTCAACACCACAGATATTCCACACAGATTTAACATCCTATGACCTCACACATACTGAGAATGTCCTTTGTTGCCTATATTAACCAATCAGAGCTCAGATTAATTAACTGTAGCAAAATAGAAGCTAAGCTGTGATTGGTTGCTATTGGCAGCCTGATAAATCTCCAGGCAACAGAAAGCCCTCCCCCTGACAGTATATATTAGCTCACACACACACAAAATAGACAGGTCATGTGACTGACAGCTGCCGTATTTCCTATGTGGTACATTTGTTGTTCTTGTAGTTTGGCTGCTTATTAATCAGATTTTTATTTTTGAAGGATAATACCAGACTTGTGTGTGTTTAGGGCGATTATGTGGCGAGGTTGGTGTATGTGTGGTGAGATGTGTGCTGAGGGTGGTATATGTGTTCAAGCACGTGGTAGTGTGTGGTGCATTTTGTGTGTGTGTTCATATCCCCGAGTGTGGTGAGTATCCCATGTCGGGGCCCCACCTTAGCACCTGTACGGTATATACTCTTTGGCGCCACCGCTCTCATTCTTTAAGTCCCCCTTGTTCACATCTGGCCGCTGTCAATTTGTCCCCAACACTTTTCGTTTCACTTTTTCCCCATTATGTAGATAGGGGCAAAATTGACTGGTAAATTGGAACACGCGGGGTTCAAATTTCGCCTCACAACATAGCACCCGGCGCTGCCCGGGATAGTAACTGTCTCTCTGTTTCTCTTCCATTCTCTGTCTGTCTCCCCCTCTGTATATATCTCTCTGTCTCTCTCTCTCTATCTCTTTCTCCGTCTGTCTCTATCTCTTTCTCCGTCTGTCTCTATCTCTTTCTCCGTCTGTCTCTATCTCTTTCTCCGTCTGTCTCTATCGCTTTCTCCGTCTGTCTCTATCTCTTTCTCCGTCTGTCTCTATCTCTTTCCCTGTCTATCTATCTCTTTCCCTGTCTATCTATCTCTGTCACTTTCCCTGTCTGTCACTTTCCCTGTCTGTCACTTTCCCTGTCTGTCACTTTCCCTGTCTGTCACTTTCCCTGTCTGTCACTTTCCCTGTCTGTCACTTTCCCTGTCTGTCACTTTCCCTGTCTGTCACTTTCCCTGTCTGTCACTTTCCATGTCTGTCACTTTCCCTGTCTGTCACTTTCCCTGTCTGTCACTTTCCCTGTCTGTCACTTTCCCTGTCTGTCACTTTCCCTGTCAGTCTGTATCTTTGTCTGTGTCTATCTCTTTGTGTCTGTCTCTTACCTTGTCTATGTCTGTCTCTTACCCTGTCTGTGTCTGCCTCTTTCCCTGTCTGTGTCTGTCTCTTTCCCTGGCTGCATTGTGACACGCCAACATTCCATATAAGGGCGTGGCTGCGCATTCTTCTGAAGTTCTGGCTGCACTGTGGCTTCCAGCTCCATTCGCTTTAATGGAGGCAGGTTTTTTGGCGAATAACTGTAAAGATCGTGGTTAAAATTTCCCCTCAAATCATAGCCTATGACGTTCTCTGGGTCCAGAAGTGTGAGTGTGCAAAATTTTGTGGCTGTAGCTGCGACGGTACGGATGCCAATCCCGGACATACACACACACACATACACACACACATACACACACACATTCAGCTTTATATATTAGATGAAATTCCAAAATTTCTCCTATACTTCGCAATGTTAAACACGTGCAGCACACGGACTATGTACACTGCTGCCCTCCATGTGCTGTTTGTGTTTTACATGGATCCATAGACTTCTATCAGTCTTTGTCATTAATTCTGCCGGAAAAACACGGACTTCTGGGCAGCACCATAGGTTAAAATAGGTACGTGCGGCATCACTGTAGTAAGCTCAGTTCTGTTCCCGTATCTCTGCAGTAAGCTCGGTTCTGTTCTCATATCTCTATAGTAAGCTCAGTTCTGATCTTGTATCTCTGTAGTAAACTCAGTTCTGTTCTCATATCTCTAGAGTAAGCTCAGTTCTGATCTTGTATCTCTGTAGTAAGCTCAGTTTTGTTCCCGTATCTCTGCAGTAAGCTCGGTTCTGTTCTCATATCTCTATAGTAAGCTCAGTTCTGATCTTGTATCTCTGTAGTAAGCTTTGCTCTGATCTCGGATCTCTGTAGTAAGCTCAGTACAGAGGAGTAGTGTGTGTGGGAGAGATTATACAGAGGAGCAGTGTATGAGGATATTATACACAGAGGCATTGTGTGGGGGGCTATTATACAGAAAGGCACCATGTGGGGGGATATTGTATATGGGGCAGTGTGGGAGAGATATTATGGAGAGGGGCGGTGTAGGAGTGTATTAATGTTTTTTAGATAAATACTTCATTTTCTGCAACAAGTTCAAGGGTGCTAACAATTTTGACTGTGTGTGTGCATATATATGTGTGTGTATATATATATATATATATATATATACATACACACACATTTTTCCAAGCGTGACTGTAAGGCTGTAGAAGGTGTGCAGGGTGGAGGCGGAGCTGGGGGGAACCTGTGCGGAGTCTCAAGGGGGCCCCAAACATTTGCCAGTATGGGGCCCTGAAATTCCTAGTGGCGGCCCTGCTTCCGACTATCATGATGGCAGCAGGTGTGTCTCGCAGTTAGGCGACTGCAGTTAGGTAACACTTGCGTGTGACTCGTGCGAGTATTGGATCGCACTGCCCGGACCAGCTGGCTTCTCTTCTGCCAGGAGCGGCTCCGCTGTATGTATTTCTGTGATGCTGACCCGCTCCTGTCAGGAGAGCCACGGTCGGTCCGGGCAGTGCGATCCGATACTCGCACAAGTCACACGCAAGTGTGACCCCGGCCTTAAGCTTACAGCCCACACATGCTCATTTTCTAACTCAGCCAGGAGAGCTCTTAAAAACTGGACAGGAGATTTTCATTCCAAATAAAGGCTCTGTGGTATCCCATGTGAGGACGATTTCCTCTTTGGTTCTTCACTAGACAAAATCTTGCAGACGGCTTCAGACTCAAAGAAGGGATTCCCACTATCTAGCCTTTCAATATTTAAAGGCAACCTGCCAGGTCCTCAGTGCACCCGGAACCACTAGCAGTTCAGAATGCATATCTAGAATCCCTATCTAAAGGCCCAGTCACACTAAACAACTTACCAGCGATCCCAACAACGATCCAACCTGATAGGGATCGCTGGTAAGTTGCTAGGAGGTCGCTGGTGAGATGTCACACTAGCGACACTCCAGCGATCCCACCAGCAACCTGACCTGGCAGGGATCGCTGGAGCGTCGCTACACGAGTTTCTGGTGAGCTCACCAGCAACCAGTGACCAGCCCCCAGCCAGCAGCGCCGCGTGGAAGCATGGTGCGCTTGGTAACTAAGGTAAATATCGGGTAACAAACCCGATATTTACCTTGGTTACCAGCGCACACCGCTTAGCGCTGGCTCCCTGCACACCTAGCCACAGTACACATCGGGTTAATTACCCGATGTGTACTGCAGCTACATGTGCAGGCAGCAGGAGCCGGCTTCTGCGGAGTCTGGTAACCACGGTAAACATTGGGTAACCAAGAAGCCCTTACCTTGGTTACCCGATATTTACCTTCGTTACCAGCGTCCCCGCTCTCATGCTGCCAGTGCCGGCTCCTGCTCCCTGCACACACAGCCAGACTACACATTGGGTAATTAACCCGATGTGTACTGTGGCTACATGTGCACAGAGCAGAAGCCGGCACTGACAGCTGAGAGCGGGGACGCTGGTAACGAAGGTAAATATCGGGTAACCAAGGTAAGGGCTTCTTGGTTACCCGATGTTTACCGTGGTTACCAGCCTCCGCAAAAGCTGGCTCCTGCTGCCTGCACATTTAGTTGTTGCTCTGTCGCTGTCACACACAGCGATCTGTGCTTCACAGCGGGAGAGCAACAACTAAAAAATGGCCCAGGACATTCAGCAACAACCAACGACCTCACAGCAGGGGCCAGGTTGTTGCTGGATGTCACACACAGCAACATCGCTAGCAACATCGCTGTTACGTCACAAAAGTTGTTCGTTAGCAGCGATGTTGCTAGCGATGTTGCTTAGTGTGACGTGGCCTTAACTGTCCCAGCATATAGTAGCATACGTAAACAGATCTTCCGAAAAAGTATTTCCAAAGATCGCTTATGAGATGCTAATAAGGGCTGTGACTAGTCACATAGGTGTTAGTCCCCTGTCTAATCGGCCTACTTAGCATGTTATCATGCCCCTGTGGGCGTGATAATATGATATACCACAGCCAGCATCATGGCAATGCATTACAAAGCTACGCATGGCTTTGTACCCATCAGCTTTCAACTTATTTGACATCAAGGGTATGCTTACTTGACTTCAAAGACGCTCACTGCCCATGATCTGAAGTGGTCTGCATGTCTGGTCATGCACACTACAATGGTTGTTCATCTGTTCTGCATATGTAAGAGCACCCACTACAGTAGATTATACTAAAATCTCCACATAAAAAGACGGACGTAGGCAGAAAGGAGGCCAAACGGAATCCAAAGTTTTGTTTCGGACTCTATTTGTGCCGTTGGAGTCAATATCCCCATCAGTGGCACAACTGGAATCTTCTTTCTTGTGGGATTTAGACCAGAGCCATATATGGTGTCAAACAAAAAGGAATATATCACAATATGCACCCAGCCTAACAATAATTATTTTTGTAAAAAAACTGCAAAACCTGCCCTTTAGAAAGCTACCACTACAGCATTTTCTCTCGCTTTGTTGACCTGGAAAGCACATACCATATCATCCTGTCTCCTTTAACTGAGACTGAGCTATATCCCAAAACTGTGACTCACATAGTTACATAGTTACATAGTTACTAAGGTTGAAAAAAGACCTAGGTCCCACTAGTTCACCCTTCCTCCACCAGTTCTATATTTGGTCACTAAGTCATTTATAACCAACAATGTTTTGTGTACTGAGGAAATCATCCAGCCCTTTTTTAAAAGCTGTTATAGTATCTGCCATTACTACCTCTTGTGGTAAGGCATTCCACAGTCTGACAGCTCTAACTGTAAAGAACCCTTTCCTATTTAGCTGTCGGAATCGCTTTTCTTCCACTCGCAGTGAGTGCCCCCTGGTCCTTAGTATTGTCTTTGGAAGAAATAAGTCATGTGCCAGTCCTTTATATTGACCACACATGTATTTATACATATAAATGAGATCTCCTCTGAGACGTCTTTTTTCTAAGCTAAACATATCTAACTTTTTCAACCTGTCATCATATGGGAGGCCTTCCATTCCTTGTAGTAGTCTAGTTGCCTGCCTTTGAACTGACTCTAACTTCTGAATGTCCTTTATAAAATGTGGAGCCCAAAACTGGATCCCATATTCCAGATGTGGCCTTACAAGTGATTTATAGAGGGGTAACAATACGTTGGGATCACGGGATCTAATCTCTCTTTTTATACACCCTAGAATCTTGTTTGCTTTTGCAGCTGCTGCTTGACATTGAGTGCTGCTGCTCAGCTTATTTGTAATAAGAATTCCCAAGTCCTTCTCCTGTTCTGTAGTCCGGAGTTTACTTCTATTTAATGTGTACGCAGTTATAGGATTACTCCGTCCTAGGTGCATTACTTTACATTTATCAACATTAAATCTCATTTGCCAAGTATCTGCCCATTCTGACATCTTATCCAGATCTTTTTGTAATATTGTACTATCAAGGTCAGTTTTTAATATCCTACATAGTTTGGTGTCATCAGCAAAGACTGACACTTTACTATCAATCCCATCCACAAGGTCATTAATAAAGGGATTAAAAAGAATTGGTCCTAGCACAGATCCCTGCGGCACCCCACTGCTGACTATAGCCCATTTAGAGTATGTACCATTTATGACTACTCTTTGTTTCCTATCTTTTAGCCAATTCCTTACCCAATTGCATATAGTTTCCCCTAGTCCTTGCTTCTGGAGCTTTAGTATAAGGCTATTATGTGGTACAATATCAAATGCCTTTGCAAAGTCCAAATAAATCACATCAGCTGCATTACCAATATCCAGGTTTGCACTTACCCCCTCATAGAACCCCAACAGGTTGGTTAGACACGACTTATCTTTCATGAATCCATGCTGTCTGTCAGTTATTATATTATTTTCTGCAACATATTTTTGCATGTCATCCCTTAAAATGCCCTCAAAAACTTTGCATACTACTGATGTCAGGCTTACTGGACGGTAGTTGCCTGGGTCTATCCTCTTACCTTTCTTAAATATTGGTACCACATCAGCAATCCTCCAATCCTGAGGCACCAACCCTGTTACAAGTGAGTCTAAAAAGATTAAATACAGCGGTCTGTCAATTACGGAGCTCAATTCCCTCAATATTCGTGGATAAATGCCATCTGGCCCTGGGGATTTGTCAATGTTTAATTTACTCAGACGTAGGGGTACTTCTTCTTGTGTTAAATTAATTATATCGGGTGGTGAACTTTGATTTTTTTTCCCTTGTTGAATGATCCCTGGTACAGTCAGTTCCTTGGTGAACACAGATGAGAAATGCCTATTTAATATCTCAGCCTTTTGTTTGTCCTCTATAACTAACTTGTTATTATATTTTAAGGGGCCAATACTATTCTTTGTTTTCCTTTTGGCATTAATGTATTTATAAAAGATTTTGGGATTTTGGGAATGTCATTGGCGATTTTTGTTTCAGTAGCTAGTTTTGCTTGTTTGATTTCTTTTTTGCATTTCCTATTGATATCTTTATACTCCTGAAATGCTATTTCTGTATTCTCAGCCTTTAAGATTTTAAACACCTTTTGTTTTTGTTTTATTATACTTTGTACAGTCTTATTTATCCATAGTGGTTTCTTTTTATTCCTGGACATTTTATTACCAGAGGGTATACGTTTTTTACAGGACTCTAGTAGTATATCCTTAAACTTTCCCCATTTATGTTCAGTATCCCCAGTTACCATGACTTTGTCCCAATCTACACATTTAAGCTCTTCCCTTAATTTGTTGAAATCAGCTTTCCTAAAATTCCAGGTTTTAGCATTCCCCCTTTGAAATGTTCTATTTGAAATGTTTGAAATGTTTGAAATGTTCTCACCTGGGAAACTTGTGCCAGAAAGAGCCAGGTGACAGCTGTCAGCTTGGCAACCCAATAAAAGAAATCAAACCAAAAATCACATATATGGATTCAAACCTTTTTAAATTATATAAAAGTGAGATTTGCATTTATTCTATGACAGAATTATGATGATCTAATGTCTATTTTGGTACACCAGAGTCTTATCATTACGATAGCCAAAGCAGATCCGGAACAAAAGAAATGTGGAGTGAATACTGCGCTACCGAAGATATGGCATAAATCTAAAGACTCACCACTTCTTTATCAGGAAATCCACTCTTCCTGAAGATCGCATTACTGGTGTAGCCTGTTTATATTGGTGGATTTCCTGATGAAGAAGTGGGGAGTCACTTTGAAACACATAGAATAAAACCACCTTCATTTGCTCTTCTTTGAATGTATGTCATATCTTCGGCAGCACAGTATTAGGTCCATGTTTCTTTTGTTCCTTTTCTGCTTTGGCTTGTTAAGCGTGTGGACTCTGCAGCAGCTGATTACATGCTTTGAATCAGGTTGTGTGATACACAACCCCAGAAGGTGAGCACATTCCCTTATCACTTGTGCATGTAAGTTGGATAAGACCCTATTGCGCTTTTTTCCGTTTATCATTATGATAAACATTTGAAACTGTAAAATAAAAACAGGGTTTTGTTGCTCTTAGAAATCTAAAGCAGTGATTTGAATGGTTGCTGATCACTTTACACTGCAGGTTTTTTTTCTGCATCATGTGACCAGGAATGTATGTTAGCTCATTGTATTTATTATACAGCAGTTTTCCATAAGTAATTATGAGGTAGAAAATCCCCTTAATGTTGGTTAGTGAGAAAGTACCCTAAGGCCAAAGATAAATTTAGTCCTAAATGTCTCTATATATTTAAAAAAATAATCTAATCAATTCTCTAGTTAAATCAATTAATTAGTTTAATAATTCCCTACCGTTCACGCTCTGCATTATCTCCCATTTTGATAACGCTTTGTTTCAGAATACCCAGTGCATTTAGGGATACTCAAGCGGGATGTCAACAGGGGGCAGAGACTGCAGTCACTGCTGAACCTGCTTTCCCCACCCATGTCTCTGTTTCAGGATCTGGGCTAGTCTCTGCTCTATTGAGCATGTCTGTTGTGAATCCAACACATGCTCAGGATGAAGCTACATGCTTGCAATGCTATATTTCCTATGTGCACTGACATTGCACTCCCTCGCCAGCTCTGAGAAGTGACAAACCAGTGAGAGGGTGCACAGTCAGTGTGCATTGTAAAGGAGAGAACGCAGCGAGCAGCGAGAGCTAAGTCCATCCTTGTCCCCGAAACAGATGTCACGCTGACAGTGAATGGACTGAATGATGTGTCCAAAAACGCTCATTCATGGTGTATGAAATAGTTTAGGCAGACGAAAATAATCTCACTGTTTCGAAATGGATATTATTCCCTCGCACAATGATTAGATCGTCAAAAAGGAGGAGTGTAAATTCAAGTTCTAAATAGTTACGGCTTTCATTGTTTGGTTGACCGTTTTCCAAGGCAATACTTATGTAGTTGGGGCATTGGAGCGAGTACATATTTGTTATTATTGCAAATGCTACTGTTCATGTAAGACCGTGAAATTGAGAAAAATTATATTATATAGTTTTTTTTTTTACAATATCAAAAATGTTTGAACACATTATGAATAGAGATGAGTGGACCCCTTGAAGTTCAGTTTCAGCAGGTTCAGTAGAACTTTAGATAAAATGTAGATCTGTACTCAGAGTTGACATGAACCATTGGAAGCCACTGGTTGGTCATTTTAGGTGTCCGCTCACATACAGCCAGCCATTAATAGAGCACTCCCGGGGGAGGGAGGGCGGAAGTTTTTTTTCATTTTTTTTTTTTTGTGCACACTATATTCGATAACGCTGTTTTTACCCCAAGTGTGAGCCAAACACTGCAAGTGGCTCGCACAGGGCTGTTCGAGTGACCAGTATATGTAAAACGCCTGAACTCTGAAATTGAACACTGATTTTTTGTTTTGTTGAAAAGTCTATGTTCGGTACGAACACTGAACTTCATCGTTCGGGTCCGCTCATTTCCAGTTATGAATTAATTACGGTAATTCATTCATTTGAAATAAATAGTATGTGATTTGAACATTGAGCACACTAAGGCTATGTGCCCACGGGAAACGTTTCCTGCGGATATATCCGCAGGACATTCCGCAGGAACTCCCAGAAAACCGCAGCACAACTTTGTCTGTTTCCATGCTGCGGTTTTATTGAGGAATGTCCTGTGGATATGCTGCGGGCATTCTGCATTGAGGATACAGTACCATGGCTTCGACACTGCATCCTCAATGCAGAACAAGTGCTGCAGTGATCAGGAGTTCATACTTACCTCCATCACACAGCACTTCACTTTCCGGCCGTGTCTGTCTGCACTTTGCAGGAGAAGGTGGGCGGGCCTGAACTAGCCCCGGCTGTCACATGACCAGAGCTCGTGCAGGCCCCGCCCACCTCCTGCTGCCCGCTCCTGGCTCCACCGCGCTCCTCTGCACCGAAGGAAGTGACTCCGGTGTCTTCTATCAAGGCAGGTAAGTATAGGATCATGCGGAAAAATCCGCAGGAATAATTGACATGCTGCAGATTTTTCCGCAGCGAAATCCGCATTATTTCCGCTGCGGAAAAAAACGCAGCATGGGCACAACACTCCCCAAATGCCATAGAAAAGGCTGGGGACTTGATGTACTGCGGATTTTTGAGAAATCCGCGGAATTTCTGCTTAAAAATCGCAGCGATGATCTGAAGTAACAATTGCTATTTTACCATTTCATTCACGATTCTCATCCTCTATAAACACTTGTCCCCATAGAAGTTAATTGGATGCGGAAAGTCTGCAGGTTAAAAAAGCATATGTATTTTTAGTTTGTTTCTGCAGCTGAAATGGACTGAAAACACATGTAATCCACAAAGCAACTTTACTTAAACTAGAAGCACAAAAAAAGACAAACTGCAGCATCAGAATAACAACAAAATACACTGACAAACAGTGACAAAAACTCAAGTCATCTAATTTGCCTAACGGCCATGTGCACATGTTCAGTCTTTGGTGAATTTTACTTCACAATTTGTAAGCGAAAACAAGGAGTGGAACAATCAGAGGAAACGTATAATAGAAAAACGCCACCACTTCTGCATTTTTTTTAATTTTTTTTTTTTTACCTACTCCTACCTTTGGCTTACAAATACAGAGGTAAAAAACTCCCCATAAACTCAAGGGCAATGGTACCAAATACTAATGAAATGTATGTACGGTAAACTTTTGACTTTGCAGAAAGTAATATAAAAATGCCTTAAAACATTCTCTCTCTCATTATTCTGGTATTTGGCAAATAGAAATAATTTTGGTTCCTAATTGACCTAAAACCGGAAAGATTTATTCTGATTTCATGTCGGATAGTGAGAAAATGAAAAACCTCTAAAAAAACAATTTTATTAAATATTCATTAAAATACTCCCAATCTAAAAACTTTGGGGTCATACCCAGTAGTTCAACACTAGACAAAAAGTCGTGATTGTGAATAGTGTATAAGGTCCTAAAAATAGGGCAGTAGGCCAAGGGCGTGTGCCCCCCGTTCGTGATTTTTAGGGGGTATCGCAATATGGGATGGAGGGACCTAGTATTCCCTAATGTTTATCCCTACCTGGCAACGGAGGTGAATACACCTTAAAGTTTTTGGATGCCCCCAAATGATTGAGGGCGGATAGTGTTTGAAACTATATAACTGGAATACTGGTGATGTACAATATCTGTGTTTGATTTATATAAGGTCTTGACGTAGGACTTTTGACGCATGACCACTTAATCACCCCAACACAATGCACTGGTGGTGGTTATAGGCCAGGAATAGTGACAGGGGCATTTAGGGCTAGCCACCGAGGAACGGGGGCATCCAAAAACTTTAAGGTGTATTCACCTCCGTTGCCCGGTAGGGATAAACATTAGGGAATACTAGGTCCCTCCATCCCATATTGCGATACCCCCTAAAAATCACGAACGGGGGGCGCACGCCCTTGGCCTACTGCCCTATTTTTAGGACCTTATACACTATTCACAATCACGACTTTTTGTCTAGTGTTGAACTACTGGGTATGACCCCAAAGTTTTTAGATTGGGAGTTTTTTAATGAATATTTAATAAAATTGTTTTTTTAGAGGTTTTTCATGGTTATATGGTAGTATATCCTCTATTCTAGATACAAATTATATGGTTTTGATGGATAGTGAGAAAAGCATGCAGATGTGTTTTTATAGATAGTGTATGTAAACTTCGGTTTTCACTGTAAATCCTGGGGCTAAAACAACATTTTAGTGATAAAAATGTAATTATTTTTTTCCTCACTGCCCAAAGTTATAACCTTTTGTAATATTAATATTTATTCCCTTATATAGCGCTATTAATTCCACAGCGCTTTACATACATCAGGAACACTGTCCCCATTGGGGCTCACAATCTAAATTCCCTATCTGTATGTTTTTGGAGTGTGGGAGGAAACGGGAGAACCCGGAGGAAACCCACGCAAACACGGGGAGAACATACAAACTCCTTGCAGATGTTGTCCTTGGTGGGATTTGAACCCAGGGCCCCAGCGCTGCAAGACTGCAGTGCTAACCACTGAGCCACCGTGTAAAACAAATATGTGGTGTCAGTATGCACACTACACCGCTAGATGATTTAATTAAGAGATTTAGTTTGTAAAATTAGGTCACTTATGGGGGGCAGTGTGGGGTTCTGCTGTCCTGACACCTTTTGGGCTCTGCCAATGTGACATAGCACCTGCAAGCCATCACAGTCAAATATTGACTCTGATATGGCGCTACTTCCCTTCTGAGATTTGCACGGTTTCTGAAAAGTAGTTTTCGACTCAAGGGTATTACCGTACTCTGGATAAATTATGTAGCAAATATTGTTTATCCATTTCTCCTGTTACTCTAGTGAAAATAAAAATTGGGGCCTTCAGCATCATTTTTGTTTAAAAAAAAAATAAAAAAAATTTCATTTTCATGGTTCAATATGATAAAATTATGTGAAGCACCAACGGATTAAAGATGCTCATCACACTCCTAGATAAATTTCTTGAGAGCTGTAGTTTTCCAAAATGGTGTCACTTTTGGAGTGTTTTTACCGTTTTGGATCCTCGGTGGTGCAATCTATTTCAGACCATTCTGCACTCCAAAAATCAGATGGCGCTCTTTCTCTTCTGAACCCTGCCGTGTGACCAAACAAGTTTTTGACCACATGTGGGAAATTACTGTACTCAGGAGAAATTGCACATCAAATTATGTGGCCTATTTTCTCGTTACCCTTCTGAAAATAAAAAATTTGGGGCTAAAACAACATTTTTTGGTGAAAAACGTAATTTTTAATTTTCATTGTCCAAAGTTTTAAAATTCTGTGAGTCACCTGCGGGTTCAAAATACTCACCACACCTCTTGATAAATTCCTCTAAGGCCATGTGCGTACGTTGCGTAGTGTCCATGCTGAAAAATGTGCAGCCATTTGGCAGTGCATGTGCGCTTCAAATCGCTGCAGAAACACTGCATAATTGATGCAGTGTGTCTGCAGAACAGATGCAATTTCATGCACTTTGGATGCTGCCTCTCCCATAGACAGAGTGGGAGCAGCATTCAAAGCGCTTGAAATAAGTGACATGTTACTTTTTTGAGCACAGCGATTTGGATCAAAATTTCAGCATGCAAATCGCTGCGGTCTCAAACGCAACGTGTGGATGGATTATGCACAATCTTCATAGATTGTGCTGGGGACGCAGGACGTTTATGTTGCAGTGCAATATGCAGCGTAAACTCATGAAATTTTGCAACGTGCGCACATAGCCTAAGGGTGCAGCTTCCAAAAAGGGTCACTTGTGGAGGGTTTCCACTGTTTAGGCACGTCAGGGGCTCTGCAAATACAACATGGTGTCTATTATCTTTTCCAGCCAATTTTACACTCCAAAAGTCAAATAGTGCTCCTTCTCTTTCAAGCCCTGCCATGCTCCCAAACAGTAGTTTCTTACTACATATGCAATATCAGCATTCTCAGGAGAAACTGTACAAAAAAGTTTTGGGTCCATTTTCTCTTACTCTCAGGTGCAAATGAAAAATTTGAGGCTAATACAACATGGCATCCACTATCTATTCCAGCCAATTTTGTTCTCCAAAAGTCAAATGGTGCTCTTTTCCCTTCCAAGCCCTGCTGTGCACCCAAACAATAGTTATCCACCACATATGGGGTATCAGTGTACGCAGTAGAAATTGCACAACACACTACATGTTGAATTTTCTTTTCTATGCCTTGTAAAAATGCAATATTTGGTGATAAACCAACATTTTTGTGGGGTAAAAGTAAAATGTTACATTTTTCCTTCCACATTGCTTTAGTTACTGTGAGGCACATAAAGGGTTAATAAACTCCTTAAATATGGTTTTGAGCTCTGAGGGGTTCAGTTTTTAAAATGGTATAACTTTAGGGTATTTTCTGTCATATAGGCCACTGTAAGCGTCTTAAAATGTTATGTGGTCCCTAAAAAATTTGTTTTGTAAATTTACTTGAAAAAATTAGAATGTGCTGATACATTTTTAACCCTTCTAACTTCCTAACCCCCAATAAATTGTTTCAGAAATGGTGCTGATGTAAAAGTAGACATGTGGTAAATGTGTTTTGTTTTTTTTGTTTTTTATTATTCACTGCTTTGTGTGCTATAACTATTTGGTTTAAAGGCATACAATTTCTAAGTTTGAAAACTGTAAAATTTTCTATTTTGTTTTTACTAAATTTTCAATATTTTCACAAAAAAATGCAAATAATATCGAGCAAAATTTACCTCTAACATGAAGTACAACGTGTCATTAAAAAAACCAAACAAACAAACAATCTCCATTACAGAGTTATTACTTCATGAAATGACGCTGGTCAGAATTAAAAAATAAGGCTTAGTCATTAACATACAAAGTGGCTCAGCCTTAAGGGGTTAACCTCCTACCTTTTTCTGAGACCTGGATCCAGCAGTCGGACACCACTGCCGCTGCTGCTTTCTTGTATGGTGGCCTACAATTTTTACATATAGCCAGACTTAAGAACAGACCAGGTGGAGGTGTTAGTCTGCTGCTTTCAGCAAAGTCTGCTTTTCAGTTTATCCCTCCTGTACCCTCACTTATCTTCTTTTCTTTTGAGGTTCACATTTTCAGACTTTACAGGTTCTTCTTCCTGCGAGTGGCGGTTGTGTATCGCCCCCCTCCCCCCGGTGTGTTTCTTGATCACTTTGCCGCCTGGCTTCCACACCCTCTAGCCTGTGACACTCCCACTCTCATAATGGTGGACTTTAACATCCCTATTGATGATCCCCTTTCCCCATCTGTCGCTCATCTTCTCTCTCTGCCCTTCACAACTTTCTATCTCTCCAATACATGAAGGCAGGAATACGCTGTCCCGACTCTGCTCATCTTACTAACTCCTCTACCCCATGCTCTGACCACAACTTGCTTTCATTCTCTGTCAGGAGCTGTCAACCCACTTAGCACACTTGTAGGAATATACATGCCATTAATGCCCAGAAAATTTAGCAGTAATCATTGTCCCCAATGTCCTCCCTCTCCTGTCCTGACTCTGCTCTGAAACATTATAAATGAAACAGTACAAAGTGCCCTGGATTAAGCTGTACCTCCTACACATGGCGGCAGCCCCGGCACACACTACAAACATGTTTTCCCCAGCTCAATGTGCAGTTAACGTCTGTGAAGAAAATTCAATATGGCCAAAGATTTCATCCATTATAAGTTTATGCTTAAAACCTACAACTCTGCACTTCACCTCGCCAAACAAGCTTACTTCAGCACCCTCATCACCTCACTATCCAACACTCCTAAATGACTCTGACACTTTTCATTCCCTTCTCGGTCCAAGAGTGCAAGTTCCAACCAATAACCTCAGCACTCACAATCTGGTCAATTATTGTAAAGAAAAACTTAACCATATCCAACAGGAATTTTTCTCCTGATATCATACATTCTCTTGCCTCCTGAACTTCATCTAGCTCCTTTTATGTTTTCGAGTCAATCACAGAAGAAGTTATCAGGCTCCTCACATCTTCTCACCCTACTACCTTTACAGGGACCCTATTCCCTCACAACTCCTTCAGCCACTTTCCCTGGCTGCTATACTCACCTAACTAAAGTATTTAACCTCTCTCTCTCATCTAATATCTTTCCCTCCTCCTTCAAACTAAACCAGCATATACCCATTAATTAAAAAAACATCCCTCAACTATAACTGAGCTGCTAACTTCAGACCTGTCTCTAATCTCCATTTTATCTCTAAGATTCTGAAATACTTGGTCCACTCCTGTTTAATCCACTATCTCTTAGGCCCCCTTCACACACGTGTCTCCGATACGTGTTAGGTCCATGCCCGCATGTACCGGAGACATGGGCACACGTAAACCCATTAAAATCAATGGGTTTATGTGCACGCACGTGTGCAGCCATTGGCCCGTGCCTCCGTGTGGTGCAGATGTGAGCCCATTTTTCTCCGGCACCACGGGTGTCACGTGGCCCGCACACGTACCACACGGATGTAGTGTGGATGCGGTCCCGTGTGACACGCACCGGAGAAACACACGTTTCAGAGAAAAAAATAACATCTTTACTCACCTTCTCCTGCCCTCCTGTCTCTGGCGCTGCTGTCACTTGCGGACCGCCGCTCATTATGCTAATTTAATATTCACTTCACTGCGGTGGAAGCAGTAGCAGCGGGGAGTCCGCAGGGCTGGAGACCGAAGTTCAGCACCACGGACAGCAACGCCAGGGACAGGTGAGTTGAAAGTTCTTGTTCTCTGTGTGTTATCACTGAGAACACACGTAGTGCCATAAACACGGCAGACGGAGGGGAAAACGCACCTTTGACACGTCCGTGAAACATGTGCGTGATTTTCACGGACTTGTGAAGGGGGCCTTAGATAACTTTCTTCTTGAACCTTTAGTAAGCAGAAACCAGATTGTAAAGTCTCTAATGATCTACTGAACACTTAATGCATTCCACTTGGACCAATATTAGCCTGTGTGTCAGCACCCATGAGCAATTATTGTCTCGGCCCAATCGGACCGAGAAAACAATTGCAGCATGCTGCGATTGTAATGTGAGACTCTTTCTCTCGCACCCATTCAAGTCTATGGGGTGAGAGAAAGATCGCACCGCACTCGCAGTACACCGGTGTCCGCGAGTGCAGGGCGAGAATTGCAACAGCCAACTACGGAGGAGAGAAGGAGATAAATCCCTCCCTCTCCTCCTCCCTGCAGGCCCACCCGTCTTCAGCGTTGGCTCGCCCCTCCTCAGAGCTGGCCCGCCCCCCGCAGCTGAGGTCCGATTGCATGATCGGACCTCAGTCGCAGTGACACTCGCATGACACTCTACTCCAGCTGTGCTGCCAGCGTGTGCCGAGTGTCATGCGAGGATTGCATTAGTCCCTGGGTGGGCCCCAGCCTTTTAGAAGCACTTTTCACCATTCACCTTTTGTGCCTCCCCTGTTTCCTCATAGATTGTAAGCTTGCGAGCAGGAACCTACCTCCTCTTGGTATCTGTTGAATTGTGTTACTCTGTAATGTTTCATAATGTCTGTACATGTGCCCTATGAAGTGTAAAGTGCTGCAGAATATGTTGACGCTATAGTAATAAAAAATATTATTATAGATTATTATATTTTATAAATGTTTTGATAAAACTTTTCTTTTAAAATAGCACCTGAAACCTTCAAATATAAATTTGAGGGGGATTATATCTGTACATATGTTTGTGAGTGTGATATATGGTATCAAATTGGAACCTCTATCTTTCATACAGTATGAATATAAAAGCTGCCGCAGTGTGGTTTCTTTTGCACTCCTGTTCACCAACACCATACTGTAGTAGGTTGAACTAGTTGGGATCATGTCTACTTTCCACCTTCCTAACTGGGGAGAGAGAGGTCCTTTCTGCTGTTATAAATCATACTTGTTTTTCCATGTGTGAGTGGGCACTGTGCTTTGCATACAAAGAATTCAGAATCCAGAATTTAAAAGTCTTTGTTCTACATGTAACTTTTTATGTGGGTTGCTAATAAAATTTCATTATCCCACAAAGAATTTAGGATCCCCAGGGGTTTATAATACTTCCCTGGCACCATCTGTTAACGGAGATATTGAAGTTAAGAAACAAAACACTATTTTCTGTCATTACTCAACAAGCAATTTTTTTTTTTTTATTAGTATGCATATTTAGTGTAATTCCACACATGACTTTTATAATAAATTGAACAAGGCTTTTAAACTTCATTTACATACTGCAGGTTTTTTTTGTGCATGCTGCACGAGTTAGAATTAGTAATAGGTGGACTTGCAGATACCCGGAATCAGCGGGTCCGACAGACTTCAACACAAAAAAAACAAAAACAGAAAAAAAAACGGTTCAGGCCCGAAATTGATCCTGGGTTTGTGGCCAGATACTAGTCCCCATATAACTCTATGGGGACCAGAATTTAGCGTTTTAAAATGGTGGTAGAAGGGATAGTGGGATTTGAGAAGGCGCGTTATACTTACCAAATATCTGCGTGGCTTTAACACTATTTCTGGGGCTTCTCATTATTCTTCATACATATTCACTGCTTACCCTGCCTACCACCAGTGCCCGCATCTCTGGTTGCAGTGAAAAGCGCCCCCCACCCTGTGTGAAAGCGTGTCTGACTACTTTCAATCAGAGGCGCTGTGTGCGTCTCTATTGCTGTAAAAATAAATAAAAATTGGTGTAGGATCCCCCCATATTATCATACCCAGCACAGATAAAGCATATGGCTACAGGCTGCAGCCCCCAGCGATGCACGTTATCTCGGCTGGGTATAAAAATAAGAGAAACCGCGTGCAGCTTTTTTGTTTTTAAATAATTATAAAAAACTGCGTGCGCTCCCCCACAATTTTGATCCTCAACCATAATAAAGCTAATAACTGGGAGCTGGTATTCTCCGGCTGTGGAGACCCATGCTTATTGGGCCGTCCAGCCTAAAAATAGCAGCATGCAGCCACCCATGATTGTTCCATCCATTTGATGCGACAATCCCGAAGCATTACTCAGCTCATCCCAATTTCCCTGGTGCGGTGGCAGTCGAGGTAATAAAGAGTTAATAACAGTTAACAGCTGCCACTAAGCACTATATTAGTAATGGAAGGCGTCTGAGACCCCTCCCCATTACTAATCTGTAAGTAAAAAGAAATAAGCACAAACACTGAAAAAATCCTTTTTGTAACGCCTGCCTGGATCCATAGACTCTGATGGGCTGTAAAGGGGAGGCTAGAGGGAAGCCACTCACCAAGCAGGACCCCCAGAACCCTGAAACCCTTTAACCCCTATACAGGGATTTGGAATTACACAGGGCCCTGGAGATCACTACCTGTGGAAGGCTGCAGTCCGATGAGAGTAGTAGTCAGGCAGGGTCAAACCAGGAATTGCGGAACAGGGACAGAATCAGGCAACGACGTAGTCAGCAAACGTAGCAGAGGTCAAATCCGGATCTGGCAGCGAGGTACAAAAACAGTAGGCAGGAGGGTAGTCAGAAAACACGCAGAAGTCAGCACACAGGAATCACCAACCAAATAGAACGTAACAGGAGCAAGGAAAATCAGAACTATCTCTCGCAGTGGTCATGTGACAGAAGGGGGAATAAGAAGGGTGTGATGTCTTCCCATTGGCTGTAGCTGAACGCTGGCAACTTCAGCTGGAAGACACATGCCACCCACAGTCAGCCAGCAGTACTGCAGATGCCAAGCTAACCCAGCCCAGTGGATGATCGGAGCCTGCGGCCACCGGTGCCGCTGGCATCGACTCCTCTCCCATCACCAGCACCATCCACGGCAGGAACACGGCGTCGCCTGGCGATCGGAGCAGAAGTCGCTGGAGCAGACTCCGGCGGTGACGTAACACTTTTTTTGAAATAAACCCCCCCCCTGTTTTACCCCTTTATTAACCCCCAAAACACTCAGGTCTGACGTAATCCACGCAAGGACCAACAAAGATTCTGGCTCTGCTATGTCTGAAGTGACAGCGCGCAGTCATAGAACTTGACCGACTCCAGCTGTCGGTCTTTATCATGGCTGGGTATGAAAATTTGGGGGGATTGCACACCGTTTTTTAAATTATTTATGTAAATACCTACTTAAAAAAAAAAATCCGCATGCGGTCCCTCTTATTTTGATAGGCAGCCAAGATAAGTGCACAGCTGGGGGTATAATTCTCTGTCTATATTTTCCTTAATTGATTTTCCTATATGTCTGTCTCCTAGCATGCATTGTGTAATGAATGGACCATGATAACTGAGACTACTTTAGCCTTTGTATGAGGTGGAGAGATTACTCTGCTAATCCCACTAAGGGTAGCCTTAAACATTATATTACTTTTGACTGAAAAGCTATATAGCCAATGCTCCTTACCCACCCCATCCACATGCATTATTAGTTCAATTGAAGGTTCATGCTTTTTCTGTTGGAAGACGGGAGTAAGCTGCTACTAGACACCTTTAGGGACAGCTTTTCTGCCCGAGAAAAAAAGATTTGGGCAGTTAAAATTCAAGTGCACAATTATTTTCTCTTCTGACATCGATGGTACTCCCAAAGAGTCAGGAGGCTTTGTGTATCCCATTTTGTGATTCTACATTTTCTTTTAGAAACTGGACCAAACATGAAAGCTCATCACTTTGTCCACATCATATGACTATATGCACATCACATTTAAGACATTTTTTTAATCTGTACACTCACTCAGAGGTCGAAGTTAAAAGGGTTGTGCACCACTCTGAAAACCACTTCTCAGTCCCTACAGTACGTTTTCACCCCCTCCCAGTAAAATAACAACATATACTCCCCTCCAATG
Organism: Anomaloglossus baeobatrachus; assembly: GCF_048569485.1. Taxonomy (NCBI): domain Eukaryota; kingdom Metazoa; phylum Chordata; class Amphibia; order Anura; family Aromobatidae; genus Anomaloglossus; species Anomaloglossus baeobatrachus. Next base: position 560,739,852 of record NC_134355.1, on the reverse strand, counting down.
CAGGCCCTTTCCAGTGGTGGTAGCACTGGCTCTCCTGGGGATCATTTGATATTGTTCTATTACATGATCCCTGCGGCCAATCAGTGCTAGCTTTGCTCTCCCCTCCTTTGGACATATATGTGCTCCAGAAGAAGTGCGGGCTGTGGCTTCTATCTGACATCATCCGGAAGTCAGATTTGTCTATAGCAGAGGAGAATGAAGTCAGTGCTGATTGGGCACAGCAATCGTGTAACATTAAATGTCCGTGGGAGAACCAGTGACAACACTCTTTAACGGTGCTGGCATCGGAGGTGAGTACAAGTGTTTATTTTCATGTGGGGGGGGACATAGTGGACAACTCCTGTAACCCCTGGCTATATGCTTGACTGAAAGTAGCATCTATCACTGCAGGAATTCATTGTAAAAAGCATATATGGTTAACCTAGTGTTTTTTTTCTTGCTATGTGCTTTTATTTGGTTGATTTGGATAGCTCAGAGTGTGTAAGGACAAAGAGAATGGTAACACCTAATTGTCAATTTATTTGAACATTTGCAGGAAGAATAAAGAAACATTGCAAAGAGTTTGTAGTAACAATGCTTCAGAATTGTTACTTGATACAAAATGCAAGAATTTAGTACAATTACCTAAACCGGATTCAACAGCAACCCTGATGTTTATTTTCCATTATAAAGTTAAATTGTCAACTATAAATGGTATCTGATCTACAGACAGAATGTTATAAAGCAGGAGGAGCTGATCAGATTGATATAAACCATACACTTTGTTTTATATCCCAGAACCTTCAATGATTTAGGTCCATTGGGCGGTTTTATTCAGTGATTGACAGCCTTCCCTGTATGACTCTGCATGCAGAGATGGCAATCATTCACTGTGTAGGAGCATCCACTGGACTCATATACAAACAAAAGGGATTTCAATGAATAAAATATGTTAATCTTTTCCAGCAAAATGGTATATAGTTCTGCTCAGCTTCTCCTTCTTTATACCATGTTACCCATAGATCAGACTGCACATAAAGCATGATGGGTTAAAACTTTTAGTAACTTTACTTTTCTTACTTTTAAAGGGAACCTGTCACCAGAATTTTCCACTATTAAACTAAAAGAATCCCTTTCTGCAGCTCCTGGGCTGCGTTCTAGAAAGGTTCATCTTGCTACTGGCCCCCACTTTCAGACCTAAATAACAACTTTATAAAATATTACCTTTTGCTATGGTAATGAGGTTTACTGGCCACGGGGGCGGGATGTATTTCGTCCGTTATCCCCCCTCCTGACACTCTTCGCCGTCCCCCAGTGTTCATTTACATAGATGAGGCCGCCGCCCTCATGTTCCACAGTGCTCCTGAAGTCTCGCGCATGTGCAGTGGCACTATCGCGGGACTGAGCACTGTTTTCAAATCGCGAGCGCCGGTGATGTTATTGCGCAGGCACGAGATTATGGGCGGCGCTGTGAATGTCATCACCAGCATCATCCAAGTACCCGCCCATAATCTCGTGCCCGCGCTTATACCTCTGCCTCTACCGTTAAGCGCTTAACGGATCCATTGAAGCGTTCCAGAGTTATAACCTCATAAAGTGCCACTGGTCAGAATTGCAAAAAATGGCTGGGTCATCAAGGTTAAAACAGGCTGGGGGCTGAAGGGGGACCAGTATGGGACATAACTATAAGCAGAGGACCAGGAAAGGGCACATTACTACAAGAAGAGGACCTGCATGGGCAGATTAGTAAAAGGGGACAGTGATGGGACACATTACTACAGGATGGGCACATTACTATAGGATGGGGACAAGGTGGGCACATTACTAAGGGATGGGGATAAGTCTGGGGACATTACTATAGGATTGGGACATTACTATAGGATGGGGACATTACTATAGAATACCGCTGATTTGTCCATCTGTCTCACTCTCTCTCCATATATACACTACCCACAAAATGTTATGGATATTTGGCTTTTAGGTGAAATTCATGGAAAGCATAAAAAGTTCACGCTAAAGTGATATTTTGTCATGAAAGTAGGGTATTTAAGTAGAAGCATGCAATGGTGATTTCCTCATCTCAAGCAATGTATTGAAACAAAAGCCAACATCAGTGGTGGGTATACCCCCACCTCCATAAAAAATATCAATGCCTCCATTATTTGTTTAGTGGCCTTGAGCATCAATTACAGCTTGACAACAACATCATATGCTGTTCACAAGTCAAGTGATTGTCTGCTGAGGGATGGCATCCCACTCTTCTTGAAGGGAGGCGCTCAGGCAATTGAGGTTCTGGGGTACAGAGTTACGATCCTCTACATGGCAACTCCGCTAATCCCAGCTTTTTTCTATAGAATTCAGGTCTGGAGAAATTTGAGGTACTCCACTCTTCAGCAGCTGGTCCCTTATGATGCAACCTTGAAGAGCTGGAGCATTGTTGTCTATGACAATGAAATTAGGCCTGTGTTGTTCATGCAGAGGCACATTGACTGGAATAATAATGTTATTTAAGTAGTAGGGGCAGTTCTGTATTGACTAGATACACCTGCACACACACTATTACCACCACCGCCAATGGCTCGTCAGGTGGCAACAGTGGCTTATGCATACTGCTCTACTTGACGTCTCCAACATTGTTGGCGGCCATCATTGCGGCTCAGCGTGAATCAACTTTCATCAGTGATCAGCACTGAGGCCCACTGGTCCCTTGTCCACAAAGATGATGACGCCTGAGCCTGGTAGTGTGGTCAGGTATCCTTGCAGGTCGTCTAGCACTCAAACCACACTAATGTAAATGGTTTTGGGTGCCTCTCCCCTCCCTTAAATGTGCCTGGAGTTGTGTAGCTTTTATGATCCGGTTCGAAAGGGTATTGTTCACAATGAAGCGGTCATCAGTGTGGGATATGGTCAAAGGACGTCCACTTCTGTCTTTTCTGTGACTTTCCAGTCCTTCTATATCTCTGTTGCAACCTGCTGATGATACTCTGTGACACTCTAAGCTCTCTGGCTAATTTGGAGAACATCCTGCTTGAAGGCTCAGAAAGGTGACATACTGTTGATCAATTGTTAGGTGTTGTCTTGGTCTCATGATGTCAAATTGGGAACAGCATAACAAGAAAAACTGTTTAAATACTAAATCAAATTGAACCCACAAAATGTATGGGGTGATCCATGGATCAAGCATCTGTTAAGAATTTTGCCATTAGGTCCTTGTTGGAGAACAGCAAGTTGTGCAAATAGTACTGAAACATTGAACAGTTGGACATGTGCATTCAAAAATTTAGAGAAGGTCACATTAAGTTCACCTGAAAAGGTTAGAGGGCATTTAGGCTATGTGCCCACGGGCGCTCGTACCTGCGGATGTATCCACAGGTACGAGCGCATGTTTCCCGCAGCTGCCCGCCGGCGTCCGCAGCTATTTTTAGCTGCGAGATTACAGCGGAATAGCTGCAGGAAACATGCGGACATTCATGCGAATTACCTGCGGACGTCCCGGCCTCTATCTCCATAGCGGAGGGCCGGGACATCCGCAGGTAATTCCGCATGAATAATTGACACGCAATTATACGTGCGGATGCAGACATCCGCAGCATGTTCGGCAGCCGCACTTTCCGCAGCGTGGACACAGCACTCCCCATGTCCCATAGGATAACATGGGGAGTGACTGTACATGCTAAAACCTGCGGATTTATCTGGAAAATCCAGATAAATCCGCATGTTTTCCACGGCAAAATCCGCAGATGCAAGCTCCTGTGAGCACATAGCCTTAAGGATCATCCTGAAATTTCACCCGAATATATATATATATATATATATATATATATATATATATATATATATATATAATATATATACTGTCAGGGCCAGGCGGTCGGGCAGACCCAGGAGGTGGATCCACTGGTCCGAACTCTAAGATGGTGGTAAGGAGTCCGGTAGCTGAAGCACTATGGGCAGCAGAACAGTCCGTGCAAGTGAGTGTAACGGAGAAGTCCCTGGGACCACGGAGTCACAGATGGTAGTCCGGGTGACGTAGCTCAGGTTCGGAAGCCGAGATGAGGTCAGGCGGGGTCCGGAACCTTTGGAGCGAGATGACGGGTCACCGCAGGGATCCGAGATGGTACGGACTGTCAGATGGCAGACGGACAGCGTGCGGGGTTCGGGATTCAGCAGGACCGGATGCCGAGGCAGGATCAGCTCTAGAAGAGAGATACGTGAGTATGGCAAGGAGACACAAGGAGACCTGACTCCTAGCTTGGAAAACACGAAGATCAGGCCCCGCCCCCTTGGACAATAAACCCTTATATACCCTGTACCTGTTTAGCTTCATTTCCTGTTAATGGACGCTGGCCCTTTAAGAAAGGGTCAGTGACCGCGCGCGCGCCCTAATGCGCATGCGCGCCGCCCGGGTGCCAGAAGCCAGGGAAGGAAGCTGAGGGGAGGACGCAGGGGAGCCGGCCAGGGCCTGGGAAGCCGTCAGACGCCGGGATCGGAGGCCAGGGAACCTGGGAAGGACGGGCACCGGAGGCTGGAGAGCGGGGAGCGTGGCAGGTGAGCCGGGGAGCGGGGCTGAGGACCCGGGGAGCGGGGCAGAGGACCCGGGGAGGGGAGCCGAGGACCCGGGGAGCGTGACAGTACCCCCCCCCCCCCACGCCCCCCTCCCCGCAACCGGGACATGAAGGCACGGATCAGAGGAGTGCCCACGTTCTCCCTGGGCTCCCAGGACCTATCCTCAGGACCATACCCCTCCCAGTCCACCAGGAAGAACTGTCGGCCACGAACAGTCTTCATGGCCACGATATCCCTTACCGCATAGATGTCGTCCTCGGCAATAGGAGGAGGAGCCGGACTGGCAGCAGAGGAGAAGGGACCAAGGAAAACCGGCTTGAGCAGAGAGACGTGGAAGGAGTTGGGAATCCGCATCGTGGCCGGAAGCCTCAGTTTGTAGGAGACCTCATTGATCTTGCTGAGGACCTTAAACGGCCCGATGTAGCGAGGACCCAGCTTGTAGGAAGGTATCTTCAATCGGATGTACTGGGAAGCAAGCCAGACCAGGTCACCAGGAGAGAAACACGGAGGGTCCAGGCGCCTCTTGTCGGCGTGTTTCTTCATCCGCTGGGAAGCGCGCCCAAGGGACGCCTTGACAGAGTCCCAAATGGTAGCGAAGTCACGGGCTACAGTATCAGCAGCAGGGACATCCGAAGAAGGGGATATAGGCAACGGGATGGAGGGCTGAAGTCCGTAAACGACATGGAAGGGAGACTTGGAGGACGACTCACTGATGTGGTGGTTATGGGAGAATTCAGCCCAAGGCAGAAGCGTGGACCAGTCGTCGTGATGGGCGTTGACATAGTGACGTAAGAAGGAGGTCAAGATTTGATTGACCCTCTCCACTTGGCCATTAGACTGAGGATGGTAAGCAGAAGAAAAGTCCAGAGTCACTCCCAGATGTTTGCAGAGCGCCCTCCAGAAGCGGGAGGTGAACTGAGTTCCCCTGTCGGACACGATGTGGGATGGAAAGCCATGCAAGCGGAAGATGTGATGTATATAGGCTTCCGCGAGTTCCTGAGCAGAGGGCAGTCCGGCCATAGGGACGAAGTGAGCCATTTTGGAGAACCGGTCCACCACGACCCATATGACTGTGTGCCCGGAGGATAATGGCAAGTCCGTAATAAAGTCCATCGCTATGTGTTGCCATGGAACTGAGGGTATAGGCAGAGGCAGAAGACGGCCATATGGCAGGTGCTTGGGCGTCTTGTTCCTGGCACAAGAGGAGCAGGCAGAGACGAAAGCAGTGACGTCCGTGCGAAGGGATGGCCACCAGTAATGGCGTACAATCGCACCCCATGTTCTCTTCTGACCTGCATGACCGGCTGTTTTTGAGGCATGACCCCAGTGTAAGACTTTTTTCCTGTCGGTCTCAGAGACATAGGTCTTCCCGGGCGGTATCTGGGCCAGGGTGACAGGAGCCACCGGAATAATCTTGCTAGGAGAGATGATAGGTTGGGTACTCTCTTCCTCCTGCTCCATGGGCATGAGAGACCTAGACAGGGCATCAGCGTGTACATTCTTGTCCGCGGGTCGGAAATGGAGCTGGAAATCAAACCTGGCAAAGAATAAGGACCACCTGGCTTGCCGTGGGTTCAGTCGCTGAGCGGACCGAAGGTATTCCAGGTTCTTGTGGTCCGTGTAGATAATCACGGGGTACACTGCTCCTTCCAGGAGGTAGCGCCACTCCTCCAGAGCCAGTTTGACCGCCAATAGTTCTCGGTCACCGATGGTGTAGTTGCGTTCAGGCGCTGAGAAGCTCTTGGAGAAAAAACCGCAAGTCACCATCTTCCCGGAGGAGGACTTCTGCATGAGCACTGCTCCGGCTCCTGAGGAGGAGGCATCCACCTCCAAGGTGAACTGGCGGTTTAACTCCGGTCGGTGGAGTACAGGAGAGGAGGCAAATGCTCGCTTCAGAGAGCAAAACGCGGCGTCGGCCGCAGGTGACCAGTCCTTTGGATTAGCCTCCTTCTTGGTCAAGGCGGAGAGAGGAGCAGTCAGGGCAGAGAAGTGAGGGATAAACTGGCGGTAGTAGTTGGCGAATCCCAGGAACCGTTGGATTGCCTTCAGTCCAGAAGGGGGAGGCCAGTTGAGAATGGAGGAGACCTTCTTTGGATCCATCTGCAGCCCTGTACCCGAGATGATGTATCCCAGGAAAGGGAGAGAAGACTGCTCAAAGACACACTTCTCATATTTGGCGTAGAGACGATTCTCTCTCAGTCTCTGTAGAACCAGCCGTACGTTCTCTCTGTGGGTCTGGAGGTCCGGAGAGAAGACAAGGATGTCATCCAGATAAACTACTACACAGATGTAGAGGAGGTCCCGGAAAATGTCGTTCACCAATTCTTGGAATACGGCAGGAGCGTTACACAGACCGAAGGGCATTACGCAGTATTCATAGTGCCCATCGCGAGTATTAAACGCGGTCTTCCATTCGTCCCCAGAGCGGATACGAACTAGGTTGTAGGCACCCCGAAGATCCAGTTTGGTGAACACACGGGCTCCTCTGAGCCGGTCGAACAATTCGGGGATGAGCGGCAGGGGGTACTTGTTTTTTATGGTGATCTGATTCAAACCCCGGTAGTCAATGCATGGGCGTAGGTCACCCTCTTTCTTCTTAACGAAGAAGAAGCCTGCTCCCGCAGGAGAGGGGGATCTCCGGATGAATCCCTTTGCCAGGCTTTCTGTGATGTAGGTAGACATGGCCCTGGTTTCGGCTGGAGACAACGGATATATCCGTCCTCGAGGTGGTGTTGTTCCTGGGAGCAGGTCGATGGCGCAATCGTAGGGACGGTGTGGCGGAAGTACCTCAGACTCCTTCTTGTCAAAAACGTCTGCGAAGGACCAATAGGCCGAGGGCAGTTCCGGTAGGTTCTCTGGAACCGGAGGTCGTCGGATGGGTTGAATAGACTTCAGACACCTCTCATGACAGGCGGAGCCCCATCGGGTGATTTCGCCAGTGCCCCAGCTGACTGATGGTTCGTGTGTCCGCAACCAGGGAAGTCCCAGCAGGATTTGATGGGACATGTGTGGAAGGACGTAGAGAGCGATGTTCTCGGTGTGCAGGGCACCGATACGCAGTTCGACCGGCCTGGTGACCCAGGAGATGGTATCAGCGAGGGGTCTCCCATCCACAGAGGCAATCACTAGGGGCTTATCGAGTAGAGTAACAGGCAACTGGTACTTGTCCACCGTGGCCTGCTGGATGAAATTGCCTGCTGCTCCAGAGTCGAGGTATGCCTCAGCCGTGAAGCGCGTCTCTCCCGCTGACACTTGCACGGTCCACATAACCGGGTCTGAGAGAGTCCCAGCACCTAGGGTGGCCTCTCCTACCAACCCTAGGCTTTGGAGTTTCCCGGCCTCTCTGGACAGGAGCGTAGCAGGTGTGTGTCCTCTCCGCAGTAAAAACAGAGACCCTTGGCGAGCCGCTCTGCTCGACGTTGTTCAGACCGCCGTACTCGGTCAATCTGCATGGGCTCGTGGACGGGAATCCCAGCTGTTGATGACTGAGGTACGGAGGGCTTCCGTGGAGGAGAGGAATGCCGTACCGGACGTCTCTCACGAGATAGCTCTTTGGAGCGCTCCTGAAAACGAATGTCCACTCGAGTTGCTAGGGCAATCAGGGCATCTAGGGTGGAGGGCACGTCACGACCCGCCAACTCGTCTTTGATGCGACTCGAGAGTCCTTCCCAGAAGGCGGCTGTTAGGGCCTCATTATTCCACCCGAGTTCTGAAGCCAAAGTGCGGAAACGGATGGCATATTGGCCTACCGTCAGTGTTCCTTGACGTAAGCGGAGAAGGGATGAAGCAGACGCAGAGGCGCGTCCCGGCTCGTCAAAGGTGCTGCGAAAGGCCTGCAGGAACTCTTGAAGGTCCTTGGTCATAGGGTCCTCCTTCTCCCACAAGGGGTTCATCCACGCCAGTGCCTCGCCCTCTAGGTGAGACATGATGAAGGCGACCTTGGCTTGGTCGGAGGCAAACAAATGTGGCAGCTGCGTGAAATGAAGGGAGCATTGGTTTATGAAGCCCCTGCAGGTCTTGGGATCTCCGGCATAACGAGGTGGTGAAGCCAAACGGAGTCGGGAAGCATCCGAAGAGGCTGCCACGGGTGCGGGAGCCGTGGATTGACTAGTGGAGGCCCGGAATGTTGAAGGCGTAACTGCCGCTTGTAACGTGTACAGGCGGGTGTCCACGGAAGTCATAAAGTCCAACATGCGGGTCTGGACTTCACGCTGGCGTTGGAGTTCCTCTTGCAAGGCCGCTAGTGCTGCAGCGGGATCCATGGCCTGATCTTACTGTCAGGGCCAGGCGGTCGGGCAGACCCAGGAGGTGGATCCACTGGTCCGAACTCTAAGATGGTGGTAAGGAGTCCGGTAGCTGAAGCACTATGGGCAGCAGAACAGTCCGTGCAAGTGAGTGTAACGGAGAAGTCCCTGGGACCACGGAGTCACAGATGGTAGTCCGGGTGACGTAGCTCAGGTTCGGAAGCCGAGATGAGGTCAGGCGGGGTCCGGAACCTTTGGAGCGAGATGACGGGTCACCGCAGGGATCCGAGATGGTACGGACTGTCAGATGGCAGACGGACAGCGTGCGGGGTTCGGGATTCAGCAGGACCGGATGCCGAGGCAGGATCAGCTCTAGAAGAGAGATACGTGAGTATGGCAAGGAGACACAAGGAGACCTGACTCCTAGCTTGGAAAACACGAAGATCAGGCCCCGCCCCCTTGGACAATAAACCCTTATATACCCTGTACCTGTTTAGCTTCATTTCCTGTTAATGGACGCTGGCCCTTTAAGAAAGGGTCAGTGACCGCGCGCGCGCCCTAATGCGCATGCGCGCCGCCCGGGTGCCAGAAGCCAGGGAAGGAAGCTGAGGGGAGGACGCAGGGGAGCCGGCCAGGGCCTGGGAAGCCGTCAGACGCCGGGATCGGAGGCCAGGGAACCTGGGAAGGACGGGCACCGGAGGCTGGAGAGCGGGGAGCGTGGCAGGTGAGCCGGGGAGCGGGGCTGAGGACCCGGGGAGCGGGGCAGAGGACCCGGGGAGGGGAGCCGAGGACCCGGGGAGCGTGACATATATATACAGTTAGGTCCAGAAATATTTGGACAGTGACACAAGTTTTGTTATTTTAGCTGTTTACAAAAACATGTTCAGAAATACAATTATATATATATGAATATGGGCTGAAAGTGCACACTCCCAGCTGCAATATGAGAGTTTTCACATCCAAATCGGAGAAAGGGTTTAGGAATCATAGCTCTGTAATGCATAGCCTCCTCTTTTTCAAGGGACCAAAAGTAATTGGACAAGGGACTCTAAGGGCTGCAAGTAACTCTGAAGGCGTCTCCCTCGTTAACCTGTAATCAATGAAGTAGTTAAAAGGTCTGGGGTTGATTACAGGTGTGTGGTTTTGCATTTGGAAGCTGTTGCTGTGACCAGACAACATGCAGTCTAAGGAACTCTCAATTGAGGTGAAGCAGAACATCCTGAGGCTGAAAAAAAGAAAAAATCCATCAGAGAGATAGCAGACATGCTTGGAGTAGCAAAATCAACAGTCGGGTACATTCTGAGAAAAAAGGAATTGACTGGTGAGCTTGGGAACTCAAAAAGGCTTGGGCGTCCACGGATGACAACAGTGGTGGATGATCGCCGCATACTTTCTTTGGTGAAGAAGAACCCGTTCACAACATCAACTGAAGTCCAGAACACTCTCAGTGAAGTAGGTGTATCTGTCTCTAAGTCAACAGTAAAGAGAAGACTCCATGAAAGTAAATACAAAGGGTTCACATCTAGATGCAAACCATTCATCAATTCCAAAAATAGACAGGCCAGAGTTAAATTTGCAGAAAAACACCTCATGAAGCCAGCTCAGTTCTGGAAAAGTATTCTATGGACAGATGAGACCAAGATCAACCTGTACCAGAATGATGGGAAGAAAAAAGTTTGGAGAAGAAAGGGAACGGCACATGATCCAAGGCACACCACATCCTCTGTAAAACATGGTGGAGGCAACGTGATGGCATGGGCATGCATGGCTTTCAATGGCACTGGGTCACTTGTGTTTATTGATGACATAACAGCAGACAAGAGTAGCCGGATGAATTCTGAAGTGTACCGGGATATACTTTCAGCCCAGATTCAGCCAAATGCCGCAAAGTTGATCGGACGGCGCTTCATAGTACAGATGGACAATGACCCCAAGCATACAGCCAAAGCTACCCAGGAGTTTATGAGTGCAAAAAAGTGGAACATTCTGCAATGGCCAAGTCAATCACCAGATCTTAACCCAATTGAGCATGCATTTCACTTGCTCAAATCCAGACTTAAGACGGAAAGACCCACAAACAAGCAAGACCTGAAGGCTGCGGCTGTAAAGGCCTGGCAAAGCATTAAGAAGGAGGAAACCCAGCGTTTGGTGATGTCCATGGGTTCCAGACTTAAGGCAGTGATTGCCTCCAAAGGATTCGCAACAAAATATTGAAAATAAAAATATTTTGTTTGGGTTTGGTTTATTTGTCCAATTACTTTTGACCTCCTAAAATGTGGAGTGTTTGTAAAGAAATGTGTACAATTCCTACAATTTCTATCAGATATTTTTGTTCAAACCTTCAAATTAAACGTTACAATCTGCACTTGAATTCTGTTGTAGAGGTTTCATTTCAAATCCAATGTGGTGGCATGCAGAGCCCAACTCGCGAAAATTGTGTCACTGTCCAAATATTTCTGGACCTAACTGTATATATATATATATATATATATATATATATATATATATATATATATATATAAAATATATGACGTGATGCAGTTCTGTAGCCAAGGTCAGGTCCCCATCACCCCAGTATATATACCATCCCATACTACACAATCTAACTTTTCATTAATATAATCAAAAACTATCCTCAAGGTCGAGTATTAATTTATATGATAAAGTCAAATAGAGATAGCTGGTACGGTGGGGAAAATAAGTGTTTGATACTCTGCCGATTTTGTAAGTTTTACAAAGAATGGAGTGTTCTATAATTTTTATCGTAGGTACACTTCAACTGTGACAGACAGAATTAAAAAAAAAATCCGGAAAGTCACATTGTATGATTTTTAAATATTTAAGTATTTGATCACCTAGCAACCAGCAAGAATTCTGGTTCTCACAGACATATTTTTTCTTTAACCCTAGAACGCGCAATTATAGAAATCTACCATAGAAAACAAGTGACCTAGCAGGCTTGCGAGGCCCCAGGTATGCGTTCTAGGGTTAAGAAGTCCTTATACTCTGCACTCATTACCTGTATTCATTGCACCTGTTTGAACTCATTACTTGGGCTGAGCGGACCCGAACTGTAAAAGTCCGGATCCACGTGGTTTCAGAGATTCCTGGGTGCCGGACCTGGGCCCGGGATTCCAGATGTTTTGATTTGGATTCTGCACTCAAGCAATTAAAAAAAAAAAAAAAAATAGAGAAAACGAGAATAAAGCGAGTGCTTCATACGCACCGAAGCTTCGTGTCATGGTGGCACACTGCTTCCGGGTCATACATTCACTTCTTGTGCCACGATGGCATACGCATGGCTTTCCCCGCCCACCGGCCGTCTTGTCGTCTGTGATTGGTTGCAGTCAGACGCACCCCTAGCCGGTGTAACAGCACCTGCCTGCAATCACAGGCAGGCGCTGTATGCGGATCAGTACCGAGGTATAAAAATAAAAAAATACAACAATTGAAGCAGGGTCCCCAGGTATTCTGATACCCAGCACATATAAAGCCCATGGCTACATCCCCCCTTATCTTTGCTATGTATCAAAAGAAGAGGAACCGCATGCGGCTTTTTTAAAAAAATGTTTGAGTACTGCAGAAATTTTGATGTATCCTTGGCCAGATCTGTGCCTTGCCACAATTCTGTCTCTGAGCTCCTTGGGCAGTTCCTTTGACCTCATGATTCTCATTTGGTCTGATACGCACTGTGAGCTGTGAGGTCTTATATAGACAGGTGTGCGACTTTCCAAATCATGTCCTATCCGTTTAATTAAACACAGCTGGACACCAATGAAGGAGTAGAACCATCTCAAGGAGGATCACAAGAAAATAGACAACATGTGACTTAAATATGAATGTCTGAGAAAAGGGTCTGAATACTTATGACCATGTGATGTTTTAGTTTTTCTTGTTTAATATATTTGCAAAAATTACTACATTTTTGTTTTATTTCTGTACTGAAGCAAAGAGGGAAAAATTTAAAGGGGTCTGAATACTTTCCGTACCCACTGTAGCAGAGCTGAATCGCCGTGGGATCTCATGTGGATTACTTCGAACCTGCAGGGGTGTGTTAGGGTTAATAAAGAGGTGACAGAGGGTGGATTTTTGTCTTTTCCAAGTAAAGGATTTTTTTCAGTGTTTGTTTATTTACTGTCACTTACAAATTAGTGATGCGCTGTGTCATAGGTGCTGCCATTACTAATCTGGGGTTTAGTAGCAGCTGTGGGCTGTTATTAACCCCTCATTACCCCGATTGCCAACGCATCAGGGCAGTCGGGAAGAGCCACTAAAGCATTGGGCTTGTCGCATCTAATTGTTAAGGCAATTCCGAGCAGCTGGAGGCTGATATGTTAGGCTGGGTCTCTCCAGCCTGAGAATACCAGCCCCCAGCTGTAGGGCTTTATCTTGGTTAGGTATGAAAATTGGGGGGGGGGGACGCACGTCGTTGTTTTAAATTTATTTAGTTAAATAAAAAAAAAGCTGCATGCGGTTCCTCTTCTTTTGATACACAGCCAAGATAAGTGCAAGGCTGTGGCTGTAGCCTGCTTATCTCTGCTGGGTATCAGAATACCGGGTGACCCTGCACCAATTTGTTTTATTATTTATTTTTATACCTCTGTACTGAGGGTAGATGCTAGAGTGTGTATATATATATATAGATCCCGAGATAGCAGGAGTGCAGGTAGGGGGGATCAGCAGCCCAGGCAGTGAATGCGAAGCCTGAGATCAGCGTACAGCCATGCCGGAGCTTTGGTAAGTCCACTGCGCGCTCCCATTCCTCTATTCCTTCTACCACCATTTTTAATCTCCGCATTATGCTCTTGATAGACTTATATGGGGCGGATTCCAGACTGGATCCAAATTTTTTTTTTTTTTGCAAGCCCGCTCAGCTCTAATCGTTACCTATATAAAAGCCACCTGTCCACACACTCAATGACTCACACTCCAACCTCTCCACCATGGTAACACCAAAGACCTGTTTAAGGACACTAGGGGCAAAATTGTAGACCTGCACAAGCTGGGATGGGCAACAGGACAATAGGCAAACAGCTTGGTGAGAAGGAAACAACCACAGTGTCAAACATTACCATTAGTAACACACTATGCTGTCATGAATTAAAATACTGCAAAGCATGCAAGGTCACCCTGCTCACGCCACCACATGTCCACCCCCGTTTGAAGTTTGCTAATGACGATGTGGATGATCCAGAGGAGGCATGTGGTCAGCTGAGACCAAAATAGAACTTTTTTTTATCAACGCCACTCACCGAGCTTGGAGGAATAAGAAGGATGAGTACAACCTCAAGAACCCCGTCCCCACCATGAAACATGGGGGTGGAAACATCATACTTTGGGGGTGCTTTTCTGCAAAGGGTACAGGATTTTTGCACCGTATTGAAGAGTGGATGGATTGGGTCTTGTATCGTGAGATTTTGGCCAATAACCTCCTTCCCTCAGTAAGAGCATTGAAGATGGGTCATGTCTGGGTCTTTCAGCATGACCGTTTTCTGAGCCACACATCCAGGGCACCTAAGGAGTGGCTCCGTAAGAAGCATTTCAACGTCCTGAAGCAGCCTAGCCAGTCTCTAGACCTGAACCCAATAGAAAATCTTTGGAGGAGCTGAAACTCAATGTGGCCCAGGGACAGCCCGAAAATCTGAAATATCTGCAGAAGATTTCTATGGAGGAGTGGGCAAAAATCCCTGCTGCAGTGTGTGTAAACTTGGTCATGAACTACAGGAAATGTATGACCTCTGTAATTGCAAACAAAGGGTTCTCCCATTGCGCAGTATGCGCGTGCTGTCAGAATTCTGCACTACTGGCACCAGCAACAGACGGGCACGTGATCGTCAGTATACGATTTGCATACATGTGGTCACATTCTAGATTACTATTTATGGTGCAGATTCCAATTTATAAGAAACTATCGTAGCTATTAGGTTATTTAATATTATATCTGTGAACACTGCACCACTACAAGAGTGTTCTGTTATGCTGCTGTCACACATCAGTTTTTGGCATCAGGCACAATCCGCCTTGTGTGTGATGTAACGGATCCGTCGCTGATTGTGTAAAAACTGATGCGACGGATCCAGCAAAAAACGGATTTGTTGTTTGTTTGTTTTTTTTCCTTTTTCATGCCGAGAGAGAGAGAGAGAGAGTTCCCATCATCACCGCACACACTGGCATACCGCACCTATCATCACTACAGACACCGGCACTACCGTTCCCATCATCACCGCACACACCGGCATATGACAGATGACGACGAATCCGGGGCCCATAGGCTTCCATTATATAAAAAAAGCCCTACGGGGCCAGATCCGGCGCGATCCGTTTTTCCGCCGGAGACCAAAAACATTCCCTTTAACATTCCATACGGCTACCGGACAAGCAAATTTCCATCCGAAAGCCAGATGGAACGCAAGGCCATCCGGCACAATCTGGCGCTAATAGAAGTCTATGGGGGAAAAAACTCAACCGGCGGCAACAGACGCCGGATGCGTTTTTTCATGTTGTACCTGATGGTAAAAAACTGATGTGTGAAAGCAGCCTTAGGGCTCATTCGCATGTAACTGCAGAATATTCTGCAGCGATTTGACAACACATGTACGCGTCAAATCACTGCAGAAAGACTGCGTAATGAATGCAGTTTTTTTGTTTAAAAAAGCCGATTTCATGCGCTCTGGCTGCTGCCCCCACCATAGACAGAGTGGGAGCTGTATCCAGAACGCAGAAATAATTGACATGCTCATTTTATGAATGCACGGATTTGGGTCAAAATTTTAGCATCCAAATCACTGCGTTCATAAAAGCATTGTGCATGATACGTGTGCTCGATCTTCATAGATTGTGCAGGTGTGCCGCCCCCGTGCCAGCAGCCGCCGCTGTTTGGTTCCGGGCCTGCTGGGGTAGTGGCTCGAGGGTCTCTAGACTCGGGGGTCTCGTCGACACGCCGAATAAATGGGGGGGACGTAGATATACGAGCTAGGCCGTATTAAGTTCGTGACGCCACCCACGGTGTGTGGTGAGTTGGGACACCACCGCTGCTGTTATGGGGCACCCGGGGGAGATGGAGTGGCAGCTGGATGTTAACCCCTCCGTGGGTAGGGATGGTTGCCCCGGGCCTAGTGTCTCTGGTGCAGGGTGTAGCGACGGCAAGGGGGATGCTTGATTACTCACAGTCAATAAATCACACAAGTCTCTGGTAAACCAAGGTGCTGGTGGCCGGTGCCACGGCCGGTTGCATTCGAGTGGTGGTCTCTATCCTTTTCCTCTGCACTGACTTTGTGTAAGGGTATGTGCGCACGTTGCTTTTTACCTGCTTTTTACCTGCTTTTTTGCTGCTTTTTCTTCTGCGCTGTTTAATGCCAAAATGGATGTGTTCTTCTATTCAAGCAAAGTCTATGGGAATTTGGGTTTCTTGTTCACACTATGTTGTTCAAAATGCTGCCTTTTTGTGGCAGAACGTTGGTCAAAAACTCAGCTTTTCAAAGAAGCAACATGTCAATTGTTTTTGCCATTTGGGTTTTGCACTGCAAAGCTGAGTTTTTGACCAAAGTTCTGCCACAAAAAGGCAGCATTTTGAACAACATAGTGTGAACAAGAAACCCAAATTCCCATAGACTTTGCTTGAATAGAAGAACACATCCATTTGGCATTAAACAGCGCAGAAGAAAAAGCAGCAAAAAAGCAGGTAAAAAGCAGGTAAAAAGCAACGTGCGCACATACCCTAAGGTGGACTTCCCAGTCTGGAACACAGGAGTCCTCTCCTGGCTGGATGTGTCCTAAGGAGCCGTGCCCGCAGACGCTGGCCCGTGGGATCTATCGGCCCTGACGGTGACTTCTTATCCCTATCGGTGGCCTGTTGTCTTCTATGAGGGACTTTGGGTGGGACAGGACCTATAATCCTGGCCTCAATCGGTTAATTAACCAGGCCGCTGGTTTCCAGTCCTGGCTTCAGGGTCCGAGTACCCCCCTTTTGTGCTCTGGTTTCCGGGTCGGTTCCCCGTGTCGGTACCGGCGGGCTACAACCCTGTCCCGGTCCACCTCGGTTCTGCTGAGACGTATTCCCGTCTCCTGCTGACGGAGACCACCGTCTGCCTCCTAGCCAAAGGCACCAGGGCTCTTACCCTGGTACTGTTCAATTTGAACTTTCCTGCTGGAGCTACACTTAGCTCCAGCCCACACTCCTCTCCAAACTGAACTGCAAACTCTTTCTGCTTGTTTTCCCGCCCCGGGCTGTCTAGCCCCTGGGTGGGCGTGTCCCAACCGCCTGGTCACGCCCACTGGGGTGTCTGTCTTTCCCTAAGGGGGGGTGACTAGGGTTTTAGGTTGGCTGTGTGTTTCCTAAGTGGGGGATGGTGTTGTGTAGGGGCCTTTTTGTGACTACCTGGTTTTGCCAGGGCGTCACATTGGGGATGCAGGACGCATGCATTTACGTTGCAGTGCTATACACAGCGTAAATGCATGTGAGTACATAACGTGCGCATGAGCCCTTAGAGCTCAACATATCTAGAATTACACAGGTGTGTGCGATCCCATCATCTCACCATCATACATTTTAGGCCAGCTTCACACTTGCGAGTGACTCGGTGAGTCTTGCATCAGCATCACCCGGCATGGCCACACACTCTCGTGACAGGAGCGGGTCAGTTGCATGTATTTCTATGCAGCTGAGACGCTCCTGTCCAGAGAGTGTGTGTGACCATGCCGGGTGATGTCGATGCAAGACTTGCGCCGAGTCACTCGCCAGTGTGACTCCAGCCTTAGTAAAGTCTTGTTACACCTTTTACCTTTAGGAAGCAACAAGTGGTAAACATGCAAACAATGGGCCATTGCTTTATGCTTGCCCCAAGGATAAAATTTGCCAGCAAATAAATAATTACAGCAATGACAGGAAATATGTATGCCAATGTATGTATAGCGCTGTGGAATTAATAGCGTTATATAAATGAATAAAATTATTATTATTATATCTGATCCTCAAAGTTGTTGGGTTTTTTTTTGGGGGGGGGGGAGTTGATCTGAGGTATTATATTAGCTAATATCAGGAAACACATTTTATCAACCAGCTATAGCTAAGGCCAAACTACTTTCCTTCTATTTTCATGGTGTTTTTCCAATTCTGCAGTGCATACACGCACTCACACAGTGCCTCCCCAAATAGCATTAGCTTTCAAGCAGCAAGACCACCAGCAATAGTTTGTGTGGAGTGCAATCCCTTGAAATAAAGTGCTCATGAAGCATCTTTTGTTCAGCCAGAAGATTGTGGGAAAGTTTCCTAAAAGGACTATTTTATGTGAATCAATGAGTCACTAGTAATTTAGCTAAGCTTTAATAGAGGTGATTTATATTTATAGGTAGATTATTATTTCTATTTCAATTTCCTCTCAGTAATAGGGTATATTAAAAAGAAGTGCTAATAGTGTCCCTTTCCACATTCACTTTCAAACCCATCTTTTGCCCACATCCTTGAAGCTTTAATAATGAGCCATATATCCATGAGTTTAACAAAATTTGGGCTCAGAGTAATCCATCATCCTGTAAAACAATAAGACCTCAATACTAAGTTGCTTCCATATGGACATAGTGTGAAGGGCTACTCCTCTCTGCAAGAGAAACATGTTCTTTACATAACTCACGAGAATGACACCCACAGAGAATAGTTCTTGGAAAACTGTACAGCTACAGGATATACTGTGTTACATAAATGACCTACATTGTAAACTGCAGTGTATAGAAAGAGGCCCGTGAGCATTATATTTAGTCATGGTACCCATCACAGTAACAGTGCCATGTACTGTGTAGCTACATTAAACTAAAGAAACAGAAAAATCCAATGGCACAAGCAGATCCCATTTTAAAAGGGGCTGTACATGGATTATGAAAACTCTTAGGCCCTCTGCGTATCGTGCAGTTTTTGATGCATTTTTTCTGCAGTTTTGGATGCAGTTTGGTGCCCTAAATTGCATGCATCCTTAGGCTATGTGCGCACAGTGCGTTTTTCGCGGCGTTTTTGCGCGTTTTTCGGGTGCGTTTTTGGCCTCAAAACTGCAGGACTTTGCTTCCCCAGCAAAGTCTATGAGTTTTCAATTTTGCTGTCCGCACACATCTGTTTTTTTTTTACCTGCGTTTTTGAGTTAAAAAAAAAAAATGGACATGTCAGTTCTTTCCTGCGTTTTTCTGCGTTTCCCCCCCATGTAATGCATTGGAAAAACGCAGCAAAACGCAGAGATCAAAAACACAGCAAAACGCAGCCAAAAACGCACCAAATCGCGGCAAAAACGCATGCGTTTTTTTATGCGTTTTTTCGACGCAGGTGCGTTTTTGTCCGTTTTTAGCGGCCAAAAATGCAGCGTCAAAAAGGCGCAGTGTGCGAACCTAGCCTTAAACAGCAAAGTCTGAGAATTCAAAAAGGCTGTGCACACGTTGCTTCTTTTTTCCTTGCAGTTTTGGTTTCAGAAAAAAAGAAGCAGCAGGTCAATTTTCTGCGTTGTTGACCTGCATTTTTCTATTGAATATTGTGAAAAAACACATGTCCAAAACACACTCAAACGAGGCAAAAACGCATGCATTTTTTTTTATGCGTTTTTTTTTTTTGGCCAAAGGTGAGTTTTTCTGCCAGAGGGTCCATTTTTCGCTGAGGAAACAAAACGGCAACGTGTGCACATTGTCTGTGGAAACCCCCTAAAGGCTATCTTTGTGTTTAAAGTGAACCTGTCAGGTGCAATATGCACCCAGAAGCATGAGCAGTTCTGGGTGTATATTGCTAATCCCTGCCTGACCGTCCCTGTGTACACTAGCATAGATAAAGAGATCTTTAGAAAAAGTATTTCTAAAAATCTCTTATCTTATGCTAATGAGCGTAGGGACTAGTCCCAAGGGTGTTATATCTCCCGACTAGCCGCCCTCTTACCATGTTAGTATACCCACAGTGGTGTACTAACATGCTATTCAATGCTGCGTCACCAGCGGTGCAGCACTTACCTGTGTTCGCTGTGACCACACTTCTGAATGCCAGGCATTTCCGGTCATGCGCAGTATGAAGCCGGCTGTACGCGTCCCGGATTCATAGAGGTCTACTGTGCATGACTGGAAGTGTCAGTTATTCAGAAGCGTGGTTACAGCTAACACAGGTTACGCTGCATTGAAAGCTTGTGGGTGTGCTCTAACATGCTAAGATGGTGGCTAGTCGGGGATATAACACCCTTGGGACTAGTCACCGTGGTCATTAACATACAATAAAAGATCTTTAGAAATACTTTTTCTAAAAATTCTTTTATGTATGCTAGTGTATACAGGGACGGTTAGGCAGGGATTAGCAATATGCACCTAGGACTGCTCGTGGCTCTGGGTACATATTGCAACTGACAGATTCCCTTTAACCACTCCTCTTAGCAGGTACCAGGGGAACACTTTGACGTTCACCCTTTCACTCCTGTACAGGGATTTTGCATTTGCTACAAAGGCCCGTTAGTTGCATCTATTGAGCAGCTGCTGGCCAGTGCAGTGAGCTGGCATCAGGGTTGCGGACAAGCTGAGTTAAAACCAGATGGCTGGTACCAGACAAAACTAGCTAGCAATGATGAGGTCAGAAGGAAGGCCAAGGTCAAAACTAAAGAGAGAAATGTAATTAAGTCAAAATCAGGAGGCAAACGAGGTTTTATCAGTCCAGAAACAAGTTCAACTATGCATTGAGGTAAGGCTTCATTCATCTGTTAGTTTTTCCCATACAAGTTCTAGCTGTGTATTTCACTATAGTCCACAGAACTGTTTACATATTCATGTACAACATGTAGACATGTCTGATTTTGATCCGAGTTATAGATCAAACTTGTCAATGAAAGTCTATGCGTCTCTGAAAAAATCAGACAGCACCTGGATGCCATCTATGTTATCTTTTTTTTTTGCTGTCCATTTGTGCACATACTTGATTGGGGAAGCTTGAGATTCCACCATTAATGTTTTTGTTCTGCTGGCTGCCCGACTTTAGCCACTGACCAACCAGCAAAACGTAATTTACTTAAATTGAAATACTGAACAGAGTTGAGCTGCAATCATGCTGCTTAGTAGAGCAGCAAGAGCGCTGCTCAGCAAAGATATTGGCACTACTCACTAAAACCAACATGGCCTGACAGTGGAGTGGGAGAATGTAACAACCATGAATCAATCCGATTTTATGAAAGGCATTCTTAAATGTCCAAAGACAAAAATCTTGGCTTCAAAGGCTAGTCGATTTATTAGAACATCTTTGTCAAAGCCTTCATCTTTGACAAGCATGGTCTTCTTGGCCATGTGGCCAAGGTTTTTCTCCTCATTTGGCTGACAAATAGAAAGGACTACAGGTCTATCCGTTTGTCTTGAAAATATACTGTAACAGAGTGGTGAGTTAACATAACAGTTGTTTGTATCTATACTCAATGTACGCGTTATGAAACCATGGCATTTTAAGGGTCAAAATTCTACTTTGATTAGTTTCTTAAAGCACCAGTTTTTTTGTTTTCCAGTGGCACTCCGGTCGATGTTCGTCAATTTGTGACCTACAGCAATCTTTTAGGGCCTCGTTCTGGCCTTTTTCTGGCTCTCCAGAAAATTATAATAGAAACCTGAGTGCCACTTGTGCATTTTTTTTTTACCCACTCCTGGTTTTGGTCTACAAACTTTAAGGTTGGGTATTCGTAACAAACACAGACTTTATAAAAAAAAAAATCATTATTCAAGTTTGAGTGGTTTGCTACATAAAGCACCCGAACTGCAATCGAACATCTCTGTACTCGGGAACACTCGGTGCTCGGCCCAGTGCGAGCCGCTTGCAGTGTCTGAATGGCTCTCACTGGGGGTTAAATCAGCGTTATCAGATGCAGTGTGCACAAAAAAAACAAAGACACCCACACCACATCCATTCCCAGCAAGGGCTCTCTTTATAGCTGGCTTTATATGGGTGGAGAGCCAAACTGCCCAATCAGTGACTTCCAATGAGGTTCAGATCCAGAATAGAACTTTAGATAAAGTCCAGCTGAACCCGCAGAACCCGAACTTAGAGGAGTCCCCTCATCTTTACTTATAAATAATGATGTAAATTCCTGACGAAATACTGAATGTGTGAATGTGGCCCAAGGGTGAGATCAGCTGGTGCGGCTGAATGCTTGAGACCCACCAGCAGTGACTAGTAACCATAATATTTTGCCAGTAAATTATATGACCATTAGACAGGTCATTGTTTAGCGGTACACGTTTGAGTACATAACCTTATTTTGTCCCAGTGTTGTTTTCTCATCTTTAAAGACCCTTTTTCCGCTAAACCTCCCATAATCCGCTGATGAAGGCCATGCATTTCCGCTACTGGGGTCAATAAAGTAGAAAAGTACTCACTGGCCATTCGAATGAATGGCTGACCGCTATAATACAGTGATCTTATGGTACCAACACAGGAAGAGACACTATTTTTGTCACGGGTGACATACAGTCCCTGACAGAAGTTCTGTCGCTTACCCATGTTATGTAAATAAAAGCTTATAACCTGACTATAAATTCATCCATTGGTTTTATAAATTACTCTTTTGAAAGCTGAAACCCTCCCAAATTTGGTTTAGGTTATGAAAATAAAGTTGCTGCAAAGCTGAAATATTGATCATTTAATGAACACAGAAAGGTTAGATTTTGGCAAGACAAAAGTTTTGTCGCCTTGTCATATAATGCACCCAATCCTAGTTTACATCCTTGACCTCTGACAGCATGCCAAAAATCCACCCTGCGATCAAAGCCTTGATTATCAAGAGGCTGAAGACCAGATCCACTGCAGAGGTGGCTGGCACCTTTAATGTGTCTCAGCGTCAAGTACAAAGAATTAAAAAAAGTCATGTGGTTTATGGCTATAGAAGGTCACAGTGTTTGGCTGTGCAAAATGTTCCCTGACTTTTTATTGTTCCTACTATTGATATTCATTGCATTAGGCTTCGGTTCCACTTGCGTTTTGCAGGGACGAGTGCAATCCGATAAAACATCAGATTGCACCTGTCCAAGTTATGCGGATGTGTCCATCTGCGATTGATTTCTAATGCCATATCGGCATGAGAAAAGAACTGCAGCATGCTGTGTTTGGCAGTGAGTCTCGGCTCACACCCCCCATACAAGTCTATGGGTGTTTGTGTGAAACATTGCACTGTACTTGCATGTCATCCAACCGCAGTGCGATGTACGCATAGACAGGCCGCAAAGGAGAGGGAAAAAGTGCTCCCTCCCTCTTTTCCACAGCTGTGATCCGATCGCAAGATTGCATCACAGTCACATGAGCTTCGGCTGACGCTCGCAGCAGAGGGTCATTAGCATATCACTTCCAATGCTCTCGCATCAGAAGCGGTGCGTACGTTTAACAGAGGCCTTATGTAGCTTTCCTGCTGGATTTTCATCTCTCCCCCTTTAGGACCCAGCAGTGCCCTCCTTCCATCCAGCCGCTGATTATCAGTACAGTGGAACCTCGCTTAACGAGTAACCCAGTTAGCGAGTATTTCGCCTAACGAGCAAAGCTTGCTGTAAATTTGTAACTCGGTTTACGAGAAAGCTTTGCTGTACGAGTAAAATACTCACACTTCTGGTTCCGTACATCCACCGCGCTCTAACCCGCTCTTGCAGTCCACACAAACACACACAAGCACGCACAAAACACACACAAACAAACACGCACGCACATACAGTATTATGCTCACCTTACCTTCCGTTCCATCAACGGCCTCATGGTTCTTGTAGTTCGCCGGTACATCGCGACGAGGGAGGAATCCTCGCGGTGAACTGCAAGATCCAGGAGGCCGGCGATGGAACGGGAGGTAAAGTGAGCATAATATGTGTACCTTCCGTTCCATCGCCGGCCTCCTGGGTCTTGTAGTTCGCCGGTATAGGATGTGTATCGGCAAGCATCGCGACGAGGCAGGAACTTCCCCTGTCAGCCGCTACTCAAAGGCAGCACGCTGGCCAATCAGAGGCAAGCGGCTCCTGCCTTTGATGTCAGCGCTCTGGGTGCGGAAGTTCCTCCCTCGTCGTGATGGTTACCCGATACACATCCCGTACCGGTGAACAGCAAGTCCCAGGAGACCGGCGATGGAACGGAAGGCAAGTTGAGCATAATATGTGTGTGCATGTGTGCTTGCGTGTTTGTGAGTGTTTGTACGTGTTTGTACGTGTGTAGAATGGCACAATAGGGAACCAGGATGGGACATTTAGCAAGTTGTAGAACGATTTGTCTGTATTGCAATGATTTCCTCTGGGAAATCTTGCTTTGCTGAACGAGTAACTTGGTTAACAAGCACAGTCCCAGAACGGATTGTTCTCGTTAACCAAGCTTCCACTGTATTTTCCATGTGCTTACATACTCCCATCTTCCCTGGACAGGTGGCTTGCACTCATCTGTGGTATCGTTGTTGAAACTTTACCGAACATCTACCCGAGTCATCTGTGGATAAGTAGCTCATGCATTTTCCCAGTGTGTCCTCCTTGTGTCTTCTATATTGTTTAGTGGGGTTGACGAAGAGCTCATCCCACCCAGTCCCTATTTAGGGTCCAGCACTAAGGATACCTAGGGTCAGGTATCCAGCTCGGCGCATAGGTTTGGAACCTATCTAGTGTGGTGAGGGACCACAGGGACCAGCAGTGGGTTTGGTCAGGGGTCACAATCTCCCCCTTCCTAAGACACAGGGTTTCCCTTCCCTTTCGCCGTTTGCTTGGTCCTTTCCCATAGCTAGCATGACAGTTTGTTAGAGACTCATGGTGACTTGGTGGTAGATAGTAATAAATCATATGAAGTGTTCTCATGTCAAGGACATGGCCGCCTCCACTACATGAATTTAGGAGACTTGCAGTGAAGCTCGCACTCATTGACTTGCACTTTTCTACTTTTCTGTCCAGCCCTGGATAGAAAGTGCTTGCATTGCATTTAACTTTGGCTTTAACTCTCAGAAAATTGACTCTGCAGTTTTAACGGTGAGACTGCTCTCCAGTATGTCACTGATAATGTCCCAAAACGCTGACTTTTATTACTGTCAGATGAAAGATTCAGATCTCTCCTAAATACATGCAGCTGTATGGGGGAAGGGCAGCTAAAGGTACTTTTAAACATAAACATGAGCAAATCATCTTGCTGAGTCTGTACCTTTAAAGACCGCTTTCCCACCAATGTGAGTGTGAATAACCAGACCATGCCTAAGGGAAGCACAATGAGTGTACTGGGGCATCATGTAAATATTAATGTTAGCTGTCTGAGGCCGACCTCGCGTAACCCCATGGTGTCAGAGCCATAGAAATCTGGGAATGGTTAATCAAGGTCAGAAGGAATGAGTAGAGATTAAATTGTTTACATGATAGAGACGGCATGGTATACAATATTTGTTTATTCAAATAAAAGGAGGGAGGATCCCTCTGAGTATACAGATCTCTGTGACTTATTAGGCTCTTCCTCCTGTTACACAAAAATCTCCGGTCGTAAAATTTTTGCAAACAGTAATTGTGATGTGCAAATGAGCATCAAAGTCATGTGTGGTTTGGTGTGTTCTTCGGGTACTGTACTTGGGGTAAGTTGTTGGGCTGCCCTGTTTTATAAAGAAGAGTTCCCATGAGTCTAGGGAATGGCTGGATTACATTATCTACGCAGAACTCTCCCAAGAAGGACAAGATGTAACCTCACTTAACTGAATACAGAACGCAAGAATATTTTCTAGCTTTAATGATTATATGTTTCTAATGATTGGGTCATGCGGACCTCATCCCCCACAGAAAGTTAAACCTGCTTTTTGTTGCATATACCAGTCTAATATATCCAGGATCTTTCCCGATTTTCATGCTCTTTAACTTGCCATCCACTCCTTTTGAATGGGCGGTTTATTGTCATCAACATTCTGCCGCCACTATATGTGCTGGAACTCGTTTTCCAGCATGCACTGCTCCAGCCATTGTCCAGTAGCTTTTCTGTCATAGAATAAAAGTCTCCTGTTTCATTTGTGTCTCTGCAGATTGACAGTCAAAAAAGCAGAAGCCGAGAAAAAAAACACCCCAGCCCCAACTTCTTGTAATCCTTCTTTGTGATAGAAACGGATTGCACTTTGCAACAGGCAGCAGACAACAATTTAGATAGATTGGGAGACACCTGCAGTAGTGGTTAGCACTTTGGCTTGATTTTTCAGTATAAAATGTCTTTTGAGTGCTTTTGATGGCCATTATATTGACCATCAGAGATAAGGTGACTACCCCGGCAAGCTTCGTCAATTGCCTTGCCTAGACCCTACCAAGTAAACGGATTTGTGTTAAGTGCTGGTGCTTCGATGCCCACCTGACCCTTTCTTAGAAATAAATATTCTTCTAAAAAGGATTTTGTAGCAGCTTTGGATACCATTTTACCTTTGCATTTAGTAGGACCAAAGGGTTTTGAAATATTCTTCAATACTATCTAACCTGATGACTATTGACATGAGATATATAGAACAATTTAGAGTAGCATATAGAAGTAAAGACTCAGGGTTTATTTATTTTTTTTTTTTTTATTGATTGTCTCCTGTGTCTTAAGCCTGCTTTACACGTTACAATGTATCGTGCGATTGCATTTGCGACCGCACCTGCCCCCATCGTTTGTGCGGCATGGGCAATTTCTTGCCTGTGTTCCACAATGCTGTAAACCCCTGTCACACGTACTTACCTTCCAAACGACCTCGCTGTGGGCGGCGAACATCCACTTCCTGAAGGGGGAGGGACGTTCGGTGTCACAGCGACGTCACACAGCGGCCGGCCAATAGAAGCGGAGGGGCGGAGATGAGCGGGACGTAAACATCCCGCCCACCTCCTTCCTTCCGCATTGCCGGCGGGACGCAGGTAAGCTGTGTTCATCGTTCCTGGGGTGTCACACGGAGCGATTTGTGCTGCCCCAGGAACGATGAACAACAGGACGTGCGATTTTTAGAAAATGAGCGACGTGTCAGCGATGAACGAGAAGGTGAGTATTTCTGCTCGTTCATAGGTGTCACACGCTACAATATCACTAACGAGGCCAGATGTGCGTCACTTACGACTTGATCCCGCCAACATCTCGTTAGATATATCGTAGCGTGTAAAGCCCGCTTTAATCTCACAGAATGGTATCTCTACTTGTATTGGTGTGGCACATAATGGCACTCCTACTGCATATAAATCTAATTTAATGACTGAAAACTGCTCTGCTAACATAATATATGAATGGTCAAAATTGTTGGTGCCCCTCATGTAATGAAAGAAAAACCCACAATGGTCGCAGAAATAACATGAATCTGACAAAAGTAACGATAAATCAAAAATCTATGAAAATGAGCAAATGAAAGTCAGACATGCTTCCACAGAATTAAAAAACCCTCAAAAACTCATGAAACAGGCCTGGACAGAAATGATGGTACCCCTGAAAATAATGTGACAAAAGGGACATGTTAAATCAAGTTGAGTCCACTAATGAGCATCACATGTGTGTACAATCTTGTAATCAGTCAGTGGACCTGTATATAGGGCTACAGATACTCACTGTGCTATTTGGTAACATGGTGTGTACCACACTCAACATGAACCAGAGGAAGCGAAGGAAAGAATTGTCTCAGGAGATTAGAAAGAAAATTATAGACAAGCATGTTAAAGGTAAATTTTATAAGACCATCTCCAAGCAGTTTAATGTTCCTGTTACTACAGTTACACATATTATTCAGAAATTTAAGATCCATGGGACTGTAGCCAACCTCCCTGGACTTGGCCACAGGAGGAAAATTGATGATAAATCAAAGAGATGAATAATATGAATGGTAACAAAATAGCCCAGAAAAACGTCTAAAGAAATTACAGGTGAACTTTAAGCTGAAGGAATATCAGTGTCAGATCGCACCATCCGTCGTTGTTTGAGCCAAAGTGGACTTAATGGGAGACAACTAAGGAGGACACCATTGTTGAAAAAATATCATAAAAAGGACAGACTGTAATATGTCAAGCAACATGTTGACAAGCCACAAAGCTTCTGGGAGAATGTCCTATGGACAGATGAGACAAAAACTGAACTTTTTTGGCAAGGCACATCAGCTCTATGTTCACAGACGGTAAAATGAAGCATATCAAGAAAAGAACACTATACCTACTGTGAAACATGGAGGAGGCTCTGTTATGTTATGGGGCTGCTTTGCTGCATCTGGCACAGGGTGTCTTGAATCTGTACAGGGTACAATGAAATCTCAAGACTGTCAATGGATTCTAGAGAGAAATGTGCTGCCCAGTGTCAGAAAACTTGGTCTCAGTCGCAGGTCATGGGTCTTGCAACAGGATAATGACCCAAAACACAAAGCTAAAAACACCCAAGAATGGCTAAAAGGAAAACATTGGACTATTCTGAAGTGGCCTCTATGACCCCTGACCTAAATCCTATTGAGTGTCAGGTTTCCAGGTTTTCCAGTTCTCTTTTGAATGAGCTTGCCCTCAGTTAACATGGAGTTTAAGGTTCTGTTGCCCTACTTCCTGTCCAGCTGCTTAAAAGGCCGCCTCTCAGCCCAGTCCAGTGCCTGAGTATACTGCTTGCTGTGTGCTCCTGCTTTGCTGTTTCTACTTCCTGATTGCCTTGGATTCTCCTGAAACTCTACCGACCGACTCTGGACCATACCCGGTTTTCTTCAAGCTGTGCCCGGACTCCGTCTGCCGTCTTTGATCAGCACTCTGCCCGGTTCCTAACCACTCTGGACAATCATCCCGTACGGACACTCCTGGACTATACCACTTGCCCCTTGTGTACCGGCTGCCGCACATTTAGGCCTTCCGGGGTTGATTGCCGGACAGTCCCTGTACAGGGGTTCGCTCTGGTGGTCTCCCTGGGGGAGTCCGGTGCGTGGCCCCGGGAATCCCCTTCGCTCCGTTTTGTGTGTTGTTTTACTGTGTTTATTCCCGTTGTGTATCTACTGTGGTGACATATTACATAACATCTTGTACCAAGAACTCGTCTCTGTTGTCATTGCCCTAACGCAATCGAAATCCTCAGAACATACAGTAGTATTACATTGAGCATCTTTGGAAAGAGCTGAAACATGCCGTCTGGAGAAGGCAACTGAAGCAGTTTGCTCTTGAGGAGTGGCCAAAATACCTGTCGAGAGGTGCAGAAGTCTCATTGACCGTTACAGGAATCGTCTGATTGCAGTGATTGCCTCAAAAGGTTGTGCAACCAAATATTACGTTAAGGAGGAGGACGCCATCATTTCTATCCAGGCTTATTTCATGAGTTTTATTTTTTTTTAAATTCCGTGGAAGCAAAAAAGCAGCAATATCTGACTTTCTTTTGGTCATTTTCATATATTTTTTATTTATTATTACTTTTGTCAGATTCAAGCTATTTCTGTGACCATTGTGTTTTTTTCTTTAATTGAACGAGATACCAACAATTTTGACCACGTGTGTATGCAAACGTGATCATGTAGCCTTGTTAATTATGGCATCCATTACTCCTCTCCATCTGCTTCCTCTTCTTGGAAATCTAAAAGTAGTAAAAAAAAAAAAAGGGTTGGATACAGAATTCTTTTTTTGTACTAGATGCTGAAGATTTAACCATCATAATATGATCATTGATATTTTCTATTTGCTTATTTGCCATTTTCAGCTGTGTTTGAAGTGCCCCCGTGTCAGGGGCGACTCCATCCAAATAAAATCCTTGTTCACGTTTTTCCTGATTCCTTCTTACTAATTGTATATAACTTTAACATCTTTTTTGTACATTCATAGCCAGTAGATATATAGTCTAAATTGTGAGTGTTCAGTGGTTTTTACCTTTTAATGGCTGGCTGAAAAGATATAAACAAATTGTAAGCTTTTGAGATTACTCAGATCTCTATATAATCATTCTTAATAGTTTTTGTAGCTTCCTTTGATCTGTTATTTGACTTCCAGTTAACTAATTACCAACACTATGCAGTACCACGTCAGCGTTTTTTTTTTTTGTTTTTTTTTTTACTGCTGGAGTGGTGCTTCTGAGCCAAGTCCCCTTCCTTTAGTCTCATACTCACCCTCTGGTGTCTTCATCTTCCAATCACGCCACTCACATCTGTCTCTGACACTTTGTGACTTGCCGGGTCGCTCTTGGTGAGCACTGGAGGTTACTCTTCAATACAAGTTTATGAGAGCCTTGTTTTGGCTTCATTCTGACTCCCATAGACTTGCACTGAGAGTTTGTCACATGACTTCTGACTTCTTGTCAATCAGAAGTTGCGGTCACAAGATGGCGCCGTGGGACTGGAGCAACACCGAAAAAAGGTGAAAATGCTGGAGGGTGAGTATAATACTGAGGCAGGGACTTTAGATTACAACCACATCTCTAGTGGGGGAAAAATGCTGGCGTGATGCTTTAACACTACTTTGACGCTTTAAGGGTCCAGTATAAATTAGTACTGACTTGCTTATATGCTGACTTTATCTTTATTGTACATTTGGATGTATGGTGTCTTACAAGCATGCTCCATGGGAGAGGTATACAAATTAGCTATCTCAGAGAACAAAAATAAAATGATGTTGCAAATACTCTGCTCCTTTGAGAGACCTAAGGTATATACTTTTCCCATAAAGAATTGCTTGTACAATTTCTTACTTAGCTGGTCTGTTTAAGGAGAACTGTACTCCCCTGGTAGTGCATGTATTATCTGCCCTACCATTCTCCTCCTGACCACGGTCTTACAACCATGGAAATGAGGCACTAACAGAAGTGCCCCATTTTACCGATTTGGGGAGTCCACTGTGGGCCTAGACCAATAATAGTTATCACTTATGTAGTGAAAGCGTTTAGGTTAGAGCTCACCTTTATTCGTTTAACTCCTAGGTCTCCGGTGTGTGACCTCTGAGGAACCCAGGACAGTTTGATTGGAACGCCATTCTAGTATCTTCTTTCCACATCATTAAAAGGCTATGGGCATCATCTAAACAGCCAAGCATATGTTATAATTTGTTATATCCATACCAGAGTCTGTATAATTATGATATAAGCCAAGAAAACGCTCTCCAGCGTCATCATTTCTTTACCTGATGTCACCATTTTATTGGGTGGGAGGCTATAATATCATGGTTTCCATGCTGAGATTAGTGATGTCTGATGTTCCTCTGTAATAAAGTTCATGTTTCCGTTTGTAGCCTGTAACGTTTTCGTTTGTTTGTTTTTTCTTTTTTTAGGTAAATAATAATGGGGTTGTGTCTTTCCTTCGTGAGGTGTCTCAGTTTACTCCTGTGGCATTTCCTATTTCTGGTGACCGCAGAGTTGTGGCAGCGTTTTGGGCGGATGTCGATAACCGTAGAGGAGGAGATGTATTCTATCGGGAGACTGAGGACCTGAGCGTCTTGAGACGTGCCAACCAAGATGTACATACATACTTTCCTGAATTATCTGACTTCAATGCCACCTGGGTTTTCATTGCTACTTGGTGCCGGGTCACGTTTTATGGTGGAGATGCCAATTCACCAGTAAGTTAATTATACTAATAAATGTTTCCTTTGAAGAATGGTGCTTAGCCAGGGAATTTTTTTATTTTTTTTTTATTTTAAGCATTTTAGAATTTTTCAACATTATAAGGCTATGTCCGCATGTTGCGTCGTAGTACCTGCAGTTTATTCTGCACGTTTTCCTGCCCTTGGTTTTTGACCAAATGGCTTTTGACCATTTTTTAGCGCTTTTGGTTGCATTTTGCCATTTCTCAGACTCCAATGTTAAGGAAACGCTGCAGAAATGGCAAAAACAACTGACATGCTGCTTCATTTTCAGCATGGTTTTGACCCAAAATATGCAAATTAAACGCTGCAGAAAAAAAAGCAAAGTGCAGACAGGATTTCATCTTTTCCCATAGACTTTGCTGGAAAACAAAAACGCATGCGTTTTAGCGCAAAAACGCTGCCGCTAAAAACGCTGCAGAAACGCGAACATAGCCTAATACCTCCTAAGGCTATGTGCGCACTTACCGGAGTTTGCCGCGGATTTTCCGCGGATTTGCTGTATGTTTCGCTGCAGAAAATGTTCATAACATCTCTGCAGTGATTCACCAGAAAATCCTATGGAGAAAAAAAATCCTGAGCGCACTGGGCGGAATTTGACAGCTGCATGTTTTGCTGCGGGAATCCCGCAGCAAAAACAAGTGCATGTCACTTCTTTTCCGCACATCGCTGCGGGATTTCACTCCATTGACTCCAATGTTAATCATGAAATCCCGCAGGGAATAACGCAGGCAGCAAATTCTGTGCGGTTCACTGCGTTTTCCTGCGTTATTCCCTGCGGTATTTCGCGGTTTACCTCCGGTAATGTGCATCGCTTGTCTGCGGTTTTGCAAGGAAGTGATGTCATTACAGGAAGAGGAAGCTGTGCAGAGTAAACACACACATCACAGACACAGAACACATCACAGACATAGAACACATAGACACAGACACATAGAACACACATAGAAAGA
Source organism: Anomaloglossus baeobatrachus (assembly GCF_048569485.1). Taxonomy (NCBI): domain Eukaryota; kingdom Metazoa; phylum Chordata; class Amphibia; order Anura; family Aromobatidae; genus Anomaloglossus; species Anomaloglossus baeobatrachus. The sequence goes on along the minus strand of NC_134355.1, from coordinate 560,707,631 downwards.
AAACGGAAATATAGAAAACAAAGAACGTGGGCTCCGCTGCATATTTACCTTCCAGCCGAGGTAAGCACACAGCGGCGGCCCGGAGTTCTCAGGCTGGGGAGGGAGAGGGGCAGGGTTAATGTCCCCCGCCTCACTCCCCCTCCCGCAGCCGAGAATATCAGCCGCAGCTGCCCCGGCACTGTCGCATGCATTATGCGGCACTACCGGAGTGTCCTCGGCTCTTCTTGCCGCCGTGTAGCAGTGGTGGCAAGGTAATACAAGGGGTTAATGATGGTGGGAGACCACCGCCATTAACTCCAGGCTTGATCATGGCAGCGTCTATGTGACAGCTGACATGATCAACCCGTAAGTAAAGTGAAAAAAACGCAGACACAGAAAAATCCTTTATTTTAAATAAAACAAACAAGCCTCGTTCACCATTTTATTAACCCCTCCCGCACCAAAGCTCCGGCGTAATCCACCGCTCCGGCGTAATCCACAGGTCCTGCACTGCTTACATCCAGCCGCGACTGTCACAGACACAGCGCTGAATGAAAGCAGCAGACAGCAGAGGTAATTACCGGTCATTTCCCACGGCCGGTAATGTGAACTCACTGCCGACCGTGGGAAATGCAGCGATCTGTCATCTATCTATCTATCTATCTATCCCTCTATCTATTCTTCTGTCTATCTACTATCTCTGAATTAAATTATTTTTTTTTTCAATGTGCTTTATTGCATTGAATGCAATAAAGCACATCCCAACCCGCACGCGGCAAAACCGCGAATAATACCGCGGTAAAACCGCAGCAAACCGCGGCAAACCGCATGCGGTTTTCGGGTGCGCGGTTTCCCGCGGTTTTTTACCGCGGGTGCGGTAATCTTTGAGAGCATGCGGAATTTTCTCAAGAAAATTCAATTTCCCAGTGCGCACAAGGCCTTAACCTAAGTTATAATATACCTGTACTAATAATTGTGTGAATATGTTTTGGAAAAACTTTTTTTTTTTTTCAGCCAGAATGCTGCCTACATGTCCATAATTAGTATATCTTTGCCATGTAAATGAGATTTATTGCATTCATTTTTTCTCCTTGTCATTTACGGCAATTAGAGCCTGAGGTAAGTTATGCTCCTGATCAATAATATTCTGATTTTGCAGGTGAACAGCTTCCAGATTGTTCTGATTACAGACGGAGTTCGATCCTTCACTATCTTCAACTATGAGACAATACAATGGACCACAGGTCGACATGCAAGCAGTGGAGGGGATAGTTTGGGTAGAGGTGGCATTGCTGCCCAGGTACGGTATTTTATCAACATACCCCATGCAGGCATTGGAGGACATTTTATGAATAGGTGGGCAATACTTTTGTGACATAGAAAAAAGCAGTTTTGGTGCAGATCATATTTTTACTAAAATTTGCGAACAATGTCTTTAGTCCTTTGGCCACTTTTGAACAAATGGGTCGGTTTAGGAGGGAGGCGGAGGAGGCACCATTGGTTCGACATTTTTAAATGTGCCAGAAATTGGAGCACACATGGCAGTCCTAGATTTTCATGTTAATAATTTGTCTTGATAAAGTGTCGCACATATAGGTTTTTCCATGAATTGTCTTCCAAAAATGTTCAAACTTGTGTGTGTAGGACATTGTCAGTATCGGTTTCTTTGAATATGGACTGCAGCGTCATTGATAGGATCCCGTTTAAAAAAAAAAACATTAGGTGATTGGAGCCTAATGGACATGTACTCTGGAAGCTTTTTCCGGCATACACTATAGAGGCTTAGAGGCAGTGTGCACTGAGCTGAAAGACTATTAGGATGGGGCACATAGATGTTTCACAGTGGGAAAACTCTTAATGTACCATAATTTGATAGGGACCCAACAAAAAAGGTTACCTTGCCATTGGCTGTTGGGCTCACATAAAGGTGGCCATTTTTGTGTGCTAAGTATCTCAATTTTTACATTTTGTTTTAAGCAGTAATGCATGTTTTACATTCCCATATTCTTCGTTCCATATATCTTAGTGCTACAGAGTGCAACTATCTCCTTTTTGTCTTGATGTAGCAGTCAAAAGATTTTTCATAGTATTGTACTTTTCTCCATTCTGTGGATGCAAGCTGGGACAATAAAAAAGGTTTTGAGTTTTGGGGAGATAAGAGAAAAGCTGAGGTCCTATATGATGGGTAAAGCTTAGGGGTACGAAATGTAGGGAATGTAACCCAACAACCCTAGAAATTGAGTTCTGAAGAGGCAAGATGTGAAGCCCTATGACCAGGAGTCCAATTGCTAAAGCTTTTTATAGCTAACATAGTTGATAAAAAAAAAAACTAACCAGAAGTGTCTTGGATTGAGGAGAACATTTTAATGTGGTGGATTTCCAAGCAAAGATCTTTTTCACTGTTTTTGTTTTTTTTTATTGTGTCTCTTAATTCACACCTCTTTGTCTCCTAGGCAGGCTTCAATGCAGGAGATGGCTGGAGGTACTTTAATATTCCAGGCTCTCGCACAGATGACATTGCAGGGATTGCAAACACCACTAATGTAGGAATTCCTGGACGTTGGGTTTTTCGCATCGACAACAGCCACGTGCAGGTTGGGGGATGCAGTAATGCAAGTACGTGGCACCAGAACAGAGTCTTTTAGTCAGGCCTCAGCCTTCTCTGTAAAACCACTATGTAATAGTATTGCACATCTGCAGATGTTTGTGCTGGTTTGCTTTTTGTCTGCTGATACATTACATTCTTGCCCTTCTTGTAATCGTCCAATGTTTATTTTGTGATTCCTCCATAATTTCTCTTTAAAAAAAAACAAAAAACCCTAAGGTGCCTAATCATCAAGATTGGTGTTTGTGCCAAAATTGCAACATTATTAGTCCACTTAGCAGTGTACCACATTTTGGACATTTTTTTGCCAGTAGTCTGTTGTCATTTTTTTTTTATTAATTACCCCAAAAGTCATTGTATTTTTCTTTTATTTTGCACTTTTCAGTTTTGTTTCTTAAATAGCTAGTTGATTACAATTATGGTATTGCATGTTTAATACATCCTCCTTAAAGGGACTTTGCCATCAAGTTTTTGCCACCCAATCTGAGAGCCACATAATGCAGGGGAAAAGATCCTGATTCCAGCGATGTGTCACTTACTGGGCTGCTTAGTGTGGTTTTGATAAAATCACTGCTTAATCAGCAGTAGATTATCATAAATAGATTATCATTAGAGGACTACTTGGCGTGCTGCCAGGTAGTCAGCATATTCATGAGCAATGTACGAGGGTCTGCTGATAAGTCTTTGGCTTTACCCAGAAAGAAACAAGATAGGATGATGAAACTTTACATTTTTTTCCACAAACTCTCCACTGATGTCAACACACTTCTTACATCGGTACTCCAAGTTCTGTAAGCCTAGCAAATAGAGGGATTTCAGTTGTGCCTGAAACCAGGCATCCGTAGCTGCCATAGCATCAGAAATGGTATGAAATTTAGTACCCTTGAGATGTTTCTTCAGGTTTGGAAACAGATGATAGTCGGAGGGAGCTAGATCTGGTGAAAAAGGTGGGTGGTGAACCAGCTGGAAGCCCAGCTCTGTCAGTGTTGCTGTGGTCGCTTGTGTAGTGTGAGCAGAGGTGTTGTCTTGCAGGAACAAGATTCCTTTGGACAGCTTGCCGCAAATTTTGGCCGTCAGAGCTGCCTTCAATTGGTCCAAAAGTTCAATGTAATACCTTGCATTGATGGTGGAACCCTTTTAAAGGTAGTCCACTAGCAGCACACCCTCCTTATCCCAGAACACACATGCTGTCACCTTTGTGGCTGATTTTTGCACCCTGAACTTCTTTGGATGAGGAGAACCACTGTGCCTCCACTCTTTTGACTGCTCCTTGTTTTCAGGATCATACAAATAAATCCAGGTCTCATCCATAGTGACCAGTCGATCCAGGAAGTTCTTATCAGTCCGGAAACGCTGACAAATGGTCCAGGACGTTTTCACTCGCATGCTTCTCTGATCTGTTGTCAAACATTTGAGGACCCACTTTGCAGATCGCTTCCTCGTGTCCAAATGTTCATGGATAATGACACAACACGATCACGGGAAATCCCCATGATGTCTGCTATTGCTTTAGCTGAAATTCGTTGATTCTCCAGTATGAGGGTGTGCACAGCATCGACGATCTCCAAAACAACAACCACTCTCGGTCGTCCAGGACGTTCCTCATCATTGGGGCTGATGTGGCCCATTTTAAATTTGGCAACCCATTTCTTAACTGTGGAATATGAAGGACATTTATCCCCCAATGTCTGCGACATATCACCATGAATATCCTTCCCGGACTTTCCTTGCAGTAACATGAATTTTATCACTCCTCTGCTGTCAGTTGCTGTGAATATCGCATTAGCCTCTGCCATTTTGTATTCCATTTTCGTGCGTAGAACACTGATGCCATAAGCAACAAACACAAAATTTTGAAAACATATATTGGACACATAAGGCTTTCATGTGATGTAACATTCGTTACCATAGAAACAAAAAAAACCCAGGGAAGGTGAGACAGTTGTGAATCTACTCAAAGGGACCCTGACAGCTGATACATGCTGCCAGATCCATGGGCAGCGAGTATTAGGCACTGGTTGTATGATTTCAGCCAACACTGTAACATTTTGAGTGTGTATAAAAGAGAGGTTAGATCCCAAGATCCCAACGTATTGTTACCCCTCTATAAATCACTTCTAAGGCCACATCTAGAATATGGGATCCAGTTTTGGTCTCCACATTTTAAAAAGAACATTCAGTACCTTGAGTCATTTCAAAGGCGGCAACTAGACTACTACAAGGAATGGAAGGCCTCCCATATGATGACAGGTTGGGAAAGTTAGATTTGTTTAGCTTAAAAAAAGACGTCTCAGAGGAGATCTCATTTGTATGTATATATACATGTGTGGTCAATATAAAAGGACTGGCACATGACTTAAGGGCCATTTACATGCTGCGACATCGCTAACGATATATCGTAAGGGTCACGGTGTTTGTGACGCACATCCGACGTCGTTAGCAACGTCGCAGCGTGTAACACGTATGAGCGACCTTAAACAGTCGCAAAAGAGGCAAAAATCGTTGGTATGTGAGACGTTGTTAACTTACCAAAAATCATTGCCTATTCAGTACAGAGGTTGTTTGTCGTACCTGCGGCAGCACACGTCGCTATGTGTGACACCGCAGGAGCGAGCAACAACCTCGTACCTGCGGCCGGGAAGGAGGTGGGCGGGATGTTTGTCTCGCTCATCTCCACCCCTCCGCTTCTATTGGACGGCTGCCGTGTGACATCGATGTGACGCCGCACGTACCGCCCCCTTAGAAAGGAGGCGGCTGGCCGGCCAGAGCGAAGTCGCAGGGAAGGTAAGTCCGTGTGATGGGTGAAAGCGATGTTGTGCGCCACGGGCAGTGATTTGCCCGTGACGCACAACCGACGGGGGTGGGTACGCTCGCTAGCGATATCGATAGCGATATCACAATGTGTAAAGTACCCTTTATTCTTTCCAAAAGACAATAGTTGACCAGGGGGCACTCGCTGCAAGTGGAAGAAAGGTGATTCCGGCAGCTAAATAGGAAAGGGTTCTTTACAGTTAGAGCAGTCAGACTGTGCAATGCCCTACCACAAGAGGTAGTAATGGCAGATACTATAACAGCTTTTATATCAGGGCTGGATGATTTCCTCAGTACACAACATTGTCAGTTATAAATGACTTAATGACAAAATGTAGAACTGGTGGAGGAAGGTTGAACTAGATGGACCTAGGCCTTTTTTCAACCTAAGAAACTATGTTTTCAAAGTTTAAATGTGCCGGGTACCGAGCCGTATAAAAGACTAGTTAAAAATTCAGGTCCCCAGCAGTTTCTCTCCACCCTGATAGGTTTCTCCCTATACATGTATGCAGGGAGAGCACTGTCACTGCAGGGCAGAGGGTGGGGAGAAGCCTCCGGAGACCAGGACATACAAGCGTCTAATCACAGGCTTTTAAACTATATTTTTCTCTGAAATATCTTAGTGTTTTCGAGTTAAACACACAAAACCATCCAACCAGTGCCTGATACCTGCCACCCATGGATCGGGCAGCATGTATCAGCAGTCAGGTTCCCTTTAATTCTGAGGACCAGAGTGGGTCAAAGAGAAATCCCGCCGATCAACCTAGCGATATGTCATCCCTTTAAAAGTAGTGGTTTTATTGGATATCACTCAATTTTCCCATAGACAGGAAGAACTAAATAGACCTTTTAACAATATACGAGAAAAGAAGAATTATAGTTACTCTTGATTTATTTTGGAAAGGAAATTCTGAGGTTGATTTGAGTTAATAAATAAATGGGGATTGCCTGCACTCTCCTGGAAGAAATTCTATAATATGTTAAGCTTTGCTTTATTTCATTTTGACATTTATATTTTAAAAACAACATTCATAATGTGGGTCAGTGTAAGTGATATTCTCCCACATTAAATAAACGCTTCAGGAAGTGCAACTTCTAGGCAGATGAAAATGGCTGACACGGAACGGAGCTATATTCAAACAATTTATTAGCTGCACAGTAGAATAGAGGAAGCCTTATACAGCCCCAGAACAGCAGTGTGACATGCCAGGTTAAAACCTTGCTAATCCTTAAAATGCCAACACATCTGGGCAACACATTACCGCCCATTGAAATGGAAGGTTGTGTTCCATTGTTGGGAGACCTGGAATCCACCAATGGGTAAATATTGACCCCCATCCATGCCAAGGAACCGGCTTCTGTATGAAAATATTTGACTTTGAATTCAATGAAAAACAAATATACGTACAAGAAACAAAGCGCCCTTTCTCTGCCGGCATTGTATAACCCAGAATTAGATCAATCAGAGTTTATAATAAGGTAATGAATTTTGATTTTTACGACTGTTTATAACTGAAAAAGTTATATCTAGCTTGTATGTTAAAATACAAGGGACAATCGGCACGGCAGTGTGGCATTTATCAATCGCCCCCATAGTGATGTAAAACCTCGTAAAAATAGATAAATAGAAATATAATTTATTTAGGTCATAGTGAAGTCAACATATGTTGGCCAATATATAAAGCCACCAATGGATGTGATTAACATCTAAAGGTCAGTTCATATCGTTTTCTCTTTTTACTACATTCATCGTTTGTACAAAGATGAATACTATTAAAGACCCGTGTTGACTTGGGGCCCTGTCGGAGATTTTTCCTAAGGAAATCGGCATAGCTCTGGTTTTTGCAGTGGAGAGTTGCATAGTAGACAACGCTATTTTATATTACGGTATATAGTAAAGCATATACCACATTATTTGCGTATTTTAAAACAATGGAAATCTATGGCCAATGTATTTTTATACAGCAGGATATGCCTCAGCATCCCATGAAGTTCAAGTGATTTCTTTTTCAACGCGTTTCGAAAACCTTTTATCCTTCCGGATATATATCCCGAAGAAGGAGAAAGTGTTCTCCGAAATGCGTTGAAGAATAAATCATTTGAACTTCATCTGGATTTGTCTATTCGACAGCGCGGTGTTTAACCAATTCTCCACTGATACACTTGTCTTTCCACGTGGGACTGCGGCAGTCGTACGTTACATTTGTTTGAGTGGTTGTGACTTTTCACAACCTTACAAGGTGAGCCTTTCCACTGATTATACCTTCTTTTATCTCAAGAAAAGACCCTATAGCGCTCCATTTTGTTGTTCCTTACTGCTAGTTTTTTTTATCAGTTTTCCACCAGAGATTCTACCAAATTATATACTGGCTTGCGAAAGTATTCGGCCCCCTTGAATTTTTCAACCTTTGCCCACATTTCAGGCTTCAAACATAAAGATAAAAATTTTAATATTATGGTGAAGAATCAACAACAAGTGGGGCGCAATTGTGAAGTTGAATGAAATTTATTGCTTATTTTAAACTTTTGTAAAAAATAATAAACTGAAAATTGGGACGTGCAATATTATTCATCCCCTTTACATTCAGTGCAGCAAACTCACTCCAGAAGTTCATTGAGGATCTCTGAATGATCCAATGTTGTCCTAAATGATAGATGATGATAAATATAAGCCACCTGTGTGTAATCAAGTCTCCGTATAAATGCACCTGCTCTGTGATAGTCTGTGTTCTGTTTAAAGCACAGAGAGCATCATGAAGACAAAGGAACACAACAGGCAGGTCCGTGATACTGTTGTAGACAGGTTTAAAGCCGGATTTCGTTGCAAAAAGATTTCCACAACTTTAAACATTCCAAGAATCACTGTGCAAGTGATCATATTAAAATGGAAGACGTATCCTACCACTGCAAATCTACCAAGACCCGGCAGTCCCTCAAAAATTTCATCACAAACAAGGATAAGACTGATCAGAGATGCAGCCAAGAGTCCCATGATCACTCAGGATGAACTGCAGAGATCTACAGCTGAGGTGGGAGAGTCTGTCCACTGCACAAATCTGGCCTTTATGGAAGTGTGGCAAGAAGAAAGCCATTTCTCCAAGATATCCTTAAAAAGTGTCGTTTAAAGTTTGCCACAAACAACCTGAGAGACACACCAAACATGTGGAAGAAGGCACTCTGGTCAGATGAAACCAATATCGAACTTTTTGGGGCACAATGCCAAACGATATGTTTGGCGTAAAAGCATCACAGCTCATCTCCCTGAACACACCATCCCCACTGTCAAACATGGTGGTGGTAGCATCATGGTTTGGGCCTGTTTTTCTTCAGCAGGGACAGGGAAGATGGTTAAAATTGATGGGATTGATGGGAAGATGGATTGAGGACCATTGTTGAAGAAAACCTGTTGGAGTCTGCAAAACACCTGAGACTGGGATGGAGATTTGTCTTTCAACACGACAATGATCCAAAACATAAAGCAAAATCTACTATGGAATGGTTCACAAATAAACGTATCCAGGTGTTAGAATGGCCAAGTCAAAGTCCAGACCTGAATCCAATCAAGAATCTGTGGAAAGAGCTGAAAACTGCTGTTCACAAACGCTCTCCATCCAACCTCACTCAGCTCGAGCTATTTGCAAAGGAAGAATGGGCAAGAATTTCAGTCTCTCGATGTGCAAAACTGATAGAGACACATACCCCAAGCGACTTGCAGCTGTAATCGCAGCAAAAAGGTGGCGCTACAAAGTATTAACTTAAAGGATCCAAATAATATTGCACGCCACAATTTTCATTTATTTTTTAAAAAAGTTTAAAATAAGCAAGAAATTTCGTTCACCTTCACAATTGTGTCCCACTTGTTGTTGATTCTTCATCATAACATTAACATTTTTTATCTTTGTTTGAAACCTAAAATGTGGGAAAAGGTTGAAAAATTCAAGGGGGCCGAATACTTTCGCAAGGCACTGTACCTATGATGGAAAGCCCCTTAAAGTTTTTTGCTCACTGCTGCTTTATAGACCAATTTTTCTTCATACAAAACCAAGGCTAAAAATGAGCAAATACCCTGCAATAAGAAAACAGTAAAAGTACAAGTAAATAACATAGGGTGGTTAGTTGACACTATTTTGATCAAAAAAAGCGAAAAAGCCATTTCAGAATGCCATAGTGTACTTAATCAGGGTGGTCCTATTTCTTGTGATTCATCCCTCTAAGTGACAGCAGGCTCATGGCAGGTCAGGACCACGGCCTGACTGTTTTGCACCTGCCCCGGGAAATTTATGTAGACACGATACACAGCTCAAGTAGAGGGACATGCCTAGTTTTTGTGAATATGGACCAACACTTTGCACTAATACCAACAGGTATGCTGGTCTATTTTGGGGGTTTTGCAATCACTCTCCATGTTAAGAGACTGTGGTCAATTGCTGTAGTGTGTTTCTTATTGCTAAATGTATGGAATTAAAGAGGAGTTTTCACCAAATTTTTCATTTTAAGCTGTACACAATGTAATAATTGCTGCTGAGTGGAAAAAAATAATCCTTATTTTATTTGTTTTTTACATTCGCTTCTCCATTATGGAAATATTAGCAATCAAAGTATTTGGCACCTAATAAGTCAAATTGGGTGTTTTCAGAGTTTTTTCTGGGGATGTATATTTCTTCTTCCTGTATGATTCTGACCAATCCTATGCAGGCAGCAGCTCTCAATGGAAAGAAGAACACCCCCCACCATAGCTTAGAGCAGATTTTCCTTCGTGTGAGATGTAATGATATAGCCCTGATCTCCTGGTCTAACCTCCTGAGTCTGTGTGAGGGAGAGGCAGCACAGCTGAGTTCAGCAAAAATATCTTTAACGTCCACTTAGACTTACAGAAGTTAACTCATTGAGTGACAATTGCTTTGATTGCTAATATCTCCACAACGGAGAGATGGAATAAAAAAAAATAAAAAATAAAAATGAAGCCACTATTACATGATGTGTGTAGTTCATCATGAAGAATTTGGTAAAAGGTCTAATGTTTGCTTTATATTATACAGTGTGTCCACCCATATCCTCTCCACCGCCATTAACTTGAGAATAGCAGCAGCTATAAGCATAAAAGTTAAATGAGCGCCATATGCATGACCAGCATTCAATGTTTTGGGGGGTCATGGGTTTCATATCATAGCATTTCTGTATGCAAGGTGTCGATTCGTATTGAATTGATGATGCCCTACAACTTTGTAATTCACTTTTTTTCTCTATCTCGTTCCATTTTCGAGATGAAAATGGTGGTGCTATAGGTGATTTCAATGCGTAGCGCATGGTTACTTTACTATACCTAGACACCACTTCTATGCCTATAGCTGCCACCGTTCTCAAGTTAATGGCGGTGGACAGGATATGGGTGGACACACTGTATAACGGTGGAGACATATTGGTCTGCACATGAGCTGTAGACACAAATGGAATACTTGTAAATATGTCTTGGCTAATTATTTCTTAATTTATAATGCTTTTGATGTATTTTTTAGCCTCCGTTTGCTGGACTTTGCGCCCCTGTCGCAATGGGGGCAGATGCATTGATGACTGTGTCACTGGGAACCCTTCATACACATGTTCCTGTCTTAGCGGCTTCACCGGAAAACATTGCCAGATTGGTAATAAATGTCACTTTATCGATTCTTTGATAATGTTTTGTTATTTTTTATAACATTAGTATATAAACTACATAAAAGACCCTAAATATCTTACACCATTTTATCGGTATGTCTAACCTGTCTTGCAGATATGGGAAGATGTTTCTCTCAGCCATGTCAGAATGGTGGCACCTGTGTGGAAAAACCCAGATCATTCTCTTGTATATGTTCCACAGACTTTACTGGACCATTGTGCGAGACTGGTAATTCAGAACTGGTTCTTTAGTGAATGACATGTTCCATGCTGTATCTTAGAGCTGTTATCTTTCTACATATCCTTTCTATGTTTTACCAATTGTAAGGGTTCGCTCACAGCTTTTTACACATATATATATATATATATATATATATATATATATATATATATATATATATATATATTTATTTAAAAAAAATCAGTCCAAATTCTCATGCAGAAACGTTGGACGAATGAAATCCATTTGGTTTTCCGTATGTCATGCGAGGGAGCAATTTTTTTTTTTTCTCGCCCAGCTTTCGTTTGCAATGCTTTTTTTTTTCTCAGCAACTATTCTTCTACAGTCATTTACAGGACCATTTACAGTGTTCTATGGAATGGTAATATATCCATCAAAAACAGACTCTATACAAATGGTTGATGTGCCATCCATTTTTTTTCTCGCATATCTAGACTTGCATTTTTCAGTCCCATCCGACACACGTGGCCGTGATTTCTTTTCCTCAGGCTGATTACAGCTCCGGAAAAACTCGCAGATCAGCACTGCCTCATTGAATAACATTGGTGCGAGCGCAATCCGTTTTTTTTTTTCTCGCATTGCACTTGTCCTTTTTATACGCCAGTGGAAGCGAACCATAATAGTGCTTTCCATATACTTCTGACATTAAAGGGATTTATGGCAGTTTAGTTCCTGTCTGTTGTTTTTATCCTAGAGGTATCGCCCTGCACTGACAAAGATTGCTGGAATGGAGGAGTCTGCCATGTTTACAACAGGATTGCAGTGTGCCAATGTCACCCAAGATATACAGGCGAGCAGTGTGAGACTGGTAAGGAAACTGAAGATGTCAGTGTGAATTTATAGGTTAATGTTCACATAAAACAATGATAGGCAACAGCTTGGGGGTTCCATGTTGGGGGTAATTGCGTCTTCACTCTGGCATGATGCAGTTTTTATATTTTGCCATACTGGCTATATTTTGTTATAATTTAATACAATTTTTTAAACTAAACAAGATGGAAAATCCTGCTAATATAATATTTATTCTATATAGAAAAAAAAATGTTCTAGACTACAGGAATACAAAATCTAAGATCAACAGAAAAGTCCGTCTGAAAAAAAAAGCCAAAATGATGATCAGAGAATATCTTGCGCTCCTCAATCAGAAGAGATTGTCAAAGTGGCCGTATACATTAGCTGTGAATAGAAAACGCATGTAATCCGCACAAAAGTTTATCAATAAAGTTTTTTCAAAGCCAAATACCAGGAATTGCCAAAAAACAAAGCAACTTTCTTTAAAACATGAGATAACAACAAGAGAGAAAAAAACACAGGGTCTAAAACACAATAAAAATACATATAAAAAACACCAGTAACCTAATTTACATAATAGGATCAGAAGTTATGCAGAAATTCAGCAACATATAAAACTCACCAAATACTCATCGTGGGAACGTAGCCTAATTTATCAAACTAGTGTAGAAATACTACAGAAAATCTGCAACATAGCAAACTGAGTTTTTGAAGTGAAAACTGGATATATGCACACAACGTCTGCAACACAACTGCAGAGAATGCACAGCAATGTAAAAACGAAATTGCAGTGCACATGTTGAGTATTTTCTTACTACTTTTAATTGTTTCAAGGTTTGGAAACCCTGGAGTGATTTAAAGGAAATGAAGAGTTCATTCTCCAGGCAACCTCCACTCGCAAGCCGCCTGCTCTATTAATGAAGATATAGGGAAAAAATTCCGTCAGCGGAGCCACCACTAGAACGGAAAAAAGGTTGTCGGAATCACTTTAGGAGAAAGGATGAGGGCTTTTTATTGAAGAGCTTTCCCCTGGGAAAACTTGGCGGCTGTGCCGACTCCTAAAAGATGATTTGTGCATATTCTAGTTAGTGGAAACTCTAATTTTTCGTAGAATCTTGAGTTTTTCGGGAGGATTTGCAGAGTTTCTCCTCCAGAAAGTCCTCCAAAAACTCATTATGAATACCCTAAGGCCTCATTCACGTGTCCTTGAAAAACATTTGTGTTTTGCATGGCCATGTTGAAGGTGCATATGGCCCATCCATATGCCGTGATTTTGGCACGTGTTCTGTCCCTGTGCTATCCATGTGACATCCAGATAGCACGTGAACAGCATGAACTTCTATACATACATGTCCATGGTGCTGCTGTCTCCGACGCTGCTGCTGCTTCCAGGTCCGCGGTGCAGTGAATATGCAATGGGCGTAATGAACGAGACCCAGAAGCAAGTGCCAGCAGCGCCAAAGACAGCAGCGCTGGAGACAGGTTAGTATAGAAAATAATTTTATTTCAAATACACGTGTTTTCTCCACACGTGTCACACTGATGTCACTGTGTGACATCAGTGCTGCTGGAGAAAAACGGACTTGTCTCCATGCAGAACACACGGACACGGGTGTGTGCACCACATGGACACATGGTCCTTGTGAAAACAATGATGTGTGCGCAGACCCATTGATTTTAGTGGGTCTGTGTATGTTCATCTCTCTGGTATGTATGAAAACGGACGTCATACATACCGGAATCACTGACGTGTGAAGGGGCCTAAAAGAAAATCTACATAACACAAAATAATGGCATATATGACTTGTGAATATGTCATCACTTTATGTTCAGTGGGGTCCGACCTCTGAGTGGCCTAATTAAAAGGAAGCCCAGTCAGGGCTCATTCAGATGTCGAGAAGAATGATTTTCATCAGTGCTTTAGATCAGGTTTTTATCAGAATTTGGTCAGTGTAAGTTTTAGCCACCAATGTTTTCACTGGTTGTTTTTGTTCTTTGTATTACATGTTTTCTCAAACTTCTCTTATTAAACATGAAACTGATTTCTTACACCCATAGACTTGCTTTGGCGAATTTATTCCATGACTCAGATCAAAATCAGACATTTCTCCATGTTTTGGTTCAGGCCACTCGGTCTACAAACAAACAGAAACGTGAACGGCCATGTAAACTAAAATGGGTAGAAGTAATATCTGTGATAAACACGGGTAGAACTCATATGTGATAAACAAACGTCTGAAGAGCCTTAAAGGGAACCGGTCAGGTCGCATATGTGTTCTAACCTACAAGCAGTGTGATGTGTGGCTTAGAAACCCATTCCTACCCATACCTGTGTTGTAATATTGTGTAATATGAATGTATAAAAAAAGTTTAATTACTTACATGTTCCCTATGTAAATGATCAGAGGTTCTAGTCTCCTGGGCGTTTGCATGGTTTCCGTGGTATCACGCACCTGTGGACGTGATACCATGGATTTACATGAGTGACGTCACTGTTGCTCCTTGAGATCACGCACGTGCGTGCTTACCATTCCCGCAGCCTTGTTATCCGGGTGCTCGCTTGTCGGCTTCAGACGTGCACTGTGCATGGTCAGAACCGCAGGAGTCTTCTGAGCATGCGCAGAGCGCGTCTGAAGCCGACAAGCAAGCACCTGGATAACAAGGCTGCGGGAATGGTAAGCGCACACGCGTGGGATCTCAAGAAGCTGATGGTGACGTCGCTCATGTAAATACTTGGTATCACGGGAGTTATACCACAGAAAGCATGGAAACGCCCACAGGGCAATGCGACGCCCAGGGAACTATAGCCTCTAATCATTTACATAGGGAATATGTAAGTAATGAAACGTATTTTTATACATTCATATTACACAATGTTACAACACAAGGATGGGTAAGAAGGGGTTTCTAGGCCACACATCACCCTGCTTCTAGGTCAGAACGCATATGGGACCTGACAGGTTCCTTTAATGCTGTGTGCACATGCAAAACTGTTGCAAAAAAATGACGATAGTGCACAGCAACTGAAAAATTACTTTTGTTACTTCTTTTAACCACTTCAGGGAAAACTGTGAAGCAGAAACTGAAACAGTTAAAAGACGTAGCACATTCTCCATGCTGCGTCTGCTAGAAAACTGCTCAATAGTTATAGTTTGAGGTATAGAAAAAAAAAACCATCTGTGGTAGAACTGCTCTAAAAATGACCAAGGGACTGCCAATGAAGACGCTTCTGACAGTGTTTTTCTGAAGCGTCTTTGCCTATGAATGCTCACCCGATCCTCCGGTGGAAATTAGACGTCGAGTGCACAAAGTTGTCTATCATGTTCTGGCACAATCAATATTTTTGCAAACACCAATATCTTTGTAAGAAAAAAACAATCTCATTCATAAACTCCTTTGCTTATGATTTTTTTTCAGAGATAAGACCCTGCTCTTCTTCTCCTTGTCTAAATGGAGGAATCTGTGAAGATTTTGGGGCAACATACCGCTGTCGATGCAGCTCAGGATTCACAGGAGCAAATTGTGAAAGAGGTAAGCCTGCAGTACTTGGCGTATATGGACAAGTATTTGCCTGTGGCCAATCCAACATGTATTTACCACCAGAGGATCTGCAACAAAAACTGAAAGTTAAGGCTACGTGTGCGCAAGTTTCAGATTTGGTGCAAAAATTTTCTCCATGACACCGACACCTTCTCGCAGAAAAATGCCCCCAAAACCACATGCATTTTTTTCTTAATGAAGTCAATGGGAGAAGGGCTAAAAAAGTACAGGAAAAAACGCACCAACAATTGACAAGCTGCAGATTATTTTCTGCACTAAATTTGCAAGGAAAAAAATAAGCAATATGCGCACAGCACTTCAGGGTTCTCTTTGGCTTTGCTGTCATAGCTGGCATAAACATAGACTTGCAGATTTGGGGCACAATATGCATAATAAGCCTAATACTTGGATATCTGGTGCGGATGTTCATTGACTGAGAATTGTAGATCTACATTTGCATTGAGGCTAATGTGCACATTATTCTTTTGAATAATGTTATCCTATAAAAGTGAATGGATAAAAACTAGACAAAACATGTTTATTTAACCCTTTAGATATCATAGTTGATAGAGACTGTGGCATCTGTTGTTAGACAAAAAGAGGGGACCCCATTGTAATTCCATTAGTTTCCTTGCATTGCCTATTGCTGCAATTATGGTAGCTAATCTGTCTTAGGCCATGTGCGCACGTTGTGTTTTTTTCTGCATTTTGGCTGCGTTTACAACTGCACTGTGTCATTGACAAAATGCATGTGTTCTGATTCCCCAGCAAAGTCTACAAGAATCATGCAACATCTGTGCGCACGATGCTTTTTGAAATGCAGCGTTTTGATTGTCAAAAATTTGTCAAAATCTCTGTGTTTGAAGAAGCAACATGTCAATTCTTGTTTTTGCCATTTTGTCTGCGTTCTACACCCATTGAAATCAATGAGTTGTAGAAAAACACTGCCAAAATGTGAAGCAGTATGCTTGCATTTGCATTATTGTTGCGATCCGCGTGTTTTTTTAACATAACAAAGGCGGTCTTTCGTCTTTCTCTCTCGGTCGGTCTCTCTCTCTATGTCTCTATCTCTCTCTCTATGTCTCTATCTCTCTCTCTGTCCATGTTGGTCTCTCCCTCCCACCCCCTCTCTCATACTCACCGATCCACGATCACCGGCGCGGCGCTGCACGGCATTCACACTGTGGCGGCTTCTGCTCTTTTGAAAATGCCGGCCGCTCATTAATCCATCTCGTATTCCCTGCTTCCCCCCGCCCACCGGCGCCTATGATTGGTTGCAGTCAGACACGCCCACACGCTGAGTGACAGCTGTCTCACTGCAACCAATCACAGCCGCCGGTGGGCATGTCTATATCGAGCACTAAAAAAAAAAAATAATTGAAAAAAAACCGATGTGTGGTCCCCCCAATTTGAATACCAGCCAGGGTAAAGCCAGATGGCTGAAGGCTGGTATTCTCAGGATGGGGAGCTCCACGTTATTGGGGAGCCCCCCAGCCTAACAATATTAGCCAGTAGCCGCCCGGAATTGCCGCATCCATTAGATGCGATAGTCCCGGGACTTTACCCAGCTCATTCCAAATTGCCCTGGTGCGGTGGCAAACGGGGTAATAAGGAGTTAATGGCAGCAGCCCATAGCTGCCACTAAGTCCTCGGTTAATCATGGCAGGCGTCTCCCCGAGATACCTTCCATGATGATCTGTAAGTTAAAGAAAATAAATACACACATCCAAAAAATCCTTTATTTTGAATGAAAGACAAAAAAACACTGTCTTTCCCCACTTTATTAACCCCTCAAAAACAACTCCAGGTCCGACGTAATCCACGCAAGGTCCCACGACGCTTTCAGCTCTGCTACATCGGAATCTGACAGGAGCGGCAGTTGAACACGACCGCTCCTGTGAGCTCCATGCAGCAACTGAAGTGAGTAGCGCGATCAGCTGTGCTGTCACTGTGGTTACTCGCGGCCACCGCTCTCAGGTGGAGGACTGCAGCTGTGGCCGCGAGTAACCTGAGTGAAAGCACAGCTGATCGCGCGGCTCACTGAAGTCACTCAGGGGATTTGCGATCACAGGTGAGTCCTTCACGTGTGACTGCAAATCAAGCCACGGCACACGCACAGAGCCGCGCGATCACAATGAAGTCGGGTGAAGTTCATTCTGATCGCGCGGCACTGGCTTGCGGCCAGACATGCTCTTTTTGACAGTGCGGTCCCACTCGGCTCTGCTGCAAGTCTATGGGGATGCTGCAGAGCCGAGTGGGACCACACTGTGAAAAATGTGCGTTCTGGATGCTTTTCCCACTCTTTCTATGGCAGAGAGAGCATCCAGAACGCATGAATTCTCCAGGAATGTGCGCACGTTGTGTTCTGCCGAATGCGTCTCAGAACGCAGCTTTTTCGGCTGCGTTCTGAGACGCGCAGGCAGTGACTTACACGCTGCGGAATAGAATGCAATATGCGCACATGGCCTTATTAGTGCTCTTCGGTCTGACATCTTTGTACTCTCATTATGTCCTTTCATAGGATAATGCTGCCAAAAGAATACACTGCATTAGGGCTCATTCAGCCATCTGCATGGCCCGTATATGTGGTATCCATTTTTTTTTTTCTCTCAGATACCAGACATTTCCATTATAACCTATTGTATTCACATGTCCATGGTTTTACATGGGTCGGGTGTCCATGTAAAACACAAGGAAACATGTCTGGAGGGTTTTCAGCAGCACGGATTACCAGGGCCAATACAATTCTATGGGTCCGTGTAAAACACGTACAGCACACGGATGTCATCAGTGTACAGTCTGTGTGCTGTCTGTATATCACATTGCAAAGTATAGGGTAATTTGTTTAGTTAACCCCTTCACCACCCACTCTATTTTTACTACTTTACCTTCCTGACCAGGCCACTGTTTTTAATTCTGACCAGTGTCATTTAATGAGGTAATTACTCTGAAACGCTTCAACGAATCTCAGTGATGCTGAGGTTGTTATTTCATGACATATTGTACTTCATGATAGCGGTAAATTTTGGTTTATATCATTTGCGTTTATTTATGAAAATTTAGAAAATTTGACATGAGAACATTTCGCAATTTTAAACATTGAATTTTTTTAGGCCCTTAAACCATATAGTTATATCACAAATCATTACTAAATAACATTTCCCACATGTCTACTTTAAATCAGGATAATTTTTTTTGTTAGAAGGGTATAAGGAAAAAAAAAACAACATACCGTATTTTTCGGACCATAGGACGCACTTTTTTCCCCCCAAATGTTGGGGGAAAGTGGGGGGTGCGTCTTATGGTCTGAATGTGGCTGCGGGGAATGAGGGTGCTGCGGTGGAGCGGGTCATCGGGGGCACGAGCAGGCTGTAGCAGCCTGCCGTGACCACATGGACCCGATCATTTAATATGCACGCCCATCCCCCGCCCATCATCTCTCAGCGCTGAAGCAGGCACTGACAGGTGGGCGGGATGATGGGCGGAGGATAAACAGCCAGCCCGCATGATCACCCCTGGCAACTACGGCCTGAAGTGATCATGTGCTGCTGTATTCACTGCTCCCCGTGCATCATCATCAGCGCGGGGAGCAGTGAATCAGTGTACAGTACTCACCGTTCCCCTGCAACATCGCTCGTCCTCCCATCTGTGTCAGCGGCAGCGCCGCTGAATGGAGCCGTCCCCGTTACCCTGCTGCATCGCGATCATCTCCTGTGTCTGTGCCAGCGGCTGGGTGGAGACTAGCGGCGCGAACAGCGATGACGTCATCGCTGTGCGCACGTGTCCACACGCAGCCGCCGGCACAGACACAGGAGATGATCGCGATGCAGCAGTGTAACGGGGACGGCTCCACTCAGCGGCGCTGCCGCTGACACAGACGGGAGGACGAGCGATGCTGCAGGGAGTGAGGTAAGGTGAGGTGAGTATGAATGTTTATTTTTTTTATGTGCCACAGGATGTGGCCATACACCAGGATGGGGGTATATTATGAGCAGGATGGGGTCATATGAGCAGGATGGGGTCATATGAGCAGGATGGGGTCATATGAGCTGGATGGCGTCAGATCAGCAGGATAGGGGTCATATGAGCAGGATGGGGTCATATGAGCAGGATGGGGTCATATGAGCAGCATGGGAGTATATGAGCAGGTTGGGGTATATTATGAGCTGGATGGGGGTATATTATGAGCAGGATGGGGGTATATTATGAGCAGGATGGGGGTATATGAGCAGGATGGGGCCATATGCCATGATGGGTTATATAGCAGAATGCGGCCATATGCCAGTACAGTTACGTCCAGAAATATTTGGACAGTCACACAAGTTTTGTTATTTTAGCTGTTTACAAAAACATGTTCAGAAATACAATTATATATATAATATGGGCTGAAAGTGCACACTCCCAGCTGCAATATGAGAGTTTTCACATCCAAATCGGAGAAAGGGTTTAGGAATCATAGCTCTGTAATGCATAGCCTCCTCTTTTTCAAGGGACCAAAAGTAATTGGACAAGGGACTCTAAGGGCTGCAATTAACTCTGAAGGCGTCTCCCTCGTTAACCTGTAATCAAGGAAGTAGTTAAAAGGTCTGGGGTTGATTACAGGTGTGTGGTTTTGCATTTGGAAGCTGTTGCTGTGACCAGACAACATGCGGTCTAAGGAACTCTCAGTTGAGGTGAAGCAGAACATCCTGAGGCTGAAAAAAAAGAAAAAATCCATCAGAGACATGCTTGGAGTAGCAAAATCAACAGTCGGGTACATTCTGAGAAAAAAGGAATTGACTGGTGAGCTTGGGAACTCAAAAAGGCCTGTGCGTCCACGGATGACAACAGTGGTGGATGATCGCCGCATACTTTCTTTGGTGAAGAAGAACCCGTTCACAACATCAACTGAAGTCCAGAACACTCTCAGTGAAGTAGGTGTATCTGTCTCTAAGTCAACAGTAAAGAGAAGACTCCATGAAAGTAAATACAAAGGGTTCACATCTAGATGCAAACCATTCATCAATTCCAAAAATAGACAGGCCAGAGTTAAATTTGCTGAAAAACACCTCATGAAGCCAGCTCAGTTCTGGAAAAGTATTCTATGGACAGATGAGACAAAGATCAACCTGTACCAGAATGATGGGAAGAACAAAGTTTGGAGAAGAAAGGGAACGGCACATGATCCAAGGCACATCACATCCTCTGTAAAATATGGTGGAGGCAACGTGATGGCATGGGCATGCATGGTATTCAATGGCACTGGGTCACTTGTGTTTATTGATGACATAACAGCAGACAAGAGTAGCCGGATGAATTCTGAAGTGTACCGGGATATACTTTCAGCCCAGATTCAGCCAAATGCCGCAAAGTTGATCGGACGGCGCTTCATAGTACAGATGGACAATGACCCCAAGCATACAGCCAAAGCTACCCAGGAGTTCATGAGTGCAAAAAAGTGGAACATTCTGCAATGGCCAAGTCAATCACCAGATCTTAACCCAATTGAGCATGCACTTCACTTGCTCAAATCCAGACTTAAGACGGAAAGACCCACAAATAAGCAAGACCTGAAGGCTGCGGCTGTAAAGGCCTGGCAAAGCATTAAGAAGGAGGAAACCCAGCGTTTGGTGATGTCCATGGGTTCCAGACTTAAGGCAGTGATTGCCTCCAAAGGATTCGCAACAAAATATTGAAAGTACAAATATTTTGTTTGGGTTTGGTTTATTTGTCCAATTACTTTTGACCTCCTAAAATGTGGAGTGTTTGTAAAGAAATGTGTACAATTCCTACAATTTCTATCAGATATTTTTGTTCAAACCTTCAAATTAAACGTTACAATCTGCACTTGAATTCTGTTGTAGAGGTTTCATTTCAAATCCAATGTGGTGGCATGCAGAGCCCAACTCGCGAAAATTGTGTCACTGTCCAAATATTTCTGGACCTAACTGTATATAGCAGGATGCGGCCATATGCCAGGATGACGGTATATAGCAGGATGAGGGACATATACTCTATATACAAGGCAGGAGGATCATTACCAGGATGCGGCACCTTAGTAGAGAATTTGGGGATATTACCCCCATAACAGTGTAGGCAGCAGATCCTCACCCCATAACAGTGTGTCATGACCACATTTTTTGCTTAAAATTTTATTTTTCTATTTTCCTCCTCTAAAACCAGGGTGCGTCTTATAGTCCGGTGCGTCTTTATAGTCCGAAAAATACGGTACTCACCTTGCTCCTGTTCCCTCGGTGCTCTAATCTGGACTCCACTGCACTGACGTTCCATACAGCCCATGCGATGATGTGACGTCATTCATCCCTTCGGCTGTCTCTGACCTCTGGTCGGACTGGAACAGCCAGAGGGTATTAGGTTTTCCGAGGGCCTCACTTTTCCCTGCCCTGCTCTAGAGGGACTAAAAAAAAATCTCCCAAATATCAAAACATTGAAAGTCACAAAAAAAGTGTTTGTTTTTTGTTGCTATAATTTTTATAACCACAGCGTATATCCCGTGAGATTTTTTATGCGTTCACCACAGAGGATGAAAAGCAGAAACCACCAAAACACTGAAAATATTAACATGTTGCAATTTAAAAGGGCACTCTTGGGATATAAAAAAAAATTCTTCTACTATCCCTCGCCACATAAACTATAGTGAGATGTGCAGTACTGTTTCTGTACCTGTAATTTCAGTGTAACTGTGAAGCTCCTAAGTGCTTCCCCTCCCTTCTGGAACGTTACATCACACATCAAAGGGTGTGACCTTCTCCAGCTGATCCTAACTGACAAACCCCCGAATATCTGCTTTTGTTCAGTTCAAAAATAGAGGGGCGTGAAGAGGCATGGCCTGCTCCCTTCTAGTAGCAGTCAGTGTCAGCCTATTTATGCTCTGCCTGCCTCTCCCCCTTCAGTTGGAATCTATTCTTGTACACCTTTTCATGACTGTCCACGTTGAGTGGAACCTGCCTTGTTAAACCGCTGTATAGTCTTGGCCACTGTGCTGCAGCTCAGTTTCAGGGAGTTGGCAATTATCTTATAGCCTAGGTCATCTTTATGTAGAGCAACAATTTTTTTTTTTCTCAGATACTTTGGCCTTGTTCACACAACTGCGGTTTTACCCACGTTTAGTTCTGCGGTTTTGCTGCAGAAATTTCTGCAGAAAATGGTTGTAACCTTTCTGCAGACATTCACCAGCAAAACTTATGGAAAAAAAAATAGCTGTGCGCACACTGTGGTTTTTTTCTCAAGAACATTCTTTCTGCAGAATTTCTTGAGAAAAAGAATGTGCATGTTACTTCTTTTCTGCAGGTACCTGTGGTTTTTGCCATAGATAATGCTACATAACCGCATGGACCACCCTGTGGAAAAAACGCACAAAAAACGCATCAAAAACGCAGAAAACCACGGTAAAACCACATGCGGTTTTCGGTGCGGTATTGGTGCGGTTTTTGACTGCAAGTGCGGTAATCTTTCAGACTCAAGAAATTTCTTGAGAAAAATCCTTTTTCTAGTGTGATCAAAGCCTTCGATATTTTTCCCAAATTCTCTTTGTTCATTCCTAATCTGGAATACTGTGTCCAGTTCTGGGCACCACATTTAAAAAAAGTTAGAAAAACTGGAGCAACTTCAGAGAAGATCTACCAGAATGGTGAGTGGACTGCAAACGTTGTCCTATGAGAAACAGTTAAAGGATCTGGGAATGTTTAGCTTGCAAAATGATCAGGCTAAGACAGGGGTGAGAAATCTCTGGCCCGCGGGCCGTATACGGCCCGCAATGAAGTTTTCTATGGCCCCCGGGCATGTTCCTGGGGTCGCAGTGCTCGGGTCGGCTACCGCGTCTTGCCGGTGGCCAACCACCGCTGCTTTAAATCCCCGTCCCGTGAGGAGTCGCATTCCAGAGTCACACTTGTGAGTGACTCGCATGGCATCACCCAGCACGGCCGCACACTCACCTGACTGGAGCGGGTCAGCTACATATATTTCTACACAGCTGAGACACTTCTGTCCGGAGAGCAGCAGGCCGTCTCGGGTGATTCGATATGTGAGGCTCGTGTGAGTCACACGCAAGCGTGGCTCTGGCCTAGCGTTCACTACTGAAAGCTGCGTGAGCGTACCCATGCCAGAATGCTAAGGACTTGCTTGTGGGCGGGGTTAGCGCTCTGCGCTCCCGTCCCACAGAGCACAGAACACAAGCAGCAGCTTCACGTGTTCCTACGCTGTGCCTCTGCCCTCCGATGCTGTGTGTGCCACCCATGGTGCTGTGTGCCCCCTCCCCCAGTGCTGTTCTGTGTGCCCCCTCCAGTGCTGTGTGCTACCCTCCAGTGCTGTGCACTGCACCCAGTCCTGTGCCCCCCATTGATGTCCATGTTCCCCTTTGCTGTCTGTGTCATCCTAGTGATGTCTGTGCTCCGAAAGTGCTGTCCGTGCCCCCCCAGTTCCCCCTAGTGATGTCTGTGCTCCCCTAGTGAAGTTTGTGTACCGCAAGTGTTATCCGTTTTCCCCAGTGCCCCCCTAGTGCTGTCCATGCCCTGAATTGTGTCCATGCTTTCCTCGTGATATCAATGCGCCCTCGTGATGTCCGTGCCCCCCTCCTGATGTCCGTGCTCTCTATGCCCCCCCAGTGCTGTCCATTCCCCCCAGTGATGTCTGTGCCCCCCTAATGATGTCTGTGCTCCTCCAATGCTGTCTGTTGCCCCCAGTGATGTCTGTGCTCCCCCAGTGCTGTCCATGCCCCCTTAGTGATGCCCGCTCCCCTGTGATATTAATGCCCCAACAATGCTGTCCCTGCCCCCCAAGTGCTGTCTGTGCCCTTCAACCATATATATGCCTCCCAGTGATGTCTGTGCCCCAGTGTCACCTGTGATGTGTATGCCCCCAGCGTCTCCTGTGATGTGTATGCTCCAGCATCTCCTGTGATGTTTGCCCCCAGCGTGTCCTGTGATGTATTTGCCCCCAGTGTCTCCTGTGATATGTATGCCCCCAGCATCTCCTGTGATGTGTATGATGCCCTCAGCGTCTCCTGTGATGTGTATGATGCCCTCAGCATCCCCTGTGATGTGTATGCCCCAGCCCCTCCTGTGATGTGTATGCCCCCAGTATATACAGCACATGAGGGGCTGGGGTCATATACATCACATGAGGGGCTGGGGTCATATACATCACATGAGGGGCTGGGGGCATATACATCACATGAGGGGCTGGGGGCATATACATCACATGAGGGGCTGGGGGCATATACATCACATGAGGGGCTGGGGGCATAGACATCACAGGAGGGGCTGGGGGCATAGACATCACAGGAGGGGCTGGGGGCATAGACATCACAGGAGGGGCGGGGGCATAGACATCACAGGAGGGGCTGGGGTGATAGACATCACAGGAGGGGCTGGGGGGATAGACATCACAGGAGGGGCTGGGGGGATAGACATCACAGGAGGGGCTGGGGGGATAGACATCACAGGAGGGGCTGGGGGGGATAGACATCACAGGAGGGGCTGGGGGGATAGACATAACAGGAGGGGCTGGGGGGATAGACATCACAGGAGGGGCTGGGGGATAGACATCACAGGAGGGGCTGGGGGCATAGACATCACAGGAGGGGCTGGGGCCATACACACCACAGGAGGGGCTGGGGCATACACATCACAGGAGGGTCTGGGGCATACACATCACAGGAGGGGCTGAGGCATATATATAACATTGGAAATGCTGAGGGCATATACATCACACTGGAAATGCTGGGGGCATACACATGAAAAGAGAGGTTGGGGCTTCTACATCACAAGAGGGGCTAGGGGCATATACAGTACAGACCAAACGTTTGGACACACCTTCTCATTCAAAGAGTTTTCTTTATTTTCAGGACTCTGAAAATTGTAGATTCACATTGAAGGCATCAAAACTATGAATTAAAACATGTGGAATGAAATACTTAAAAAAGTGTGAAACAACTGAAAATATGTCTTATATTATAGGTTCTTTAAAGTAGCCACCTTTTGCTTTCATTACTACTTTGCACACTCTTGACATTCTCTTGATGCGCTTCAAGAGGTAGTCACCGTAAAACTGTTCAACAGTCTTGAAGGAGTTCCCAGAGATGCTTAGCACTTGTTGGCCCTTTTGCCTTCACTCTGCGGTCCAGCTCACCCCAATCCATCTCGATTGGGTTCAGGTCTGATGACTGTGGAGACCAGGTCATCTGGTGTAGCACCCCATCACTCTCCTTCTTGGTCAAATAGCCCTTACACAGCCTGGAGGTTTGTTTGGGGTCATTGTCCTGTTGAAAAATAAATGATGGTCCAACTAAATGCAAACCGGATGGAATAGCACGCCGCTGCAAGATGCTGTGGTAGGCATGCTGGTTCTGTATGCCTTCAATTTTGAATAAATCCCCAACAGTGTCACCAGCAAAGCACCTCCACACCATCACACCTCCTCCTCCATGCTTCACGGTGGGAACCAGCCATGTAGAGTCCATCCGTTCACCTTTTCTACAAAGACACGGTGGTTGGATCCAAAGATCTCAAATTTGGACTCATCAGACCAAAAGCACAGATTTCCACTGGTCTAATGTCCATTACTTGTGTTCTTTAGCCCAAACAAGTCTCTTCTGTTTGTTGCCTGTCCTTAGCTGTGGTTTCCTAGCAGCTATTTTACCATGAAGGCCTGCTGCACAAAGTCTCCTCTTAGCAGTTGTTCTAGAGATGAGGTGTGTCCAAACTTTTAAACTTTTGGTCTGTACTATATATATATGTATGTATGTGTGTGTGTGTGTATATATATATATATATATATATATATATATATATATATATATATATATATAAAAAAACGAGGGGTTGGGGCATATACATCACAGGAGAGCCTGAGGCATATACATCGCAGGAGGGGCTGGGGGCATATACATCACATTGGAGATGCTAAGGCATATACATCACAGTGGAGACGCTGAGGCATATACATCACAGTGGAGAAGCTGGGGGCATATACATCACAGGAGGTGCACAGGAGGGGCTGTGACATATACATCACAGGAGGGTCTGGGGGCATATACATCACAGGAGGGGCTGGGGGCAAATACATGTCCTGAGCCCCTTGTGTGATGCATTTGCCCCCAATGTCTCCTGTGATATAGCTGCTATCACAGGTTATGTGATGTATATGATTTACCAATCTTATTATCACAAAGAGTTGACTGCGCTCCAGGTCGAGACAAACCTGGAAAAGTAGTTGTGAGAAGCAAAGTTACATGATTAATGTCACCGAAAATTAACCGCGACACCAAAGAGAAGTAGCTCCGGCCACCACATTATGGGTGAGTTAAATGCTTGATCGAATATAGCAGGTGATTTTCACATTGATAATTTTGTGCGGCCCCCGAAGGTTGATAGAAATTCACAAATGGCTCCCGGCAGTAAAAAGGTTCCCCACCCCTGGGCTAAGAGAAAACTTAACTTAATTGCTGCCTACAAATATTTGGGATACTACAGGATAGAGGGATCCTCATTATTCTTATTTGCCCATGGAAACACGAGTAGCAAAGGAATTAAAAGGAATTATACTGAAAGGGAGAAGAAGCAGGATAGAAATTAGAAGGAGCAGGCCACACCTCCTATACTCGGACTAAATAGAGGCAGATATCAGGTGGTTAGCAGCTAGGATCAGCCTGGAGTAGGCCACGCCACCTGATGTGTGATGTAACCTCCCAGAAGGGTGGGGGAGTACTAAGGAGCTTCACAGTTACACTGAAATACAGGTACAGAAGCAGCACTGGGCATCTAATCTTTATAGTTTATGTGGCCAGTGACAGTAGAAGAATTTTTTATCTCCCTGGCGTTCCCTTTAAAAAATATAATAATACTTACTGCAGCTCAAAAATATGCAAGGAGAAAACATGCACCATGTAAATGAGCTATATTAGAAATCTTTTATTTCTTTGTCGCTCCATTGGGAGACCCAGACAATTGGGGTGTATAGGCTATGCCTCCGGAGGCCGCACAAAGTATTACACTAAAAGTGTAAAGCCCCTCCCCTTCTGCCTATACACCCCCCGTGCTCCCACGGGCTCCTCAGTTTTTTGCTTTGTGCGAAGGAGGCAGACATGCACGCAAGCTCCACAGCTTAGTCAGCAGCAGCTGCTGACTATGTCGGATGGAAGAAAAGAGGGCCCCCAGCATGCTCCCTTCTCACCCCACTCTTGTCGGCGGTGTTGTTAAGGTTGAGGTATCCATTGCGGGTACGGAGGCTGGAGCCCACATGCTGTTTTCCTTCCCCATCCCCCTTAGGGCTCTGGGTGAAGTGGGATCCTAATCGGTCTCCAGGCACTGAGACCGTGCTCCATCCACAGCTCCTGAGGACTCTGCTGGATAGGAGCCGAGTATCGTTCAGGGACATGGCCCTGCTACTTTGAGGTACTCTGTGTCCCCGAGGGGACCGCGCACAGCAACACTCCAGCATTGCTGGGTGTGCTAGTGCACCGGGGACCGCGGCGCTGACCGCGTTTGTGCCATTACACACTGCAGCGTCGCTGAGTGTGTTAGTGTATGGGGACTACCGCGCTGACCGCCGCTGCCATTGTTATCACTGCGGCGCGGCTGGGACTGCTAGTGCGCCGGGGACTTCTGCGCCGACCGCGCTTATACGGCAGCCGCGCTTATAACTCGAGTCCCCGGCTTTTGCGGCCTAGTCTCTTTTTCTTCCCGCCCCCAGCCCTGCCAGTCAGGGGAAGGGCGGGACGCTGTACAGGACGGCAGCACTGAGGGCTGGAGCATGCTTTGCATACTCCACCCCCCTCACTGTGCACAGTGGGGCACCAGTTCCCGCACTTTCTGGGTCACGCCCACGGCTCCCTCCTCTCCTCAGGACGCCGGCAGCCATTCCTGTCAGCTCCTCTGACGCTGCAGAGGGGAGACAAGCTCTGGGGGACCCAGGCAGGGATTCTGGTGGCCACACAACCGCTTTAAGCGGGCGGTAAGCAGCACCTGAGGTGCTGGCCCCACTTGTGCAGAAGTGTAATTATAGATTATATGTTTATAGGCTATACTTTACACTGTATGGTGCACGGTTGATTTCTGGCTATATACCCTATTGTGTTGCTCAGGGGAGACAACAGCATGGCGCCCACAAGAGGCAGGGGTGCCAAAACACAGGCTTACTATGCTGCCTGCGCCGCATGTACGACCTCGCTACCGGCAGGTTCCACTGACCCTCATTGTGTGCACTGCTCGGCCCCTGTGGCACTTGCTCAGCCGGAGCCTCTGCTAAGGGGGGCCCAGGGGTAACCACCAGCTAACACTGTCCAGGTGACAGGGACGGAGTTTGCAGTTTTTACTGACAGACTTTCTGAGACTATGGCTAAGATTCTAGCAGCTTTGCAGTCCAGACCGGTATCTCAGACCATGGGCACTGTGGAATCA
This sequence comes from Anomaloglossus baeobatrachus, assembly GCF_048569485.1. Taxonomy (NCBI): domain Eukaryota; kingdom Metazoa; phylum Chordata; class Amphibia; order Anura; family Aromobatidae; genus Anomaloglossus; species Anomaloglossus baeobatrachus. Next base: position 560,678,611 of record NC_134355.1, on the reverse strand, counting down.
TTGCCCCCTGGTTCCCCTCAGTTGGAACAACAATGTTCCCCCGGGGTGTCTCATAGATCCCAGGGTGAGGTCTCTGACACGGACCGCAGCCCCAGACCGCCTAAGCGAGCTCGCTGGGAAATCCCCTCGACCTCATCACATTGTTCAGGGTCTCAGAGGGAGGACTCTCTGTATGATGAAGCGGAGGTAGCTGATCAGGATTCTGATCCTGAGGCCGCTCTCAACCTTGATACTCCTGATGGTGACGCCATAGTGAATGATCTTATCGCGTCCATACATCAAATGTTGGATATTTCTCCCTCGGCTCCTCCAGTGGAGGAGTCAGCCTCTCAGCAGGTGAAATTCCGTTTCAGGTTCCCCAAGCGTACAACGAGTATGTTTCTGGATCACTCCGACTTCAGAGAGGCAGTCCAGAAACACCGAGTTTGTCCAGATAAGCGTTTTTCCAAGCGCCTTAAGGATACACGTTATCCCTTCCCCCCTGACGTAGTCAAGGGCTGGACTCAGTGTCCCAAGGTGGATCCTCCAATCTCCAGACTGGCGGCTAGATCCATAGTTGCAGTTGAAGATGGGGCTTCGCTCAAGGATGCCACTGACAGACAGATGGAGCTCTGGTTGAAATCCATCTATGAAGCTATCGGCGCGTCTTTTGCTCCAGCATTCGCAGCCGTATGGGCACTCCAAGCTATTGCAGCGGGTCAAGCGCAAATTGACGCACTCACACGTACGTCTGCGCCGCAAGTGGCGTCCATAACTTCTCAAACGTCGGCATTTGCGTCCTACGCTATTAATGCTGTCCTGGACTCTGCGAGCCGTACGGCGGTTGCAGCCGACAATTCGGTGGCAATACGCAGGGCCTTGTGGCTACGGGAATGGAAGGCAGATTCGGCTTCCAAAAAGTGCTTAACCGGTTTGCCATTTTCTGGCAACCGTTTGTTTGGTGAGAGGCTGGATGAAATCATCAAACAATCCAAGGGAAAGGAAACATCCTTACCCCAGGCCAAACCAAACTTACCCCAACAGAGGAGGGGACAGTCGAGGTTTCGGTCCTTTCGGGGTGCGGGCAGGTCCCAATTCTCCTCGTACAAAAGGCCTCAGAAGGATCAGAGGATCTCCGATCCATGGCGGTCTAAGTCACGCCCTAAAAAGACCGCCGGAGGTGCCGCTACCAAGGCGGCTTCCTCATGACTTACGGCCTCCTCACACCGCATCCTCGGTCGGTGGCAGGCTCTCCCGCTTTTCCGACATTTGGCTGCCACAGGTAAAAGACCGTTGGGTGAGAGACATTCTGTCTCACGGTTACAGGATAGAGTTCAGCTCTCGTCCTCCGACTCGATTTTTCAGAACATCTCCGCCTCCCGAGCGAGCCGATGCTCTTCTGCAGGCGCTGGGCACTCTCAAGACAGAAGGAGTGGTGGTCCCTGTTCCTCTTCAGCAACAGGGTCACGGTTTTTACTCCAACCTGTTTGTGGTTCCAAAGAAGGACGGGTCTTTCCGTCCTGTCCTGGACCTAAAACTGCTCAACAAACACGTAAAGGCCAGGCGGTTCCGGATGGAATCCCTCCGCTCCGTCATCGCCTCAATGTCCCAAGGAGATTTTCTTGCATCGATCGATATCAAAGATGCTTATCTCCACGTACCGATTGCTCCAGAGCATCAGCGCTTCCTGCGCTTCGCCATAGGAGACGAACACCTTCAGTTCGTGGCACTGCCGTTCGGCCTGGCGACAGCCCCACGGGTTTTCACCAAGGTCATGGCTGCAGTAGTTGCGGTCCTCCACTCTCAGGGTCACTCGGTGATCCCTTACTTAGACGATCTGCTGGTCAAGGCTCCCTCTCAAGAGGCATGCCAGCACAGCCTCACCGCTACTCTGGAGACTCTCCAGAGTTTCGGGTGGATCATCAATTTTCCAAAGACAAATCTGACACCGGCCCAATCGCTGACATATCTTGGCATGGAGTTTCATACCCTCTCAGCGATAGTGAAGCTTCCGCTGAACAAGCAGCGTTCACTACAGACGGGGGTGCAATCTCTCCTTCAAGGTCAGTCACACCCCTTGAGGCGCCTCATGCACTTCCTGGGGAAGATGGAGGCAGTCCCTTTCGCGCAGTTTCACCTGCGTCCTCTTCAATGGGACATCCTACGCAAATGGGACAGGAAGCCGACGTCCCTCGACAGGAACGTCTCCCTCTCTCAGGCAACCAAAGCTTCCCTTCGGTGGTGGCTTCATCCCACTTCATTATCGAAGGGGAAATCCTTCCTACCCCCATCCTGGGCGGTGGTCACGACGGACGCGAGTCTGTCAGGGTGGGGAGCAGTTTTTCTCCACCACAGGGCTCAGGGTACGTGGACTCGGCAAGAGTCCTCATTTCAGATCAATGTTCTGGAGATCAGGGCAGTGTATCTAGCCCTAAAAGCGTTCCAGCAGTGGCTGGAAGGCAAGCAGATCCGAATTCAGTCGGACAACTCCACAGCGGTGGCTTACATCAACCACCAAGGAGGAACACGCAGTCGGCAAGCCTTCCAGGAAGTCCGGCGGATTTTGATGTGGGTGGAAGCCACGGCCTCCACCATCTCCGCAGTTCACATCCGGGGCGTGGAAAACTGGGAAGCAGATTTTCTCAGTCGCCAGGGCATGGACGCAGGGGAATGGTCCCTTCACCCGGACGTGTTTCAGGAGATCTGTTGCCGCTGGGGGATGCCGGACGTCGACCTAATGGCGTCCCGGCACAACAACAAGGTCACGGCATTCATGGCACGTTCTCACGATCACAGAGCTCTGGCGGCAGACGCCTTAGTTCAGGATTGGTCGCAGCTTCACCTCCCTTATGTGTTTCCTCCGCTGGCACTGTTGCCCAGAGTGTTACGCAAGATCAGGGCCGACTGCCGCCGCGCCATCCTCGTCGCTCCAGACTGACCGAGGAGGTCATCTCACGGTCGGCCAACCGTGGGCACTACCAGACCGACCAGACTTGCTGTCTCAAGGGCCGTTTTTCCATCTGAATTCTGCGGCCCTCAACCTGACTGTGTGGCCATTGAGTCCTGGATCTTAGCGTCTTCAGGATTATCTCAAGAGGTCATTGCCACTATTAGACAGGCTAGGAAACCAACGTCCGCCAAGATCTACCACAGGACGTGGAAAATATTCCTGTCATGGTGCTCTGATCAGGGTTTTTCTCCCTGGCCATTTGCCTTGCCCACTTTTCTGTCCTTCCTTCAGTCCGGATTGGAAAAGGGTTTGTCGCTTGGCTCCCTTAAGGGACAAGTCTCTGCGCTCTCTGTGTTTTTTCAGAAGCGCTTGGCCAGACTTCCACAGGTACGCACGTTCCTGCAGGGGGTTTGTCACATCGTCCCTCCTTACAAACGTCCGTTGGAACCCTGGGATCTGAACAGGGTGCTGATGGTTCTTCAGAAACCACCGTTCGAGCCAATGAGGGATATTTCTCTCGCACGCCTTTCGCAGAAAGTGGTTTTCCTAGTAGCAGTCACTTCACTTCGGAGAGTGTCTGAGCTAGCAGCATTGTCATGCAAAGCCCCTTTCCTGGTGTTTCACCAGGACAAGGTGGTTCTGCGTCCGGTTCCGGAATTTCTACCTAAGGTGGTATCCCCTTTTCATCTCAATCAGGATATCTCCTTACCCTCTTTTTGCCCTCATCCAATTCACCAATGTGAAAAGGATTTGCACTTGTTAGATCTGGTGAGAGCACTCAGACTCTACATTTCTCGTACGGCGCCCCTGCGCCGCTCGGATGCACTCTTTGTCCTTGTCGCTGGCCAGCGTAAAGGGTCACAGGCTTCCAAATCAACCCTGGCTCGGTGGATCAAGGAACCAATTCTCGAAGCTTACCGTTCTGCTGGGCTTCCGGTTCCCTCAGGGCTGAAGGCCCATTCTACCAGAGCCGTGGGTGCGTCCTGGGCTTTGAGGCACCAGGCTACGGCTCAGCAGGTGTGTCAGGCGGCTGCCTGGTCGAGCCTGCACACTTTCACGAAACACTATCAGGTGCATACCTATGCTTCGGCGGATGCCAGTCTAGGTAGGCGAGTCCTTCAGGCCTCGGTTGCCCACCTGTAGGACGGAGCCGTTACGGCTCTATTATGAGGTATTATTTACCCACCCAGGGACTGCTTTTGGACGTCCCAATTGTCTGGGTCTCCCAATGGAGCGACAAAGAAGAAGGGAATTTTGTTTACTTACCGTAAATTCCTTTTCTTCTAGCTCCAATTGGGAGACCCAGCACCCGCCCCTGTTCCCTTCGGGCTGTTGTTCTTTGTGTACACATGTTGTTCATGTTGAATGGTTTCAGTTCTCCGATATTCCTTCGGATTGAATTTACTTTAAACCAGTTTATAATTTTTTTCCTCCTGCTTGCTTTTGCACCAAAACTGAGGAGCCCGTGGGAGCACGGGGGGTGTATAGGCAGAAGGGGAGGGGCTTTACACTTTTAGTGTAATACTTTGTGCGGCCTCTGGAGGCATAGCCTATACACCCCAATTGTCTGGGTCTCCCAATTGGAGCTAGAAGAAAAGGAATTTACGGTAAGTAAACAAAATTCCCTTCTTTGCTGCTAATCTAAAACACTTTTTGTTTGTTTTTAATGGAAAAAATGCAGTAAAACCACTACATGTGAACTAGCTCTACGCCAGTATTTTGTAGGTCGTGAAACTGAAATGACACAAAAGTGGGGCGCAAATGGTGTCTTATCCGGTGGTAGCAGAAAGAATTTAATTAGGTGCACTAATCTGGTGCGGTTGTGTTATAGATGATTAAGACTCACGTCGAAACGCGTAGCTTTGTGGGGTCCTACTAATATTCATGTATTTTGCTGACCGCCTGTAAACCCCTATTTTTATGGATTAAATAATAAAGATGACTTTTTATATGAGAATTTGGACCGCGCTGGAAATTTTTCTTCCTATGAAAGTCAATGGGGCCGTTTATATGTCCATGATCTTTTTCCTCTGACTGAGTGGGTTGCGCAAAATCCAATAATGATCTGAGTGTGGAATTAAAATTGGCAATGCAAGCCTATGGGTCCATGAAAAAATATTAAAGATCAACTGTGTGTCATCTGTGTGTTGTCCATTTTTCACGAACAGATAGAAGCTGGAGAAAATGTTTTTGTTTTGTTTTTTTTTCTCATCCGAAAAAAAAACTGATGAAGCTTAGATCAAACTCTGATAACACTCCTCTGAAACTTGTATGAAACTCAGATCAAAAATTCTGGTGAATCTCAGTCCGTTTTTCTCATACCTAAAAAGAAGCAACAGGTGTTTGAATGAGGTCTAGAAATTGCCATAAGTAAGAGAAAGTCTTCTAGCCGTCTGCTCCAAATCCACGCATGTCTTTGTGATACATTTGGCTCATCATCAGATTACCTGGCTGCGTTTTACCGAGACAATATTGGTAAATGTGGAACAGTTTGAAAATATGATAGCTCTATATTGGTACATGACCACTGTAATTAGCCCCAGATTGTTGGGGCTATTTTCCTAAACTCCTAAGTCCTGATTAGTTATGCAGCACTAAGGCGGGCTTTGCACACTACGACATGGCAGGTGCGATGTCGGTGGGGTCAAATCGAAAGTGACGCACATCCGGCGTCGCTGTCGATATCGTAGTGTGCAAATCCTTTTACATACAATTAACGAGCGCAAAAGCGTCGTTATCGTATGATCGGTGTAGGGTCCGACATTTCCATAATTTTGCAGCCGTGACGGTACGATGTTGTTCCTCGTTCCAGCAGGCAGCACACATCGCTGTGTGTGAAGCCGCTGGAGCGAGGAACATCACCTTACCTGCGTCCCGGCTGCAATGTGGAAGGACGGAGGTGGGCGGGATGTTTACGTCCCGCTCATCTCCGCCCCTCCGCTTCTATTGGCCGTCTGCCGTGTGACTGAAGGCAGGTGAGTGCATGTGAAGCTGCCGTAGCGATAATGTTCGCTACGGCAGCAATCACAAGATATCGCATGTGCGACAAGGGCGGGGACTATCGCTGCAGCGTCGGTAACACATTGTTACCGATGTCGCAGCGTGCAAAGCCCGCCTTAGTCCCTTGCTACATGACTAAATAAATATGCTGTTTAGCTAGGTGATGGCCACTAATAGCCTTTGTATATTTGATTCCCAGAAATCCGACCGTGCTCTTCTGGACCCTGCTTGAATGGAGCGAGCTGTGTAGAGTTGGGTGGGAGTTACACCTGTTTTTGTTCATCAAGGTTTACAGGAAAATACTGTGAGAATGGTAAGTAGCTAAGATATAATAATATGTTTGCATTGTCATACAAAAAAGTATTTCTGCCCAGCTAACAATATTATCAATGTCTCTATTCCCAGAGATCAGACCGTGCTCCTCAGCTCCATGTATGAATGGGGCAACCTGTGAAGATCTAGGGGATGCCTACTCTTGCCTCTGCACAAAGGGATTTACTGGTCTAAACTGCGAGACAGGTGAGAGGCTGCAGAATATAGCAGTGGAAGAAGATGATGATGATTTCGGGGTTTGATTCACTTTGGATCTTCATTGATTGATGTTAATGTTTCTCAGTTCAAATTGTAGCCAAAGTGAAATCTACAATATTATAGGCTAGACATGGGTAAGGTGCAGCCCACAGGCAATATGTGGCATTTTAACTGATATGTTGCAGCCTCCTGATCAGAACAGCCAAAGGGCTTTATGCAGTGGCCTATGGCCGCCTACTACCGAATATCTCTCATTTACACATCTGCATCCTGCAGGTGTTATTCCGTTTTCGGTAAACAGTAGAATGATGTGCTTTACCAAAAAGCTTTATCTTGGTCTCACCTGTCCACAAGTCACTTTCCCAGAAGGATTTTGGCTTACTTATACACATTGTGGAAAACTGCCATGTAGCTTTTTATGTCTGTGTGTCAGCAGTGGGGTCCTCCTGGATCTCCTGCCATAGCGTTTCGTTTCATTGAAATGTCGACAGATAGTTAGCTTTGACACTGATGCACCCTGAGCCTGCAGGACAGCTTGAGTTTCTTTGGAACTTGATTGGGGCTCCCTATCACCCATCCAGACTATCCTGCATTGTAACCTTTCATCAATTTTTCTCTACCATCCTTGTCCGGGGAGATTAGCTACAGTGCTATATAAACATGCATGACAAAAGATGTGTAATTGCAATATTTTCTGAAACAATTGCAAGGGTGCAAACACTTTGAGCCATGACTGTACACTTCTATATACACACACTATATACTCCCAAAACTGCATTATCTTTGATTTGGCCGATTCAAGTGTGACTACTTATTTATGTTAAAGCGTGGCTGTTGTGTTAATTTTTATGTCATAAATCAATAGTATTATAAAGTTACTTATTTTCATGTGTATATCTTATCAGACCATGACCAAACTTCTTTCTCTGCTAGAATTGATCAGTCATTATTAAAATTCTCAATTCTGCGGTAAAATCTGTATTCAGTGATGACTTTCCCATTACTGAGATAGGAGATGGCAGCTGTTACTAAGGAGATTCTATGTTGATAGAAGAGGGGGCGGAGCTCTGCCTTTAGCTCCTCCCTCATAATATCAGCACCAACTGCCATTTCCTATCTCAGTAATGGGAAAGTCTTCACTGAATACAGATTTTTTATAATGACTGATCAATTCTGGCAGCGAAAGAAGCAAATCTGTCTGATAAGATCTATTACAAAGTTGCATATTTTCATGTGTACTATTGATTTATGAAATAAAAATTTACACAAAGGTTCAGTACTTTGGATAATTTTGTAATTCTTGACACAATTCTTCAGCATTTTCTTTTCTCCTACTAGAGCTGAAACCCTGCTCTTCCTCCCCATGTCTTAATGGTGGCCTCTGTGAAAATGTAGGTTCTAGCTACAGCTGCTTGTGTCTGCAGAGATTCACCGGAAGAAGATGTGAGACAGGTGATGAACGCATTGCTTTTCATTTAGGTTTAAGGGTGCAACCACACAGTGTTTTGGCACAATGGCTGAATGACTTTATTTTATAATCATATGCAGAGGCGTATCTAGGGGGGGGGCTGGCGGGGTATCTGCCCCGGGTGCAGTATGGGGGCGGGGCGCTGTCGGGCTGACTGATGCAGCACTGGTTCTCCTGGGCGGCCAGGGCCGGCTTCAGCACACGTCAGGAAGGGCGGGAATGTATGCTGCGGCCCCCGGGCCGAGGTCCGGAGACCTCGGCGCTCATGCCGGCAGCCGCAGTTCCCTGGCTGCAGGCTCTTAAATCCTCAACTGCACAGAGCTTTCACCGCCGCGAGTAGGGTCTAAGTTCATCTGTGGGCGGAGCTAACACGCAGCATACGCAGCATGCACAGCGCTCTGTCCCACAGATGAAGGTAGATGCTAGAATATATGGGCTCCTTCCAGGTATGACTTAATTTGTCATGAAGCTGGTTACGCCCACTAACCTGGAAGGAGCCCATACATTCTAGGCTCAACCCACAGATGAAGAGAGGAGCCGAATCATTAACATCCCGACGAGCTGTATGTCCTGTCCCCCCTCCCCTACCACAAAGCTGTATACCATGCAGAACTGTCTGTCTCCCCACCCCAGAGCTGTATACCATGCAGAACTGTCTATCCCCCACCCCAGAGCTGTATACCATGCAGGACTGTCTATCCCCCCACCCTAGAGCTGTATACCCTGCAGAACTCTCTATTCACCCCACCCCAGTGCTGTATACCTCGAGTACTGTCTACCCCCCCCCCACCCCAGAGATGTATACCCTGCACAACTGTCTATCCCCCCACCCCAGAGCTGTATACCCTGCAGAACTCTCTATTCACCCCACCCCAGTGCTGTATACCCAGAGTACTGTCTACCCCCCCACCCCAGTGCTGTATACCCTGCAGAACTGTCTATTCCACCACCCCAGTGCTGTATACCCTGCAGAACTGTCTATTCCACCACCCCAGTGCTGTATACCCTGCACAGCTGTCTATTCCCCCACCTCAGTGCTATATACCCCCAGTACTGTCTATACCCCCAGAACTGTCTATCCCCTGACCCCAGTGCTGTATACCCACAGTGCTGTCTATACCACCAGAACAGTCTATCAGCTGACCCCAGTGCTGTATACCCCCAGAACTGTCTATCCCCGACCCCAGTGCTGTATACCCCCAGAACTGTCTATTCCCTTGACCCCAGTGCTGTATACCCCCAGAACTGTCTATCCCCTGACCCCAATGCTGTATACCCTCAGAACCATCTATTCCCCTGACCCCAGTGATGTGTACCCCCAGAACTGTCTATCCCCCCCACCCCAGTGCTGTATACCCCCAGAACTGTCTATCCTCTGACCCTAGTGCTGTATACCCCCAGAACTGTCTATCCCCCCCACTCCAGTGCTGTATACCCCCACAACGGTCTATCCCCCCACCATGCCATACGCTAATGAGGCTCCAGCCTTTATTTGTGATACTGACTAATTCTCATCATTAGGCCTCAGTCCCACTTGCGCATTGCTTCCCATGCAAGAGCATCAGATCCAATATGCTAATGACCCTAGGCTCAGGCACTGCTGCGAGCCTGAGCTGAGTGTCATGCGACTGTGATCCGATCTTGTTATCGAATCACAGGTACAGACAAGAGGAATCGAGGGAGTAATTCTCCCCCTTCTCCACAGCCTGTCTCTGCGTACATCGTACTGCACGCTGATGACATCCAAGTGCAGTGCGATGTTTCACATGCTCCCGTAGACCTGTATGGATGTGTGAGCTGAGATTCGCTGCCAAACACTGCATGCTGCAATTCTTTTCTCATGCCAATATGTCATGAGAAATCAATCACAGATGGACACTGCCCCATAGTTTAAACTGGTGCAAGTGCAATTTGATGTTTTGTCGGATTGCACTCGTCCGTGCAAAACGCAAGTGGAACTGAGGCCTTACTGTAGTTCCTGTATAGTCCGCAGTCTGATGATGATTGATAACTCCCAAGTATCTCATTACCATTGTTAAAAGGAATCTGTCACCAGGTTATTGCTCCCCTATATGAGAGCAGCATAACGCAGGGACAGAGACCCCGATTCCAGCGATGTGTCACTTACTGAGCTCTTTGCTGTTATTTTGATAAAATCAATGTTTTCTCTGCTGAAGATCTGGCAGTTATACAGAGCTGATGAATATGCTGGACTACCTGGCAGCATGCCAAGCAGTCCTGTAATGATAATCTACTGCTGATTAAACAGTGATTTTATCAAAACTACACTAAGTAGCACAGTAAGTGACACATCGCTGGAATCAGGGTCTCTGCCCCTACGTTATGCTGCTCTCAGATTAGGTGTTAAAATCCTGGTGACAGATTCCCTTTAAGGATGTACTGTAAGTTGTAGATTCCTGCAATTCAAATGTGTATATGTCTGAGCTGACATTACAATTGATGTACCATGTACTGCTTATGGTTCTGATTATGTATTTCTATACTGATGAGGGTTTTGATGCTGTGTTTTTGAACAGATAGGGTTATATGGATGTATTTCTGTACTACTGGTGGTTCTGGTGCTGTTATTAGCTCTGATCCTGTACACAAGTAACAATACATAAATTGTGAGATTGGACAACCCTTTTACTTAGAATTGGGCTACACAGCTTAATTTTATAAGTAAAGTCTTGTCCGGGTTTGAGATGAAAGTTTCCAGTCACTCTAGGTGACTGCAGGCTTCTGAATTCTTACAATGCATGCTCTACACACTTTTAGGATTCTCCGGTGCCAGTAACGAGAGTGGACGGTCATGTGACCACAAGTATGAGATTTTTATATTTCTGGCCACATTCTGATTTGACGTGTCCAGGCTCACTCAATTAATTTTCATTGAGAGAGCCCACACATGTCTAGTCAGCATATGGCCACATGTATGTAAATCACATACTTGCAGTTTTGTGACCTCCCACTCACCGCTGGCACCAGAGAATCCTGACCGTGTGCAGTGTGAGAATTCAGAAGTCTACAGTCACATAGAGTGACACATAGTGACTGCAGATTTTTATCTCAAACCTGGAGAAGCCCTTTACTTATAAAATAAAGCACTGTAGCCCAATCATAACAGCATGTAATATACTCCCTGTCAGGATTCAGCTCTGCTCGCTGGTTCCAGCAGTCACCACATGGTCTCTCCACTCATATGTGATTTTCATACTTGATTGAGACAATTAGCTTTTCTTCCTATGTTTCTCTTTATCGAGAGAATTATTAAGAGCAGCTCGTCATCAGGTGACTAAGTGTGCAAATCACATATAAATAATTGGTCACATGAGGGGGGGCGCCAAATTGAATTCTTGCCCCGGGTGCCGGAAAGCCTAGATACACCTCTGTCTTATGGCTATTGAATGCCTCAGATTTGTGGCGCTTCTGCCCCTGGTGAGCTATGTGGTGTGGCCTCATCCTATGGCCTCATTCAGACATTCATGTTTTTATTTTATCTGTATGAGAAAAAAATGTGCTGCTTATCACTAGTGTGCTGGATACAATTTTCTTTCACTTTAGGTCTGTTTCTCCCATTAGTGTTAATCTTTTTTCCTCATATACAAAAAAAACACATACTCTTTCCCAGCTTCTCCTACCCATTAAAGGGAACCAATCACCAGGATTTTTGTATATAACCTAAAGCCAGTGCTATACTATGCTATCAGGCTGTGTCTATACATACCTGTAGTGGTCAGCTCAGATGTATAGGTTGTGAAACCCAAGAAAGTAACGTTTATAAAATGGACAGCTTTTTGAGTGACATCAGCTGAGGATAATATCTGGGGGGTATGCATAGCTATCCCCTCCCCCTGTTAGAATTAGCATCAGTATTATGCAATCAATTTAACTTTTCACTTGGAGGACCTGTGTCAGGTCATACCCATGTGACCAGAAGGGGCGGGGCCTCAGTCAACAAAGCTGATACCACGAAGCAACATTTTTCTGTTGGCTGAGGCCCCGCCCCTTCTGGTCATAAGGGAAAATAAATAGAATTTCTACCCTAGTTCTGTATGTAAATGCTATAGAAAAGGACCTGTGACTTGTTGATATCCCCCCAGGTCCCAGCACCCGCTGCACATGGACCACTAGCAACCTCTAGTTGAGCCCCTCACTACAGTTGATTCTGAAACAATTTGCGTACTATTTAAAGACTGGATATGAGGGCAGACCAAATGCAGATATACAAACAAAATGAATGATGCAAAAGTAAAGGCTTGTAGTGGTAAGTGGCCAGTGATTCCAGTCTAAAACAAAGCTGGCGAAGTTGCTGTCGCGGGCAGAGGTGGGGACGCCGCGCTCTCCCACTGCTCGGGTCCGGCTGCCGCGGCTGCTGCGGCCTGCTGCTGCTCGGTGGCTCGAGCGATGGGCCGGATCCCGGGGACTCTAGCGGCGCTCCTCGCCCGTGAGTGAAAGGGGGTTTGGAGTGTGGGGATTGTTTATTGTCCGTGACGCCACCCACGGTTGTGGTGATTGAGTGTACACCACCGCTGCTCTGGCTGGGGATCCCGGGAGTGATGGTATGGAGCAGCCAGTTGTTGTGTTGCCCCTCCGTGGGTAGGGGTTGGTGATCCCGGGGCCCAGTGATGGGGTTGGGATGGTGGACAGGCGGGTATGGGGCCTGTGGATGTGCAGGGGCGCAGGGGCAGCGCTGTGCCGCACGGCACGGAGGTACTCACTCAGCCAGTAAACACGACACAGTTCTCGGTAAACAAACGGCTGGTTGGACGGGTCCCTCAGACGGTTACGGTGCGGATGTTCCCTGCAGTTGACGGTGACGATCTCTTCCCTGCACCTATGTGTAGTTGTTTGGTTGCGATGGGTTCCCACCGGTAACCTGCTCCCCGACTTGGGTATGAGCCGGAGGAGCTCCACTCTTGCCCGCAGGCGCTGGCCCTGGGAAACTGGTGCCTTGGCGGTGGCGGTGTCTCCGCTTTAACGGTTGGACTGTTGCCTTCAAACGGGACTTGGTTGTTGGGAGACAGTCGTCCCCTTCACTGACGGATTTGGCAAATTATGGCGACTCCTAGCCTTGCCGGGATCCGAAAGGCTCCTGCCCTGGTGCTGACTAATCTTCGTATACCGCTCCGGTACCGCCGGATCACCACCCGTCCACGGTCGTTTTGGCAACCTCCAATCAGTCTCGCCTGCAGACGGTCACCGCGGTCTGCCAACCTTGCTGTCTCAGACCGGGGCACACACCCGGACCAACTTCAGGCTTCTTGCTGTCACTTTCTCTTGCTCCTTTACCACTTCCTTCCACTTCACTGTTTTCTCCTTCCACTTTCAACTCTAACACTCAACTGATCTCAGGCTCTTCCCTGAGCTAACTACCTGGTTTTCCCGCCTCCAGAGCTGTGAACTCCTCGGTGGGTGGAGCCAACCGCCTGGCCCACCCCCTGGTGTGGACACCAGCTCCTGGAGGAAGGCAGCAAGGATTTTAGTTTTGACCTCGGTGTACCTGCAGGGAATGTGGGGTGCGTGTGGTGTTATGACCTGTGACGCCTGGCTTGCCCAGGGCGTCACATTGCCAATGGCAACCAATTGATTCACAGCTTTACTTTCATTTTCCAAGACTCAAATATTCAATGTGCTTACATAATGTGACATGGAAGCAAGAAAAAGCTTGGAAAAAGTGTTGGAATTTGCAGAACGCGGTCTGTTATAACAGTGCAGCGAAACTTTCACAATAAATTTGGTAAACGTGCTCCACATAAAAACTGTATTCTACATTGGGTGAAGCAATTTGGAATCACTGGGTGTTTATGATATGGGAAATTTCAGGGCCCTAAGACTTCGGAAGGGACAGTGAACAGGATACAAGCCATGTATGAGCATAGTATAAGAAAGTCAACCAGGCTGACCAGCGCTACCACAACCCACAGTATCGCATGCAAATATCTGCAGTGTAAACCATACAGATTACATCTTCTGGAGACATGACAAACCGAAACATTGGGATTTTGCATTGACTTGTAGGGCTGATTGGAAGATGACGAATTCACTGACAGGTTGGTGTTCTGTGATGACGAGGCTTTCACCTCCATGTTAGAATTTGGACTCGGAAAAACCATGTGTCATTATCAAGCACATAAGGGACCTGCCCTAAGTAAACGTTTTCTGTTCAATGAGCAGGCACAAAGTCTATGGTCTCCATTGTTTGCGGAGAATACAATCACTGGCCTTGCCTATCTGGACATGTTACAGGAATTGCTTATGTCACCAATAGTCTGTGTGTCAGATCTCCCTCTATCAGCAGGATACTGCACCACCACATTTCCATTTGGATGCTCATTGATACCTGAAAGAAACTCACCAGAAAGTTGGATCAGACATGACAGAAGCAATAATTTGCATTTGCTGCGTTGGCCTCCACATTCACCAGATCTAACAGCCTGCGAATGCACTCTAAGGGGCTACATCTATAATTTTGGAATTGTAAGGAACCTCAGGAGCTAGTGCTTATATATGAGAGCAGAAGTCTTAAAATGATGTAGGACCCTTTTTTTCCTTTACCTCAAAACCTGCCTAGGTTCAAATTTCAGAGCCTTTTTGCAGTGTTGTCTGTAGCCTCCATACCGAGCATAAAGTCAACCTTGTCTGGGTGACTGATGCCCCCAAGCATGGAAGCGAATCTGAGCACCAGGATTTTGATAAGTGGTTTGATGTCCACATTAAGGGCTGCTTCTCCCTTGCGAGTTTCTCGCAGTAGAGCAATGCGAGAAAATCTCGCATTGGAATCGGACACATGTTAGTGAATGATTCAGCTCGCATTTGCGATTTTTTTTTTCTCAGTCCAAATCGGACTGAGAAAAAAAATCGCAGCATGCTGCTTTTTTGCGAGTTTCTACTGCGAGTCTCTCCAATGCAAGTCTATGGGAGCGTGTAAAAAATCGGATGTCACGGGACGGCACTCACACCATCCTAGTGACATCCGATTTTCTAAATACATTTCTCGCATGTTTCCTAAAACACTGGAAACGAGTGATGTCTCACAATGTCTGTGTTACGCTCACCGAGGAGCGGCGAGCGTCCGGAGGTGGACCCACTGGACCGTGCACCGGACTCCCCCGAGAAGGTGACCAGCAGCGAACCCCTATACAGGAACTGTGCGGCACCTCCCCAGAAGGCCTAAATGCACGGCAGCCAGGAACCGGTAGTAGGAGTCTCTGTAGGGCCAGGTGTAGCAAGGTTGTGATGTCCACAGCCGGCAGAACACGGAAACGGCACCGGAGATGTTCACAGCAGGTGACGTCCACAGCAGGTACGGTACAGATAATGTCCACGGCAGGTAGGACCCGATGACGTCCACTGTAGGTATGAGCGGTGACGTCCACTGCGGGTATTGCCGGTGACGTCCACTGCGGGTATGTATAGATAGTGTCCGCGGCAGGTATGGCACGGTGACGTCCCCAGCCGGTAGATATAAGCGGTGACGTCCCCAGCCGGAATGGTATAGATGGCACTACGGTGAGACAAAGGATTAGAACCAGGTATCAAATGCACGGATATCAAATAATAGCACAAACGGCTCTGGACACTGGCAATGCACTAATAGAGGCGTTGCTCGGGCGCCTGCTGCCAGGGGAGCTGAACTTAAATACCATATGGCAACAGGTGACCTCTGAGGTCACTTCCAGGTAATTGGGCGCTACCACTTTAAGAAAGGGGGCGTGGCCTTGCGCGCAGCCTAGAATCAGACACTGCAGACCTGTGTGTGCTCTGCAGACAGGAAGAGGCTGAAGCAGCCCCAGGAGCATGATGTCTGACCCGGGAGTGAGCAGGAGCAGAGTCATGAGACTGGTAAGAGGAAGGCCGTCGCTGCCTGGGGCTATGACTGGGAGTGCAAGTGGGAGCCATGCTGGGACTGGGCACATGTGAGGGAGCGCGCCCCCCACGGGGTCTGGTGGGACCAGGCGCTACGGTCTGTCAATCACTATTCCCTGTCAATCGGTCTCTCCCTCTCGCTCTCTATTCTCTCCGTGTCGATCGGTCTGTCGGTCGGTCACTATCTCTGTCCCTCACTCTCTGTCCATGTCGGTCTATCCCTCTCCCCCCCTTTCTCATACTCACCGATCCCCGATCACCGGCGCAGCACTGCACGGCGTTCACACTGCTCCGGCGGCTTCTCCTCTTTTGAAAAAGCCGGCCGCTCATTATTCAATCTCGTATTCCCTGCTTTACCCGCCCACCGGCACTTATGATTGGTTGCAGTCAGACACGCCCCCACGCTGAGTGACAGCTGTCTCACTGCAACCAATCACAGCAGCTGGTGGGCGTGTCTATGCTGAGCAGTAAAATAAATAAATAATTAATTTAAAAAAAACGGCGTGCGGTCCCCCCCCAATTTTAATACCAGCCAGATAAAGCCATACGGCTGAAGGCTGGTATTCTCAGGATGGGGAGCTCCACGTTATGGGGAGCCCCCCAGCCTAACAATATCAGTCAGCAGCCGCCCAGAATTGCCGCATACATTATATGCGACAGTTCTCGGACTGTACCCGACTCTTCCCGATTTGCCCTGGTGCGTTGGCAATCGTGGTAATAAGGAGTTAATGGCAGCCCATAGCTGCCACTAAATCCTAGATTAATCATTGCAGGCATCTATGAGACACCCCCAATGATTAACCTGTAAAGTTAATAAACACACATAGTGAAAAAATCCTTTATTTGAAATAATAAACAATAACAAAGACCCTCGTTCACCACTTTATTAAGTACGCAAAAAACCCATCCATGTCCGGCGTAATCCACGGAGGTTCCTCGACGCTCTCAGCTCTGCTACATGAAGGTGACAGGAGCTGCAGAAGACACCGCCGCTCCTGACAGCTCCACATAGCAACTGAGGTGAGAAGCGCGATCAGCTGATGTCAGTCAGGTAACTCGTGGCCACCGCTGGATCCTCCAACAGTGACAGCAAGTTGCCCGAGTGACAGCGATGAAGTCACAGGTGAGTTGCGGTCACGGGGGGAAAATACAACTGGCCGCGTGTAACCTGAGTGACAGCAGCACTAATCGCGCTGCTCACTTCAGTCACTCAGGGGATTAGCGGTCACCGGTGACTCCTTCACGGGTGACCGCTAATCAGGACGCGACACAGACAGAGCCGCGGGATGACAATGAAGTCGGGTGAAGTTCACCCGAGTTCATTCTGATCGTGCGGCTCTGTCTGTGTCTGCTATCATCTGCCATTCAGCTCTGCTACATGGCTGTCTGTGGCTGCTGTCAACGGCCATGTAGCAGAGCTGAATGGCAGATGACAGCTGCTGAGAAAAAAAAGGATCACACACGCATTGCACACGCACTGCAATCATGAGAAAAATCTCAGGATCGCAGTGCAGTTGCATTGCACTCTGACCTAACGTGAACTAAAATCAGCCGAGTTTTTTTCAGCCAACTCGGACCGATTTTACTCGCATAGATGTGTTTCCAGCCTTAGAAGGGAGATAAGACATTAGCTGGAGCATTGGGAAGGTCCTCTCCCTCCTTCTTTCTATTATTATTTCTCTTCTTATTTCTTTCTCTCCTTTCTTTCCATCTTCCTTTCATTCTTTTTTTTTTCTCGTTTCTTTTTTTTTTCTTCTTTCATTACTATTTTGTTTCTTTAATTGGTATTGCAAGTTGAAGGTGATAAATATTGATATTCTCAATATACTAAATATATACTAGTATATAATGCTAAAAAAATGTTTTTATTAAACACTGTGGCAAGTTAAAATACCAATGGTTTACAGAAAATAGAGAAATGGAGACTGGGAAGGTAAGTATGCTGACAAGACAATTGTTACACTTGTGGACACAATTCACATTAAATGGATATTGCACGTCCGCCCATCAAGTGACAGTGACAGTAAAGTGGGCATACAGCAAATCCAAGGCTAATGTCTCAAGAAATAGAAGTTAAGTATTATGCATAAAATGTACCCAATCTTCATATGAGTCATTTTTAAAATAACTTGCAGTTTACCGGCCATGTTATTTTTTCTTTTGCATGCTGTTAGGAACAGCTCAGATTATCTAGTTTTTTTGTTGATGTCAGCCTTTATAAATCTGCCTTTCTACTCTTTGCCCAGAGATCAGGCCATGCTTTTCTGATCCGTGTCTCAATGGTGGTACATGTGAAGAGGATGGAAATCATTACATTTGTTTGTGCAGTCTGGGCTTCATGGGGAAACACTGTGAGACAGGTAACAATATTCTATGCTCACATTTTTGTGTCTATGTGTGCATCTGTTTTATCTTATTTATGTTATGTCTTGACATTTCTTAGCAAAGTTCAGATAATATATTTACTCACTTCATCCTTTGTCTTATTTGAACCTCATGGTTTAACTAATAGGAGCGGTTATCTTATGTCACTAGCTGTAGTGCCCGGAATAGTCTTTGTCTCCCTCTCTCCCCCAACTCTCTCCCTCAACTCCCTCCCTCTCCTCTCTCCATTTTTCCCCTCCTCTCGCTCCCCCAACTCTTCCCCATTCTCCTTTTCTCCCCCATTCTCCTTTTCTCCCCACTCTCCTTTTCTCCCCTACTCTCCTTTTCTTCCCCACTCTCCTTTTCTCCCCCACTCTCCTTTTCTCCCCCACTCTCCTTTTCTCCCCCACTCTCCTTCTCTCTCCCCCACTCTCCTTCTCTCTCCCCACTCGCCTTCCCTCTCCCCCACACTCCTTCTCTCCCCCCACTCGCCTTCCCTCTCTCCCACTCTACCATTCTCTCTTTCCCTCTCCCCCACTCCCCCATTCTCCCTCACTCCCCCATTCTCCCTCTGTCTCTCCCTAACTAACGTTCTCACAACCGAAGTCATATTAACTGACACATAAGCTTCTTATACTAAGAATGTCCTTCGTTGCCTATAGCAACCAATCAGAGCTCCTGTTAATGACCTGTAGCAAAATACAAGCAGAGCTGTGATTGGTTGCTATAGGCCACCTGATAAATATCCTGGCTAACTGTCAAAACAACCAATATATTACCTCTTACATCCAAACAGTAAGTAAGCGTTTTTTAGGCAAAAAACTGTACAGCACAGTGTTATATTTTCCCCTCAAAACATATCGTATTTTTCGGACTATAAGACGCACCCAGGTATTAGAATTGTAAAATAGGAAAAAAAAATTTGAAGCAAAAAATGTGGTAAAATATTTAATAACCTAAATAACATACTATAATATTTCACCAATGTAACTGTAAACAACTCAACAGCGGCAAACAAGGGAAATGAGATGAACTTTGTCCAAGTAGTGGACAACCCCTTTAAGGAGAACTATAACTCCAAGCATGTCCTGTATGACATGCTTGGAGTTCTAGTTCAGCACAGTAATGTGATTTTTCCTCTAAGGTACGGTACTTTACTTTATTAGGGGGAGGGGGGACTTATAGTTTATTGTACTGCAACTTCTTACTTCTACTTCTTACCGGAGCAGACTCCAGCTATGGTAATGATGTACGGTAAGCCTGGCCCTGCCGCCGCGTTAGAAACCAGGAAGTATGGTATTACAGTGATGTAATGAAGAGTCAGGGCCAGTGTGGGGGGGAGGGGGAGAGGGCAGTGCTGTCCTGTGCCCAGGCTTTTCATTTACGGCAGCACTTCATCTGGAGGGGGAGACTGTCCACTTCATGGTCCCCAGCGAGTGGCCGGACCATGCTGACATGCTGCGGTAACTGTACTGAGCGCAAGTTAACATGTGGCAACGGCGGCAGTCATTTCAGCACCAGAGTGGTGCTGCTACACTAGCCGCCGCCAGCACTCTGTTCCTGCTCCCGCCGGCACTCTGCTCCTGCTCTGTAATAGCAGGGAGATGATCTCCCCAGCAACTGCAGAAGAAACCATGTGTGCCGGCTATTACAGGAACTAAGTAACGCAGTGTCTGCTCCCCATGTCCTCTCTCAGCACACGCTGGCTTTAGTGCTGAGAGGTGGAGAAGTAGTGCATATTGATGAGGTTAATTAGCTGGCTCATGTGGTTGCTCCATTGGGGGATTCTTCAGCGGAAACCCTCTCCTGTTATTGTCCAGTCCAGCGCCGTCCTTTTGCCCCTCAAGCCAGCAAGCCCCATATAATCATATATTCAGCCTATTAGACGCACCCCCCACTTTCCTCCAAAATTTGGGGGGGAAAAGTGTGTCTTATAGTCTGAAAAATACTTTAGTCTATGACGTTCCCTGAGTCAAATGACGTGGCTGTGCAAAATTTCGTGATTGTAAATGTGACGATGCGGATTCCTTGAGTGGACATACATACATACATATATTCAGCTTTATATATTAGACAAATATGTAATCTGAAACAACCAAAAAACACCAGTAATGACTCATGCGCACGTAACTGCATAATATTCTGCAGTGATTTGACAGCACATGTGCGCTTCAAATCGCTCCAGAAACACTGCATAATGAATGCAGTATTTATGTTAAAAAAAAGCTGATTTCCTGTGCTTGGGATGCTGCCCCCACCATAGACAGAGAGGGAGCGAACGCACAAATAATTGAAATGTTGCTTTTATGAACGCACAGATTTGGGTTAAAATTTTAGCACCCAAATCACTGCATTCATAAAGGCAACGTGCGCACGTCTCATGCAGAATCTTCATAGATTGTGCAGGGAACGCAGGACGCAGTCATTTACGCTGCAGGGCGATACGCAGCGTAAATGCATGTAAGTACGCAACGTGCGCATGAGCCCTAAAAATTACCCTACAAAAATGCTGAAAAATGCTAAGAAAAAACCCCAAAAAAACACATTTGCAGTCAAAAATGTTAAAATAGTTCTCCTTAACCGACTCTTAAAAATAACTTTATAGGAATGCCCACTTGAAAACGACATTGTGTGCACATACCCTTAGAATAACATATTTGAAGCATCTTTTCTCATAGTTCTACATTGTACACTACTACGTTTTTGACAATTGTTGGGTTTTTTTTTATTCAATGGGTGAAAAATAGTAATGGGTGGACCCGGGACTTTAAGTCCGACCCCGACGGGTTCAAAGGTACAATGGCAGCTGTGAGCTGATATTAACCCTTGATTACCTCGATTGCCATTGCACCATTGCAATTGGAAAGAGCCGAGTAAAGTGCTGGGATTTTCGCATCTAATGGATGCGGCAATTCTGGGTGGCTGCAGGCTGCTATTTTTAGGCTCGTTGGGCCCAATAAGCATGAGTCATCCCCAGCGTAAGAATACCAGCCCCCAGCTGTCGCGCTTTATCTTGGCTGGGTCTCAGAATTGGAGGGACCACACGCCGTTTTTTTAAAATTGTTTATTTAAATAATTTTAAAAAATCTGCAGGCAGTTTCTCTTATTTTGATACACAGCCATGATAAGCGCACGGCGGGGAGCTGCAGCCGGTAGCCGTATGCTTAATCTGTACTGGGTAACATAATATGGGGGGACCCCAAAACCATTTTTTTTTTTATTTCACTGTACAATATAGACCCGCAGACAGCACTTGTGATTGGAAGTGTCAGACACACTCACTCATCATGGGAGCATGTCTGACTGCAAACAATCACAGACACTTGTGGGCGGGGAAAGCAGTGCACAAGCAATGAAGGTAATAAGTGACCCCGGAAGTGAATGAGCAGCAGTGGGAGCGTACAGTTGTGCCGGTAATTCGGTAAGTATGAAACGCTTGCTCCTACCCCTTTTCGATGGATTCTGGTCCCCTAGACTAATTTGGGGACCGTCATCCAGCCAGTTACTAGGGATTAATCCCCCCTGACTTCGGGTATTTGTGAGTCCTGCCATCACTAGTGAAAAATGCAGGGACAAAACACAAAAAGAATTAACATACTGTAGTTTTGTGGTCACTAAACTGCAGCAGAAAAAAAGCAACGTGCGCAAAACGAAATCTCATAGACTTTCTTGGGGAAAGAAATGCATGCAGTTTTGTACCACAAACTGCACAAATAAAGTGGCAAAGAACACAGTGTGCGCATGAGGCCTAACAAACAGTCAGAACAGCTTGCTGACAGATTCTAAGTTTTCTTGTTCAGAAGCCACTGATGTGCAGGGAAACAAAAGCCTGAAAAAAAAATAACAAAACAAGTGGTGCAAAATGTTTAGCAAAACCCAAATGCAAAATTGAGTTTTAGTCCAAAATACATGCAATATATGCAAAGAAAGATGTTTTCCCCAAAAATCGTCATTATCCTTTAATAGAAGGATTCAGACTTGCCTCATTCTGTATTTATAACTCTTATTTTCTTGTTTGTTTGTTTACAGAGATTAGACCTTGCTACTCAATGCCTTGCTTGAATGATGGGACCTGTACAGACATAGCGGATGATTACAATTGTCTATGTAGTCAGAGATTTACAGGAAGAAACTGCGAGACAGGTGCTCATATAATTTTTTTTTCAAACATTGGGGAGGATTTACTTGGAGTAATGTGCCAGATTTCTGGGTCCTTTTGTACCAAAAGAACTGGCATAAATGCCATGTGGTGCACCCGTATTGCAATGCAATCAATAAGTGGGCATCATTTTTCAATAAAGGTCTGTGCCTGAAATGCAGCAGGGTGCAGATTTTGGCAGACAATTTTGGTATGAACTAAGCCTAAGGGGTACTTTGCACGCTGCGACATCGCTAGCCGATGATAGCGATGCCGAGCGAGATAGTCCCCGCCCCTGTCGCACATGCTATATCTTGTGATAGCTGCCATAGCGAACATTATCGCTACGGCAGCTTCACACGCACTTACCTGCCCTGCGACATCGCTCTAGCCGGCGACCCTCCTCCTTCCTAAGAGGGCGGGTCGTGTGGCGTCACAGTGACGTCACAAGGCAGGCGGCCAATAGAAGCGGAGGGGGCTGAGATGAGCGGGACGTAAACATCCCGCCCACCTCCTTCCTTCTGCATAGCCGGTGGAGGCAGGTAAGGAGAAGTTCCTCGCTCCTGCGGTGTCATACACAGTGATGTGTGCTGCCGCAGGAACGAGGAACAACATCGTACCTGTCGCTGCAGCGAAATTATGAAAATGACCGACACTACCCATATCACCGATTTACGACGCTTTTGCGATCGTTTATCGGTGCATCTAGGATTTACACGTTGCGACGTTGTTACCGGCACCGGATGTGCGTCACTTTCGATTTGACCCCGACGACATCGCAGTAGCAATGTTGCAACGTGCAAAGTACCCCTAAAAGTTAGACAAATGAAAAGATTCACAAAATGAACAATCCAGCATAAGCCGCTGAGGTAAATTTAGCATAGGTTATGACTGTCTAGTAAGGCTCTATTCTCATGTCCGGTAGTTATTTCCATTTTGGGATGACAAAAACTGATATAAAAATGGTTAAGTGCAGGATGCATTCATTTTAATGGGGATTGAAAAGTCTGAAAATGTCTTCCATCTGACTTTAATCCATCTACAATTGTTTATTTACTCTGGCAAAAAAATGGTATCATATCCAATGTGAAGAGAGTCCTATTGGGTCATTGTTATAGAACCAGAATGTTGACCATACTAGTCCTAGGCCATTTCAGGCTGACACCAGTGATACATTCTCACACATACAGGGATGAGAATTAAAATAAAAATCAAAACCTGTACTTGAGAAGTGGAAAAATCTGTTTTGGATGGACAGAATGTTTAACAATTTGACAGCGAACAAAACACTGAATCTCATTAACTGGTGATTTTTTTTTTTTTGTGTTTTTAAAAAGCATTTACATTTTTTTTAACTTTATTCTAGAGGTCCGACCTTGCTGGTCATCACCTTGTCTTAATGGGGCAATGTGCAAAGATCTGGTTGATGGGTATAGCTGTATTTGTATGACGGGGTTCATTGGTGACAGCTGTGAAATAGGTGAGATGACATTTGCTAAATTACACACAGATATTTTTAATCGATGTACATACTCTTTTAAGGCCCCCTTCACACGCACGTGTCTCCGGTACGTGCTAGGTCTGTGCCTGCATGTACCGGAGACACGGGCACACGTAAACCCATTAAAATCAATTTGTTTATGTGCACGCACATGTGCAGCCATTGGCCCGTGCCTCTGTGTGGAGCAGACGTGAGCCCGTGTGCTCCACATGGATGCATGTCCGTTTTTCTCCGGCAGCACGGGTGTCACACGGCCCGCATACGGACCACACGGATGTAGTGTGAATGCGGTCCCGTGTGACACGCGCCGGAGAAAACTCACATGTCAGAGAAAAAAAAAACAAATCTTTACTCACCTTCTCCAGCCCTGCAGTCTCTGCCGCTGCTGTCACTTGCTGCCGACCCCCACTCATTATGCTCATTTAATATTCACTTCACTGCGGCCGGAAGCAGCAGCAGCGGGGAGTCGGCAGGGCTGGAGACCAAAGATCAGCACCACGGACAGCGAAGCCAGGGACAGGTGAACAGAAAGTTCCCGTTCTCCGTGTGTTATCACATGTAGTGCCATAAACACGGCACACAGAGGGGAATCCATGAAACACGTGCGTGATTTTCACGGACGTGTGAAGGGGGCCTAAGGGGAATCTGTCATCAGTTTTTTGCTATGTAATCTGACAGCAGCATGATGCAAGGACCGATACCTTGATTCACTTAGTTACTGGGTGCAGAAGTTGTGATAGATCTAGCAGAGCTCAGAATGCTGAGCCCTGTGTAATCCCCATTCACACCACTGATTGGCACCTTTGTATGCACATTGTATAGTGACAGAAAGCTGCTAATCAGTGGTGGGTCGAGGTTTAACCAGGAGGCATAGGACACCTAGTCCTGTAGTGATAATC
The DNA here is from genome assembly GCF_048569485.1 of Anomaloglossus baeobatrachus. Taxonomy (NCBI): domain Eukaryota; kingdom Metazoa; phylum Chordata; class Amphibia; order Anura; family Aromobatidae; genus Anomaloglossus; species Anomaloglossus baeobatrachus. The sequence goes on along the minus strand of NC_134355.1, from coordinate 560,653,912 downwards.
TACAAACCCTGATTGTATTGAAACAGTAAAACACAGCCCAGTAAGTGACACATCGCTGCAATCAAGCTTTCTTCCCCCACATTGTGGTGCTCTTAGGTTACATAGAAAAAACCTGCTGACAAATTCCCTTTAATACACAAATGCTTTGTTGTGTCTTAAGCGGGCTTTACACGCTGCAACATCGCTAGTGATGTCGCGAGTGATAGCACCTGCCCACGTCGGTGGAGAGTCACAGGGTGATCACTGCGAACAATATCGCTATGGCAGCGTCACACGCAATTACCTGTTCACCGACGTCGCTGTGGCCCCCGAGGTTCGTTCGGCGTCACAGCGGCGTCACTAAGCGGCTGCCCAATAGAAGCGGAGGGGCGGAGATGAGCGGCCAGAACATCCTGCCCACCTCCTTCATTCCTCATTGCCGGCGGCCGCAGGTACGATGTTGTTCCTTGTTCCTGCGGTGTCACACATAGCGATGTGTGCTGCCACAGGAACGACAAACAACCTGCGTTCCAAACGAGGAAATATTTTTTAGAAAGGAAGGACGTGTACCTTTTTGCGATCGTTACTGATCGCAAAAAGGTGTCACACACAAAGACATCGGTAACGAGGCTGGATGTGCGTCACCAACACCGTGACCCCGACGATATCTCGTTAGCGATATTGTTGTGTGTAAATGGGCCTTAAGATTTACAAGCTAGAAGTAAATAATATTTCTGAAGTGTTATAATCTATTTCACTAGATTTACTTTGTGCCTTATGCTTTTAGAGATCCGGCCATGTTCCTCTTCTCCTTGCCTGAATGGAGGATTGTGTAAGGACCTCGGCGCTGAGTATAGTTGTTTGTGTCCAAGAGAATTCACTGGAGAACGTTGTGAAACAGGTGACAGGATTAATGCTTGCCTGCCTGCATTGCATACACTCGTAATGGGGTGGGAGTTGTTGGAGGAGTGTTGGGAAAATACTTAAACTGTAGTCATCAGTCACATAAAATAGCAATCTTTTTAACGTTCTGCTGCTTGTGCTGGCAGAGAACACACTTCAGTATCGGCAGTAATGTTGAACAGCTTGTCTGTCTAGTGCAAAGCTTGATTTATTATAATCTAACTCGTATTCTTTTTGGCAGGAATGCAAATAGACACTTCCCCGATTCCGCTGTTTTTTTAATGAGTAGTAGAATGTAAAAGTGAACTAGATGCCTGTACAAGCAAAGTCATGTTTATGATAAAATTTAGAAATTAAAAAAAGAGGAATATTTTGTGATATGGGCATCTCTTCCTATATTATAGAGGTTAGATACAGTCCTTATCTCCTTGTTTTGAGTAGGAATTCATAGGTGGGCTGTCCACTACTGATACTGATCCAAAGAGTTTTTTTTCTTTTTTTTGTATTCAAACATCATTAACTTTGTTTTGCATATGCAGAACAAGAATAACAATCGGTATATAATAAGAATAATGTCTAGATCTGATATTGCTAGATATAAAGAAATTCCTGTAATCGAAAATCAATGTCTAAAGTCTATGTGCAGAAATTAGGTTGACATAGCAGACACCAAGTGTGGCCTATGTACAAGGTCCTCTGAAATTAATATAATCTATTCATCCTGATAAAACGTACTTTACAGTAAAGGAGCTGGAAAAGAAGAGTAACCTTTCCTGGAAATCAGAGATCACTATGATAAACCAGTCCCAATGACAGAAGGGGAAACCTGCAGCCATTTGTACCAAATTTTGGGGAATTTTTCAGGGTGACGGTACAGCCGTTTGTTATGGAGTAACATAGCATTAATAAGTAAAATCCATTCAGTTATGGTTTAGAATTGAGCCACCAGCCACTTCATCACCACCACCTTCTTCGTGTAATAAAGATATTCTCTCAAAAAGGTGTGCATGTATCTTGACTGCTCAGTGAGGAAGTAGATAAACTCTGCTGCCACCTATTGCTGATAGCAATCCTAAAAGTCATAAGTGACCCTTTAACGAGCCTTGTCATATGACAGGATTTATGCCAAATCAGAACCTCAATTTGCAGACATGGTGTTTCCGGATGGTTGTCCCTCATCAGTGCAAAGTATGAGATCTGATCTGGTTGTTTGAGAGGTTAAAGGGTGCTTTACACGCTACAATAAATCTTACGATGTGTCGGCGGTGTCATGTTGTAAGTGACGCACATCCGGCATCGTAAGTATGATTGTAGCGTGTAAAACCTCCGTGCAATTGCGATGAACGAAAATCCGTTCATTGCATGCACGTCGTTCATTCCTCAAAGATTGAACGTGCGGTTGTGCAATGTTCCCGAGGCAGCACACATCGCAGTGTGTGACACCCCGGGAACATTGAACGACAGCTTACCTGCGTCCCGCGGCTCCCGCCGACAATGCGGAAGGAAGGAGGTGTGCGGGATGTTTACATCCCGCTCATCTCCGCCCCTCCGCTTCTATTGGCCGGCTGCCGCGTGACGTCATTGTGACGCCGAACGTCCCTCCCACTCCAGGAAGTGGACGTTCACCGCCCACATCGAGGTCGTATGGACGGTAAGTACGTGTGACGGGGGTTAATCGTTTGTGCGGCACGTTCAACAAATTGAACGTGCCACACACATACGATGGGGGCGTTGCAAATCGCATACGATATCGTATGCGAAATTGCAACGTGTAAAGCAGGCTTAAGATTGGGTCTAAGGGGAAAGCTATTCTTCTTGCAGAGACTGATAAACTAATGCAGCATGCCAGTGGTGAGGAGACTTTAAGTGCAATGCTCCTCCTCATATGACAAGGCTCGTTAAAGGGTCACTTTTGACTTTTATGATTGCTACCTCCAATAGGTGGCACTAGATTTCTTCTATTTACTCACTGAAGAGACAATTTGCATATTTCCCCAGAGGAACTGCTTAAAGTCTCATCACCACTGGCATGCTGGATTGGTGTGTCAATCTCTGCAAGGAGAATTGTGTTCCCCTTGACCCTGTATTTTCACTCACATGCTTTCAAATCGATATATAGAAAACACCCAGAGACCGGGTATCTCATTATATTGGTTAAGAATCTAATCACCTATTCCCAAAAACCCAATATTCGTGGACAGCTCCAAATGTGATGGAAAAAAGTGCCATGAGCTGTAGGACATTTGGAGCATTCAGTTAGGAAATCGGGTGTAAGCCTAGCTCCTTGTGAAGTAATGCAATACATCCTATGTAAGATGTCTAATAGTATAAGAAGTTCATTGTGATTCGAATAAACTTATTTGGGTGAGGTTATTGCCTCCTGCCCCTCCTCTTTTGTTAATTAACCCGCATCAACCTTCTACTAATCCCTGAAAGGAACAAGATTCCTTAGGCTTATTGAGAAGTATTAAATAAAAGGTGGCTATCAACTGGGAGGTGGGGGGATTAAGCACCAGCTCCAACATAGTAAAGGTAGGCAATTTCCATGGTCTTGTAGTCCTCGGTTCACTCATTGCATGTTTGAAATGTAGGTACCGTATTTTTCGCTTTATAAGACGCACCAGATTATAATGGGGAGATAAGGTATGCACACCAGTGACTATGTAAGGGGAATACATGTAATAGCAGAAACTGCTGTGTGAATACTGACATGAAAAATTCAATAGCTATATGTAAGAATGAAATGTGAAAAATGGAACCTGCATTACTGCCATGAATATATGAATAAAGAGAAATTTAGCTACTGAATTGATCAATGCAATAGAGCCCCAACACTACGCCAAAGTATTTCTCTACGTTGGGGTCCCTAGCTTGTGTGTGTCCTCTCATGCAGTTAAAAAACTTACCGTGTATGGGAAGCTGAGACCCAGGCTATATATACGATGTGGATTGGCAATAGGTGTGTATGGGGAGGGTTCACAAACGAAAAACTACTAACAAATAAGAAATAACGTTTGGAACTCCATTCTATGTCTAACCTGGGTGCAAAAACCTAAAAAAACATCACTATGGGGAGATAAGGTATGCACACCAGTGACTATGTAAGGGGAATGGAATAGCAGAAACTGCTGTGTGAATACTGACATGAAAAATTCAATAGCTATATGTAAGAGGTTCCATTTTTCACATTTCATTCTTACATATAGCTATTGAATTTTTCACGTCAGTATTCACACAGCAGTTTCTGCTATTACATGTATTCCCCTTACATAGTCACTGGTGTGCATACCTTATCTCCCCATAGTGATGTTTTTTTAGGTTTTTGCACCCAGTTCAGACATAGAATGGAGTTCCAAACGTTATTTCTTATTTGGCACCAGATTATAAGACTCACCCCAAATTTAGACATAAAAAAAAAAATGGGGTCTGTCTTATACTCCGGTGTTCACTTACCGGAGGGGGGCAGTTGTGGTCGTGAAGCTGGGTCACAGGAGGCAGAGGTTGTGCTGGCAGGCGCGGCGGGTCCGTGGTGGCAGGAGCCGCGGGGTCCGTGGTGGCAAAAGCCACGGGGTCCATGGTGGCAGGCGCTGCGGCGTCCATGGTGGCAGCAGCAGGCCGGTGCGGTGAGTGTCCCAGTGTCCGCGGTCCCGGTTCAAATGATGGCGCCTGAAGCTTCGCATGCGCAGATGGAGCTCTCATACAAGGGCTCCATCTGCGCACACGCCCGCTCCCAGCGCCATCATTTGAAACTGGGACCGCGGACAAACTGGGAAACCTGCTGTACAGCCACCCGCCACCAGAGTGGCAGCCAGCAGGCAGCCCGCACACCCTGCGTGCAAGCAGCCGGGTACCTGTGCTTGCGTGCGGGTCGCAGCCAGGTACCTGGGCTGCGTGCGGGCAGCAGTCGGGTGCCTGTGCCTGCTTGCGGGCGGCAGTCGGGTGTCTGTGCCTGCTTGCGGGCGGCAGCCGGGTGCCTGTATGGGGAGGCAGCCCGTGCTTGTGTGAGGGCGGCAGCCGGGTGCCTGTCGGTGCCAGATGCCTCCCGCACACAGGCACCTGACTGCCGCTTGCACGCAGCCACAGGCACCTGGCCGCCCGATCGCCGCACAGACAGGACCCCCAGGTAAAGCTCTATTCGGATTTTAAGACGCACCCCTCATTTTTCTCCCAAATTTTTGGGACGAAAAGTGCGTCTTATAATCCGAAAAATACGGTAATTAAAAATCTGTGCATTTGTCAGATCATAGCTGATTTGCAAAACCTGAGAGTCTGTTACGCCCAATTCTGTACATACCTGGGATATAAACCATACCCCTCGTTTCTCCCATCCCAGTTCCCCAAGAAAGACAGCAGTTCTGGGAATTGATTCATAGAATTGGTAATCAATATGATATTGGTGTGAGTCCAATACCTGGCACTGAGCCAATCAACTGGTACCAGCTCCGATAGTGGAAATTGTTAGAGTGGTACACTAGTATTCCACACAATGTGTACTGGATGATCCCAAATACTGCAGATTCATAGGAGCCAATCTGCAGTGCCTGACTTCTAAACAGTAAACATATCTGTTAACAAGCTCTTTACTGCCTGACAGGCGGTTCTTTGGATGACTGGATGAAGGACTGGTATTGGTAAATGGACTTTTATGTTGGTTCATTGACTATTTTCATATCAAAACAATAGGAACAGAAATATCTCTTGGAGTCTCTTTAAAAAGCAGCTTTTACTTAACCACTAAGTACCTAAATCTTTAATTTCCTGCCTCTAGAACTTAGACCCTGCTCATCCTTTCCATGTCTGAATAGAGGCATCTGTGAGGATACAGCTGAAGGATACATCTGTGTGTGTAAACAAGGATACACTGGAAACCACTGCCAGACAGGTAAGTCTTTATCACCCATCCAGGTAACTTACAGTCCTATGAAAAAGTTTGGGCACCCCTATTAATGTTAACCTTGTTTCTTTATAACAATTTGGGTTTTTGCAACAGCTATTTCAGTTTCATATATCTAATAACTGACGGACTGAGTAATATTTCTGGATTGAAATGAGGTTTATTGTACTAACAAAAAATGTGCAATCCGCATTTAAACAAAATTTGACCGGTGCAAAAGTATGGGCACCTCAACATAAAAGTGACATTAATATTTTGTAGATCCTCCTTTTGCAAAAATCACAGCCTCTAGTAGCTTCCTGTAGCTTTTAATGAGTTCCTGGATCCTGGATGAAGGTATATTTGACCATTCCTGTTTACAAAACAATTCCAGTTCAGTTAGGCTGCTTTCACACCTCCGGTTTTTGCTATGCGGCACAATCCGGCACTTTGCAGGAAAATCGCAACCAGTTGCGATTTTCCTGCATAGACTTTAATTAGTGCCGCATTCTGCCGCATGGCCTTGCGTTCCGTCCGGTTTTTGCCGCATGCGGCAGATTTAGCCGATGCGGCGGCCGGATGGAACGTTGCCTGGCACGTTTTTTCATGCGGCAAAAAAAACCGCACCGCGCCGCATTCGGCCGATGTGGCGCATTTTTCAATGCATGCCTATGGCGGCCGGATGCGGCGCCATGCGGCAATAACCTCATCCGGCCGCCGCATGCGTTTTTTGCCACTGCGCATGCTCAGTAGCATGCCGCAAGCGGCAAAACCGGACTGGCCGCAAAGGAAAAACTTATGCAAAGGATGCGGTGTTTTCACCGTATCAGTTGCATAGCTTGCACAGCCAGATTGAGCCGCACAGCTCAAGCCGGATGTGTGAAAGTAGCCTTAGGTTTGATTGTTGCCGAGCATGGACAGCACGCTTCAAATCATCCCACAGATGTTCAATGATATTCAGGTCTGGGGACTGGGATGGCCATTCCAGAACATTGTAATTGTTCCTCTGCATGAATGCCTGAGTAGATTTGGAACGGTGTTTTGGATCATTGTCTTGCTAAAATATCCATCCCCTGCGTAACTTCAACTTTGTCACTGATTCTTGCACATTATTGTCAAGAATCTGCTGATGCTGAGTTGAATCCATGCGACCCTCAACTTTAACAAGATTCCCGGTGCCAGCATTGGCCACACAGCCCCAAAGCATGATGGAACCTCCACCAAATTTTACTGTGGGTAGCAAGTGCTTTTCTTGGAATGCCGTGTTTTTTTGCCTCCATGCATAACGCCTTTTTGTATGACCAAACTACTCAAGCTTTGTTTCATCAGTCCACAGGACCTTCTTCCAAAATGTAACTGGCTTGTCCAAATGTGCTTTTGCATACCTCAGGTGACTCTGTTTGTGGCATGCTTGCAGAAACGGCTTCTTTCGCATCACTCTCCCATACAGCTTCTCCTTGTGCAACGTGCGCTGTATTGTTGACCGATGCACATTGACACCATCTGCAGCAAGATGAAGCTGCAGGTCTTTGGAGGTAATCTGTAGATTGTCCTTGACTGTTCTCACCATTCTTCTTCTCTGCCTTTCTGATATTTTTCTTGGCCTGCCACTTCTGGGCTTAACAAGAACTGTACCTGTGTTCTTCCATTTCCTTACTATGTTCCTCACAGTGGAAACTGACAGCTTTAAATCTCTGAGACAACTTTTTGTATCCTTCCCCTGAACAACTATGTTGAATAATCTTTGTTTTCAAATCATTTGAGAGTTGTTTTGAGGAGCTTATGATGCCACTCTTCATAGGAGATTCAAATAGGAGAACAACTTGCAAGTGGCCACCTTAAATACCTTTTCTTTGTTACTCCATTGGGAGACCCAGACAATTGGGTGTATAGCTTCTGCCTCCGGAGGCCACACAAAGTATTACACTTTAAAAAGTGTAACCCCTCCCCTCTGCCTATACACCCTCCCGTGGATCACGGGCTCCTCAGTTTTATGCTTTGTGTGGAAGGAGGCACACATCCACTCATGCATTCTCATATTAGTTATGTCGGTTGGAAGAAAAGAGGGCCCCCACGGGGCCCCCGGCATGTTCCCTTCTCACCCCACTATGTCGGCGGTGTTGTTAAGGTTGAGGTACCCATTGAGGGTACAAAGGCCGGAGCCTCATGCCGTCTCCTTCACCATCCCTTAGCGGCTCTGGGAGAAGTGGGATCCTGAACGGTCAGCCATTTGCTGGGACCGTGCTCCCTCCGCAGCCCCTGTGGGAATCTGCCGGATCGGAGTCTATTCAACCTCAGGGACCGGGCCCTGCAACTCTAAGGTACTCTGTGTCCCCATTGGGGAATATGCAGGAGCGCACCCTCTTCCCGGACGCTGCGGCAGCTGCTGAATTGAGAAGACCGGCGGACTTCCGCACCGACCGTGCCTGCTTGTCGGGCACGGTCTCAAATTTAGTCCCCGGCTTCATCGCGGCCTAGTCGCAAAAATCCCGCCCCCGGGCCTGCCTGTCAGGGATAAGGGCGGGACTACCGACCTGACGTCGGATGTGAGGGCTGGAGCATCTTGCATGTTTCCTCCCCCCTCACTGATCACTGTGGGGACCCCAGATTCCCGCACTTTCCTGGCGCCGCCCACGGCTCCACTCCTCCGCTGAGATCTCCGGCAGCCATTTTTTGGGCATTCTGCCGGTGGAGGATACTCTGGAACGGCTCTGCAGCTCCAGGGGACCTAAAGCTGGGAATCTGGAGGCACACACTCTGCTTGTTAGCGGTCGGTAAGCCACACCGGTCACCCGGTGCTGGTCGCCCCCAGGGTGCCGGAATAGATACGTATTTATATATATATATATTTCTGTTCGGTCGGGCTGTATACCCTGTTTTTGCCCATATACCCTCAGTGATCATTCTCCTAGGAGACAACAGCATGTCGTCCACAAGGAGCAAAGCTGTTAAGGCACAGGGTTTTTTTGCGGCCTGTACCTCTTGTGGGGCTATGTTACCTGCGGGTTCCACCTAATCTCACTGTGAGCAATGCTCGACCCCTGTTTCACTTGCTCAGCCGGAGCCTCGGTCACTAGTGGACCCCTCGGCTCATGTAGACCCCCCTGCTCCCCCTGTCCAGGCGGCAGGGACAGAGTTCTCCTCTTTTGCTGAGAAACTCTCTGAGTCACTTTCACAATCCATGGCTCAGTCTATGGACAAATGGTCTGCCAAGCTGCTAGAAGCTTTGCAGTCCAGACCGGTCCTTACACAGGCCCCGACCCCTGTTGGATCGTCACCTCGAGGCCCCTCTCGGTCTGAGCCGCAGCGCGCTCCCAGGTTGGGCCCTAGGTCCCATGCGGAGGACTCCTGCCAGGACCACAGTCCTAGACAGGCTAAGCGGGCTCGCTGGGAATCTTCCCCGACTTCTTCACGCTGCTCGGGTTCCCAGCTTGAGGACTCTCTGGAGGACGAGGCGGACGTCGCAGCTCAGGGTTCTGACCCTGACATCGCCCTTAACCTTGATACACCTGAGGGGGACGCATTAGTGAATGATCTTATCTCGTCCATCAACCAAGTGTTGGATCTCTCTCCCCCGACTCCTACTGTGGGGGAGTCGGCGTCTCAGCAGGAGAAACACCAGTTTCGGTTCCCCAAACGTACACGTAGTGCGTTCTTCGATCACTCTAACTTCAGAGACGCTGTCCAGAAGCCCAGAGCGGTTCCGGACAAGCGCTTTACTAAGCGCCTCACTGACACGCGTTACCCCTTCCCCGCTGAAGTCGTTAAGGGGTGGGCTCAATGTCCCAAGGTGGATCCTCCAGTCTCTAGATTGGCGGCTAGATCTGTGGTATCGGTGGCAGATGGCTCATCGCTAAAGGATGCCACTGACAGGCAGATAGAGCTCCTGGTGAAGTCCATCTTTGAGGCCACGGGCGCGTCTTTTGCCCCGGCCTTTGCAGCCGTGTGGGCACTCCAAGCTATCTCGGCTTGTCTGACTGAGATTAATGCTGTCACACGTAATTCTGCTCCGCAAGTTGCGTCTTTGACTTCTCAAGCGTCAGCTTTTTCTTCCTACGCCATGAACGCAGTCCTAGACTCGGCTAGCCGTACAGCTGTGGCATCCACTAACTCTGCTTCCAGGGCCATGTGGCTGCGCGAATGGAAGGCAGACTCGGCCTCCAAGAGGTTCTTAACCGGTTTGCCGTTTTCTGGCGAACGCTTGTTTGGCGAACGATTGGATGAAATTATTAAGGAATCCAAGGGAAAGGACTCCTCCTTACCCCAGTCCAGACCTAAGAGACCTCAACAACGGAAAATACAATCGAGGTTTCGGTCCTTTCGTCCCTCCGCCAAGCCCCAATCCTCTTCGTCCAGCAGGCAGGAGAAAGGCCAGAGGAACTCCTATGCGTGGCGGTCCAAGTCACGCCCCCAAAAGGCCGCAGGAGGCACTGCATCCAAGGCGGCCTCCTCATGACTCTCGGCATCCCCTAACCGCATCCTCGGTCGGTGGCAGGCTCTCCCGCTTTGGCGACGCCTGGTGGCCACATGTTCAAGACCGATGGGTGAGAGACATTCTGTCTCACGGTTACAGGATAGAGTTCAGCTCCCGTCCTGCGGCTCGTTTCCTCAGAACCTCTCCGCCCCCCGCTCAGGCCGACGCACTTTTTCAGGCGGTGGACGCTCTGAAGACAGAAGGAGTTGTGACCCCCGTTCCCCATCAGGAACGTGGTCGCGGCTTTTACTCCAACTTGTTCGTGGTGCCAAAAAAGGACGGATCATTCCGTCCCGTTCTGGACCTCAAACTGCTCAACAGACACGTGAGAACCAGAAGGTTTCGGATAGAATCTCTCCGCTCGGTCATCGCCTCGATGTCACAAGGAGACTTCCTAGCATCGATCGACATCAAAGATGCTTATCTCCACGTGCCGATCGCACCCGAACATCAACGCTTCTTGCGTTTCGCCATCAGGGACGAACACCTTCAGTTCGTGGCATTGCCTTTCGGCCTGGCGACCGCCCCACGGGTTTTCACCAGTCATGGCATCCGTCGTGGCGGTCCTACACTCTCAGGGCCACTCGGTGATTCCCTACCTAGACGATCTCCTAGTCAGGGCCCCTTCTCGGGTGGCGTGTCAACACAGCCTTACAGTCGCTCTGACGACTCTCCAGCAGTTCGGGTGGATCATCAACTTCCCAAAATCCAAGTTGACACCGACCCAATCACTGACTTACCTCGGGATGGAGTTTCATACACAGTCAGCGGTAGTCAAGCTACCGCGAGACAAACAGCTTTCTCTGCAGGCAGGGGTGCAATCACTTCTTCGGAGTCAGTCACACCCCTTAAGGCGCCTCATGCACTTCCTAGGGAAGATGGTGGCAGCGATGGAGGCAGTGCCGTTTGCGCAATTCCATCTACGGCAGCTCCAATGGGACATTCTCCGCAAATGGGACAGGAGGTCGGCTTCCCTCGACAGGAACGTCTCTCTTTCCCTTGCAACCAAGACGTCACTTCAGTGGTGGCTGCTTCCCAACTCTCTATCGCAGGGAAAATCCTTCCTACCTCCAACCTGGGCTGTGGTCACCACGGACGCGACCCTGTCAGGGTGGGGAGCGGTTTTTCTCCACCACAGGGCTCAGGGAACCTGGACTCCGGTAGAGTCTTCCCTTCAGATCAATGTTCTGGAAATAAGGGCAGTGTATCTAGCCCTATTGGCTTTTCAGCGGTGGCTGGAGGGCAGGCAGATCCGTATCCAGTCGGACAACGCCACTGCCGTCGCATACATCAACCACCAAGGCGGCACTCGCAGTCGTCAAGCCTTCCAGGAAGTCCGGCGGATTCTGCAGTGGGTGGAAGCCACAGCCTCCACCATCTCCGCAGTTCACATCCCGGGCGTAGAAAACTGGGAAGCAGATTTCCTCAGTCGTCAGGGCATGGATGCGGGGGAATGGTCTCTGCACCCAGAAGTGTTTCGAGAGATCTGTCGCCGCTGGGGAACGCCGGACGTCGATCTCATGGTGTCACGGCACAACAACAAAGTCCCGGCATTCATGGCACGGTCTCAGGATCACAGAGCTCTGGCGGCGGACTCGTTAGTTCAGGACTGGTCGCAGTTCCGACTGCCTTATGTGTTTCCTCCTCTGGCGATGTTGCCCAGAGTGTTACGCAAGATCAGGTCCGACTGCCGTCGCGCCATTCTCGTCGCTCCAGACTGGCCGAGGCGGTCGTGGTACCCGGATCTGTGGCATCTCACGGTGGGTCAGCCGTGGGCGCTTCCAGACCGCCCAGACTTTCTGTCACAAGGGCCATTTTTCCATCTGAATTCTGTGGCCCTCAACCTGACTGTGTGGCCATTGAGTCCTGGCTCCTAGCATCTTCAGGGTTATCTCAGGATGTCATTGCCACCATGAGACAAGCCAGGAAGCCAACGTCCGCCAAGATCTATTACAGGTCTTGGCAAATCTTCTTATCCTGGTGCTCTGATAATGGTTTCTCTCCATGGCCGTTTGCCTTACCCACTTTTCTTTCATTCCTCCAATCCGGAATGGACAAGGGTTTGTCACTCGGCTCTCTCAAGGGCCAAGTATCGGCGCTCTCCGTATTTTTTCAAAAGCGTCTAGCCAGGCTTCCGCAGGTCCGCACGTTCCTGCAGGGAGTTTGCCACATAGTCCCACCTTACAAGCGTCCGCTGGAACCCTGGGATCTTAACAGGGTGCTAACGGCTCTTCAGAAACCACCTTTCAAGCCGCTGCGGGATGTCTCTTTATCACGTCTTTCGCAAAAGGTGGCCTTTCTAGTGGCAATTACATCACTCCGGAGAGTGTCTGAGCTTGCAGCGCTGTCATGCAAAGCACCCTTCCTGGTGTTTCACCAGGATAAGGTGGTTCTGCGTCCGGTTCCGGAATTTCTCCCTAAGGTGGTATCTACTTTTCAGCTCAATCAGGATATCTCCTTACCTTCATTTTGCCCTAATCCAATTCACCAATGTGAAAAGGATTTGCACTCTTTGGATCTGGTGAGAGCACTCCGGCTCTACGTGTCTCGCACGGCGCCTCTGCGTCGTTCAGATGCGCTCTTTGTCCTTGTCGCTGGCCAGCGTAAGGGTTCGCAGGCTTCCAAGTCAACCTTGGCTCGGTGGATCAAGGAACCGATTCTTGAAGCCTACCGTTCTTCTGGGCTTCCGCTTCCTTCAGGGCTGAAAGCCTATTCTACCAGAGCCGTGGGTGCGTCCTGGGCATTGCGGCACCGGGCTACGGCTCAGCAGGTGTGTCAGGCAGCGACGTGGTCTAGTCTGCACACTTTCACGAAACACTATCAAGTGCATACCTATGCTTCGGCAGACGCCAGTCTAGGTAGGCGAGTCCTTCAGGCGGCAGTTGCCCACCTGTAAGAGGAGGGCCGGTCGGCTCTTTTTATTGAGGTATTCTTTTACCCACCCAGGGACTGCTTTTGGACGTCCCAATTGTCTGGGTCTCTCAATGGAGCGACAAAGAAGAAGGGAATTTTGTTTACTTACCGTAAATTCCTTTTCTTCTAGCTCCTATTGGGAGACCCAGCACCCGCCCCTGTTCCCTTCGGGCTGGTTGTTCTTTTGTGTACACATGTTGTTCATGTTGAATTGTTCTTTTGGTTCATGGTTCAGTTCTCCGAACATCCTTCGGATTGAATTTACCCTAGACCAATTTATAAGTTTTCTCCTTCCTGCTTTTGCACCAAAACTGAGGAGCCCGTGATCCACGGGAGGGTGTATAGGCAGAGGGGAGGGGTTACACTTTTTAAAGTGTAATACTTTGTGTGGCCTCCGGAGGCAGAAGCTATACACCCAATTGTCTGGGTCTCCCAATAGGAGCTAGAAGAAAAGGAATTTACGGTAAGTAAACAAAATTCCCTTCTTCTCATGATTGGATACACCTGCCTATGAAGTTCAAAGCTCAATGAGGTTACAAAACCAATTTAGTGCTTTAGTAAGTCAGTAAAAAGTAGTTAGGAGGGTTCAAATCAAGAAATTGATAAGGGTGCCCATACTTTTGCACCGGTCAAATTTTGTTTAAATGCGGATTGCACATTTTCTGTTAGTACAATAAACCTCATTTCAATCCAGAAATATTACTCAGTCCATCAGTTATTAGATATATGAAACTGAAACAGCTGTTGCAAATACCCAAATTGTTGTAAAGAATAAAGGTTAACATTAATAGGGGTGCCCAAACTTTTTCATATGACTGTATAACCATAACTAGGCCAGAACTTCATTACAGACATTTAGAACAAATACTGTGTAATTATTTAATGCTGTGATGCAACCACACTATAATCTTGTGATGCTAGCCACTACTTACGGAAAGTATGGACGGAAGAGTAGTCAGGATAGCAAGGGTCTGGTAATGTGAGGACATGTATGAGCACAAGGAGTAAACAGAGTCATATCTGGAGATCAACATCCAGAGGAGGTCAATATCCGAGGGTCAGAAATCCAGGAGAGCATGTAATAAGTTCAGAGAGAAAGCAGAGACATGGTGAGGTAACGGTCCAAGGTCAAAAGGCAGGAGGTCACAGAAGGTCACGACAGAAACAGGGAGCGGGCATAGAGGAGTCAAATAACAGTCCGGGGTCAGAACACAAAGATCAGAACACTAGCAGAGACACAAGCCAACAGCACAACTGTAGAACCAGAGAATACAACTGGCAAGGTTCTGGGCAAGCATGCTTTGCACAGAGGAATCGTGCCACTGCCAGGTTTGTAATCCAGGAAAACGCAGCAGATCATCTTCTAGTCTGCAAGATGGTCTGCACAGAGGAATTGTGACAAATCTATAGCTTGTTATATGTTCGGTCACATTTTCATACTTTCAGAATGAATTATTTATATCAAGTGAAATATATAAAACTAATCTTTAAAAGACAATGGTCATACACAATTTTTAACATAGTAATAGTTGAAGACAATGAGGGACGTAATTGCTCCCATGGATGTCCCTCTCACTGTTCACATGGGGGTCTCCAGAACCTTGTTCTCCCCATCTGATCACATATGCAGTAGATCAGTGCTAAGTTAGAGTGGACTATCACTGGTGGTCTCATAGAGAATGATTGGAGCGGTACCATGCTTACTTAGCCTCCACTCTATTCAGATGGGACTTTCCAGAACCTATACTTGGAACTGTTTGGGTCCCAGCGATTGGACCACAAGTTATCTCCAGTCCTTTAGTTGAGGAATAATTTAAAAACTTGGCACAAGCACTTTCAATCTCTATTCACATTATGTTCATGCACTTTCTACAGTTCTTACCAGCTTGTGAGAAAAATGCACCCAAAGAATTCTGTTTGTTTAAAAGTATTCTTGAAAATCGGACAATTATTCTTTTGCCCTTTGCTTTGCCAGTATATTTCAATATACCTTTTATTCTAATTCTATTATAAAGTGCTGTGGAATATGTTGGTGCTATATAAATAAAATTATCGCAATTTATTATTATTTTAATGTTATTGACAGCAAAAGTGGACTAAACTGTTTAATTCAACAAGGACCCATTGGCTCATGTGTTTTTTTCTGTTTTACCATGAGACACGATGACTGTTGTATGTAACTGCAACAATGAATAAAGAGTGTGTGCCTTCAGATTACATTGTAAGGAACATATGCCAAAAGAACAAAGTATTCCCTCTTAGGTGCAGAAATATTTGGACAGTGACGGATCTTCTTATTTGGGCTCTGTACGCCATTAAAATGTATTTAAAATTAAACACCTGAGATGCAGAGGTGCAATTGAAGTGAATTGACTTTCATTGAACCTGAAATTGAACCTGAATTGACTTTCAGGGTTAATTAATGTGGTTGAACAAAAATCTTCTGTGGAATGTTTAGGAATTGCAAACATTTTTCTGTAAAGCCTGCTGGGGCTCAAAAGTAATTAGACAAATTTATTTTACCATAAATAAAATGTTCATTTTTAATACTTTGTAGAGAATCCTTTGTATTCAATGACTACCTGAAGTCTGGGGAAGCCATGGACGTCACCAAATGCTGGGTTTCCTCCTTTGTGAAGCTTTGCCAGGCCTTCACTGCAGCTGACTTCAGTAGTTGCTTGTACGTGGGTTTTTCTACCCTAAGTTTTGTCTTGGGCTATGTGCGCACATTGAGTATTTCATTGCAGAAATTTCTGCACCATTTCTGCATCTCTTGGCAGGAAAAACGCATGCATTTTTCATCGCTTTAAAATGGTGAAAAATTCAGGCAAAATTGCAGAAAGAATTGACATGCTGCAGATAATTTTTTGCATCAAATTTGCAAGGGAAAACAGTCAAAATATGCACTACACTTTAGGTTTCTCATTAACTTTGCTGGCATAAAGATTTGCTTGCAGTGTTGTGACAAAAGTACACTAAAAAAAGCATGAAAAAACGTGATAAAAACACACAAAGCCTTAGGCATGTGAAATGCAGCATGTGAAATGCAGTTTGATGAGGTTGAGATCTGGTGATTGACTCGCCCATTGCAGAATATTCCACTCCTCAGTTGCTTTCGCAGTATGTTTTGGGTCATTGCCCATCTGTACTGTGAAGTGCTGTCTAATCAACCTTGCTGCATTTGGTTGAATCTGAGCAGAAAGTATCGCCTTGTACACTTCAGAATTCATCTGGCTGTTCTGTCTTCAGTAACATCATCAATAAATACTGACCTAGGGCCATGCATGCATGGCATGATCCATGCATGCACGGCCATCACACTTCCTCCACCATGTGTTACAGAGGATATGGTGTAGTTTGGATCATGAACCGTTCCACGCCTTCTCCATACTTTCTTCTTCCCATCATTCTTGTACACGATGATCTTAATTTCATCTTTCCAAAGAATGCTTTTCCAGAACTGTGCGGCTTCTTTAACTTTGTTTTTTGCAAAGTCAAATCTGTCCTTTCTATTTTTAAGGCTGATTATTTTTTTTTAACCTTGTGATGAACCCTCTATATTTGCTCTTATGAAGTCTTCTCTTTATAGTAGACTAAGGCGGGCTTTGCACACTACGACATCGCAAGTGCGATGTCGGTGGGGTCAAATTGAAAGTGACGCACTTCCGGCATCGCAGGCGACATCGTAGTGTGTAAAGCCTAGATGATACGATTAACGAGCGCAAAAGCGTCTTAATCTTATCATCAGTATAGCGTCGGCGTAATCCATAATTACGCTTACGCGACGGTCCAATGTTGTTCCTCGCTCCTGCGGCAGCACACATCGCTGTGTGTGAAGCCGCAAGAGCGAGGATCATCTCCTACCGGCGTCACCGCGGCTCCCGTAGGATATGCGGAAGGAAGGAGGTGGGCGGGATGTTTACATCCCGCTCATCTCCGCCCCTCCGCTCCTATTGGCCGCCTGCCGTGTGACGGCAGCAGTGACGCCACACGACCCGCCCCCTAAATAAGGAGGCGAGTCGCCGGCCAGAGTGACGTCGCAGGACAGGTGAGTCTATGTGAAGCTGCCGTAGCGATAATGTTCGCTACGGCAGCTATCACAAGGATATCGCAGCTGCGACGGGGGGCGGGGACTATCGCGCTCGGCATCGCAGCATCGGATTGCGATGTCGCATCGTGCAAAGTACCCCTTAAGGTCCCGTCACACACAGAGATAAATCTGCGGCAGATCTGTGGTTGCAGTGAAATTGTGGATAATCAGTGCCAGGTTTGTGGCTGTGTACAAATGGAACAATATGTCCATGACTTCACTGCAATCACAGATCTGCCTGATTTATCTCTGTGTGTGACAGGGCCTTTAGATATTGAAACTCCAGGTTCCTGGGGAGTGTTCTTCATTTGAGTGGATGTTGTGAATGGGTTTTTTGTTCACCATGGAAAGGATTCTGCCATCATCCACCACAGTTGTCTTCAGGCCTTTTTAAGTTCACCAGTTTATTAGTGCGCTTTTTTTTGCAGAATGCACTAAACTGTTCATTTGGTCGCTCTTAACATTTCTGCTATTTCTCTCATGGATTTCTTTCTTTTTTTTTTTTTAAGCCTAATGATGGTCTGTTTCTCTTCCATTGAGAGCTCCCTTGATCAAATTTTGTGGATTTACAGCAACAGCTTCCAATTACAAATGCCACACCTGGAATTGGCTCAAGACCTTTCAGCTGTTTAATTGCATTAATGAGCAAATAGCCCATGCAGCTTATTAACCGCTTTTGAGATTGTTGTCCTATTACTTTTGGTTCCTTGAAAATGAGGCCGCTACGTACGCATTCTGCCTGTCGTCTCTCCATTGCACTGTGAAACAGCAATGACTCCCCAGTGCCTGTGCACAGCAAAGTTGAAGCCTGTGCCCACAGAAGGGCGAAACAGTGGAGGGAGGGATGGCAGGCAGAATGCCCAGGCGCGAGATGTCCGGCCACGCACCTGACGTCACAGGGAAACTAGGGAAGAGAAGGGGAGGAGGAATCCTGTGAGGAATCCTGTATAAGGAAGACCAGAGGCAGTCTTATCTTCTGGACACGCCCAAAAGCCCAGAAAATAGAAGATATAAAAGAGGATTTTTGCCAAACGACCCCTCATCCAGGAGGCATACAGGTATGGCTAATTTCACATTTATGCCATCTGTATGTCCATATTAATAACTAAAAAAATGCAAAAGGGTGAAAGATTCCCTTTAAGAGCTGTAATTCTTAGACCCATCCAATTATGATGTGAATACCCTGAAATTGAAGAGGAGAGTCTGCACTTTAAGCCCTTATTGATTACATGATTGTATCTTGAATTTGTTTTGGCAAAGAGAGAACTAAAATTCCAAAGCTTGTCACTGTCCAAATATTTCTGGACCTAACTGTATGTCATTAAAACTTCCCAGCTTTCTCTGTTCTAGGTGTGATAATGACTGTCTATTAGTTATCAATCCATGACCAGCTTTGATCTGTTGTGCTTCTCACACAGTAAAAGTGTTACTCTGATAACAATGTTTTTTTATTATTTATTTTTATAGAAATCAGACCTTGTTCCTCATCTCCTTGTCTTAATGGTGGAGTGTGCAGAGACGTGGGGACCACTTATACATGTGTTTGTACTCAAGGATTCACTGGGATTCACTGTGAAAGAGGTAAAGTCAAGTGCTACTATAGTTCGGTTGGTATCTATATACCTATTATTTTAAATTGAGTCTTTCACCTTTTAAAACTCAATTTCAAAACTATGATATAGTCATAAGAGTATGAGACCCTATAAAAATAATCCTTGTATTATAGTTATTACTTGCCTAGTATTTCATTCAGAAAAAGTGTTTTAATTATGGTTGCAAATGATGGCGCTCCGGTGCACCGCTCTGTACTCTCAATTATTGTGCCGCGCACCTCCTATTATTTTGAGTGACAGTGCCCAATTGCCCAGTATGAGCGTTGCCTAAACTGAATTCCCAGCCCTGTACTTGCACTCTAACACTGCAGGAGCCAGTGTCAGTGTCAGGCCTCATTTAGATGTTAGGGGGGGGGGGGGGGTTGTCATACACAACATTAGTGTTTTTGATCAGTTTTCATCAGCTTTTCTCAGATAAAAAAATAATGGAGGTTTCTCCAGCTTCTCATATTAACCAGTATGTGAAAAACAGACAGCATATGTATGGTATCCGAGTGCTGTATGATTTTTTTCAAGAGCCATAGATTTGCATTGGTGAGTTTGATTGGAGACGCAGATCAAAATTGGACTTGTCTCCGTGATTTTGTGGGGACCTTGCAGCCCGCATTAATGCACGGACCTGTTAACAGCCTAGGTACTAATTCCATCCGTTCATACAATGGATAGAACTCATACTAGAAAAACAATCTGAAGAAATCCTTATTGTATCACAGTAATTAGTGATGAGAGCTTTTCTGTGCTGACACTGCGTGTGCACTTTGGCTGGGCTCTCGCTGTGTCCATGCGCTCACACAGGGCTGTGGATTCAGCTGATGCAGCACGGACTGTGAGCACTGTCCATCAACATAAGGGGAGATGCAGGGCCGGCTCCAGGTTTTTGTCGGCCCTGGGCGAAATAGTCTCAGTGGGCCCCATCCACACATAGACATGCACAGATACATACACATACGGCATATGTACACACAGGGCCGGCTCCAGGTCTTTGTGGGCCCTGGGCGAAAGAGTCTCAGTGGGCCCCATCCACACATAGACATGCACAGATACATACACACACAGGCATACGTACACATACTTATTTAAAGAGAAATTCACAAAAACACATAAATAGACATAAATCTAGACACAGTCATATACACTGACATACATAGATACACATCATACACACACACACACACACACACACACATTATTTTTATATATTTATCCTGTATATATATTTCTAATATTGGGAAGCCGGCAACAGCCTCACTCTCCTCCCGGCTTGTCTAACAGACATGGCTGCACATAGAGCACACTAACACTGCTGTATATACATCACAATAGATGCTGGGGACAAACACATTACTGGGGGAATATTTATTACTGAGGAAAGGGGTATACAGCAATGGGGGGCATACAGCTCTAGAGGAGGGCAGTGACTGAGGTGGGGAGGACAAACAGCTGTGAGGTGGGGGGTGACATGCAGCTCTGGGGGTATACAGCTCTGGGGTGGGTGGGGACATACAGCACCTGAGTGGAGGGAACATACAGCTCCAAATGTAGAACTGGTGGAGGAAGGTTGAACTAGATGGACCTAGGTCTTTTTTCAACCTTAGTAACTATGTAACTATGTAACTATGTATACAGCACCTGGGTGGAGGGGACATACAACTCTGGGGGTATAGTAGTTTGCAGCCCCCATATTGTGTTATGAAGACTCCATTGTCCTCCATATAGTATTATGTAGCCCCCATATGCACTATGCAGCCCCCATATAACATTAAGCAGCCCCCATATAGCACAATGCAGACCTAGATAGCATTAGGCACCTTCATGTAGTATACAGCCCACATATAGCACAATGCAGACACATATAGCATTAGGCACCTTCATGTAGTATATAGCCCACATATAACACAATGCAGACACATATAGCATTAGGCACCCTCATGTAGTATACAGCCCCTAAATACCACAGTGCAGAGCCAGATAGCATTAGGCACCCTCATGTAGTATACAGCCCCTAAATACCACAGTGCAGAGCCAGATAGCATTAGGCACCCTCATGTAGTATATAGCCCCTATATACCACAGTGCAGAGCCAGATAGCATTAAGCACTCTCATGTAGTGCAGAGCCCCTATATAGTACATTGCAGAGTCAGATAGCATTAGGCACCCTCATGTAGTATACAGCCCCTATATACCACAGTGCAGAGCCAGATAGCATTAGGCACCCTCATATAGTACACAGCACCTATATAGCACAGTGCAGAGCCAGATAGCATTAGGTATCCTCATGTAGTACACAGACCTATATAGTACAGTGCAGACCCAGACAGCACAGTGCAGAGCCAGATAGCATTAGGCACCCTCATGTAGCATACAGCTTGTATATAGCACAGCCTGTATATAGCACAGTGCAGAGCCAGATAGCAATAGGCACCCTCATGTAGCATACAGCTTGTATATAGGCTATATACAAGCTGTATGCTACATGAGGGTGCCTATTGCTATCTGGCTCTGCACTGTGCTATATACAGGCTGTGCTATATAACATAGCACAGCCTGTATACAGCACAGTGCAGAGCCAGATAGCAGTAGGCACCCTCATGTAGAATACAGTGATTAATACTCAGTGGCGTAACTAGAGTTTGATGGGCCCTGGTGCAAAATTTGGACCGGGGCCCCCTCCACGTACACCGACACTTAGGGTACGGAATAATGACACTGACACTTGGGGTACAGGATAATGACGCTGACACTTGGCTCTTACCCTCAGCACCCAGGTTTCCCATGATCTGAAATCCCTCTATCAGTACCCTGCTTTCTCATGTTCTGATATCCATCTTGTCCTCAGCACCCATCTTCCCCATGCTCTGCTATACATCTTTCCCTCAGCACCCAGCTTTCCCATATCAGAGCATGGGAAAGCTGGGTGCTGAGAGATGTACAGCAGAGCATGGGAAAGCTGGGTGCTGAGGGAAAGAGACTTTTTCCCTCAGGACAAAACATTTCCATCCCATACTTGTATCTTTGTCCCCCCCCTTGTATATAGATCTCCAAATACTATAATGGCCCCCACATAGCCTTCCGTATAATATAAAGGGTCCCACATAACCCATGATATATTAGAATGCACCCCCATAGTTCTCCATGTATTACAATGCATTTCCCCAAAGTTCTCCATATATTATAATTCACCCCATAGTTCTCCATATATTATACTGCACCACATAGTCCTCCAAATATTATACTGCACCATATAGGCCTCCAGTTTTATAACGCACACCCATAGTCCATGTATAAGGTAGCCTCCATATTCCTCCATATATTATAATGTAGCCCCCATAGTCCTATATGTATTATAATGTAGCGCCATAAATCGTATTGTATTATGCAGCCCCATACTCCTCCATGTATAATGCACCCGTAGTCCATGTATAAGGTGTCCTTCATGTTTATTATGTAGTCCCATAGACCTCCATGTATCATGCAGCCAGCACCCCCAGGCCTCCATGTGTCATGCAGCCAGCAAAATAAAAAAACAAGTAACTCTCTTCTCCTTCCGACCCCTGCGACCGCGGTAGTTACTCCCCTGCCCCCATATCTCACACACCCTGCTCCCCATACAGCCTGCACCCCCCAGATCACACACTACACCCCCCTATGTCACACACCTTGCTCCCCATACAGCCTGCACCCCCCAGATCACACACACTACACCCCCATATCTCACACACCCTGCTCCCCATACAGCCTGCACCCCCATATCATACACACACTACACCCCCACATCTCACACAGCTTGCACCCCCCAGAACCACACACACTACACCCCCATATCTCACACACCCTGCCCACACATCTCACCCTGCCTGTACCCCAACTTACCTCTCTCAAACACTCTGCACCCTTCACATCCTTCTGTCACAGTCTGCAGCCCTCATCATATGCCACTCACCCTGCAGCCCCCTTTCCCCTCATGTCACCTCTTTTCTTATTACCAGTCATGTGTCCAAATCTCCTTCAGGATTCAGCATCTCTTGCTTTCTGCCGGCATCCTGTGTCTCCTCCCACACAGTCACATGGGCGTGACATCATCACAGGTCCTGCAGGATGGCTTATTCCGTCTTCTGTGCAGGTCAGGAGCACTCCTGCAGCTCAGAAACGGCTGGTGGGCCTCTCCAGGTCAGGGGCCCCTCTACTGACACTGGGCTCCCCTGACTCACAGGCTGGCCCCCTGACAGTCGCATTGTCGGCCACTACACAGCGGCACTACACATAGGGGCCCGGCAGCCGGCTCTGCAGAGCGGCTGCCAGGCCCCTATGTGTACTAGTGCCGCTGTGTAGTGGCCGGCCTGTGAGTCAGGGGAGCCCAGTGTCAGTAGAGGGGCGGCTCACTTCTCCTCGTTTCCCCGCTGATCCGGTCTCCTCGGCGCGTCGTCCATTGCTGTCGCTCGCTCTGACCTCTCAGCAGGCGCGCAGTGATGATGTCACCGCGGTCCTCTGCAGAGCTGTCAGAACGCCGACAGTCACAGCGGGGAGAATGATAAGAGAGAGAGCGCACCGCTCACTCTCTCATCATTGCTCTCCATTGTATCGGCACCTGCGATGCCGATGCAATTGAAAGCGCGATCCTCCGGGGGATGGGGGGGGGTGGTGACAGCGGTGCGCCACTCCTGCCACCGCGAGTGGGCCCCCCCGGCAGCTCAGGGCCCCAGCATTTGACCGGGTTTGCCGGGTGCTGGCGCCGGCCCTGGGGAGATGCACAGAATGGTGATTAAAGGGCAGAAAGGAGCGCTGAGCCTGTCGGTACACCAAAGCTCCCTCCTTTACATAAGTAATAAAATGCTAGTTTAAAGTCATTTAAGTAATTTAAATTGAGCTTTGGGGGTAACAGAATCTCTTTAAACATATCCGTATTAGAAAGATCAGAAAACTGCACAACAAAGAAGAAAAGGGGATGTCAAGCTATCTAGGCTCACATCAGCTATTCAGTAAAAAAATAATAAAATAAGGATCCTTTATTGACATATGTGCATGGTTCAGCCTGGCTCATGTTGGCCTTACTGAAGCAGATTTACCTTCTGAAATAAGTACCGTATTGTTCGCTTTATAAGACGCACTTTTGTTCCCCCAAATTTTGGGGGAAAGTAGGGGTTGCGTCTTATAATCCGAATATACGGGATATATACATACATACATATATATATATATATATATATATATATATATATATATATACTACAGGGTCCAGGGGAGGGGGGTGGCTCTGGAGCGGTGCTGGAAGCTGGTGGAGGCTGGTGAAAGCTACTACAGGAGGCAGCGGGAGATCTCCTGCTCCCGCTCATATAATATGCAGTGCCATTGTCCATCACCGGGATGCTGAAGCCGCATCGCGGTGATCGGCTGGGGGAGCGGCGCATATTATATGTGCCTGCGCCCCCCTTTGATGGCACATGCCCCCCCTGTGTTAGATATGGCCTCCATGTTGCTGCCCATAGTAATATAAAAAACTCTTTACCTACCTCCTCCAGCGCTGATCTCCCAGTCTCTCTGCTGCCACTGGGATCAGGCACACAGAGATGATATCACTCTGCTGTGCCGATCACATGACCAGCACCGAGAACCAGGAAGTGCAGGAGCTTAGCAGCACAGAGGGAGACACTGGGATTGCTGCTCTGGAGAAGGTAAGGAAAAAGTGTTTTATTTTACTATGGGCAGCAGCATGGGGGCCATATCTAACACAGGGGGAGGTGTGCCATCCATAGGGGGCCATATCAAACACAAGGGGAAGTGTGCCATCCATAGGGGGCCATATCAAACACAGGGGACGTGTGTCATCCATAGGGGGCCATATCAAACACAGGGGGACGTGTGCCATCCATAGGGGGCCATATCAAACACAGGGGGACATGTGCCATCCATAGGGGGCAATGGGCAGCACAGGGGGACGTGTGCCATCCATAGGAGACCTGTGCCAGCTGTAGGAGATGTGTGCCATCTACAGGAGACCTGTGCCAGCTGTACGGGATGTGTGCCATCTACAGGAGACCTGTGCCAGATGTACGGGATATGTGCCAGCAATAGGGGACGTGTGCCATAAATAGGGGACGTGTTCCATCAATAGCAGACATGTGCCAGCAATAGGGGACGTGTGCCAGCAATAGGGGACGTGTGCCATCAATGGGGGACATGTGGCATCACTGGGGGACGTGTGCCAGCACAAGGGGGCTATATTCAATATAAGGGGGCCATATCCAGATTAAGGGGGCTAATTTTAGGATGGGAGGGCTATGAGGGACATATACCCTATATGATTTGTTAGACGGACACTGGCATTATAAGACGGACCCCATTTAACATTAAAAAAAAAATTCTCTTTTCCTTCACCAAATTTGGGGGTGCATCTTATAATCAGGTGCGTCTTATAAAGCGAAAAATACGGTAGTTGTCAGCTCATAGCCCCATGGAGAGATAAACTTGTAGTCTCCAGTATGTATAGTGCATTGATGTTCGGGCCGTGCTGGTTCCCATATGAATTAGGTGGATCAATATAGGTATCAAACTTCAATGTAATTTCTTTCTCATTGAGAAGACATACGGGGTGGCAAATATTATAAATGAAAAACTTGTCATGTGTTTTTAACCCATTGTGGGTTTCTAATTATAGCCTACTTATGTGTCCTTTCTTAACTAAAGCGGGCTTTACACGCTACGATATCGTTAATGAATTATTGTCGGGTTCACGTTGTTTGGGACGCACATCCGGTGTCATTAACGAGATCGCAGCGTGTAACACTTAAGAGCGATCTTAATCGATCGCAAAAGAGGGCAAAATCGTTTGCCGTGGAGAGGTCGTCCTGAAACAAAATATCGTTTTCAGGATGTTAGCGATGTTGTTCCTCGGTCCTGCGGCAGCACACATCGCTGTGTGTGACACCGCAGGAGCGAGGAACATCTCCTTACCTGCCTCCACATGCTATGCAGAAGGAAGGAAGGAGGTGGGCGGGATGTTTACGTCCCGCTCATCTCCACCCCTCCGCTTCTATTGGCCGCCTCCCGTGTGACGTCGCTGTGACGCTGCATGACCCGCCCCCTTAGGAAGGAGGAGGTTTGCAGGCCAGAGCGACGTCGCAGGGCAGGTAAGTCCGTGGGATGGGGGTAAGCAAGACGATATGCCCATGTCGCACAACCGATGGGGGCGGGTACGATCGCTTGCGATCTCGCTAGGGAGATCGCAGCATGTAAAGCCCGCTTAAAAGTCAACAAGTCACAAGATGTATCAAGCAAGATTTTAAATGTGAAAAAGAAAAATTATATGTCTATTTAATCCTTCAATGGGTTTTATCAGTTGGACATCTGTCATCCATCAGTTTTAATATAAAAACAAAATAAGAAGATACATGTCTAATTATTATGTACTAAATGTGCCAGCAGCCTCTAAAGGGGGCTTTACACGCTGCGACATCGCTAATGCAGAGTCGTTGGGGTCACGGAATTTGTGACGCACATCCGGCCGCATTAGCGATGCCGTAGCGTGTGACACCGATAAGCGATTTTGCATCATTGCAAAAACGCTAATCGGCGACATGGGGGTCCATTCTTAAAAATCGTTACTACAGCAGTAACGAAGTTGTTCCTCGTTCCTGCAGCAGCACACATCGCTGCGTGTGACGCCGCAGGAACGAGGAAGCTCTCCTTACCTGCCTCCCGGTTGCTATGCACAGAAGGAAGGAGGTGGGCGGGATGTTACGTCCCGCTCATCTTCGCCCCTCCGCTGCTATTGGGCGGCGGTTCAGTGACGTTTCTGTGACGCCGCCTTAGAAAGGAGGCGGTTCGCCGGTCACAGCGACGTCGCCGGACAGGTAAGTATGTGTGACGGCTCTGGGCGATGTTGTGCGGCACGGGCAGCGATATGCCCGTGTCGCGCAACAGATGGGGGCGGGTACCCACAATAGCGATATCGGGACTGATATCGCAGTGTGTAAAGTAGCCTTAATGCAGATTTGGACAAGAATTCGATGTGCCTGTCGGTCATATCTTTGAAAAAGGCGCTGTCCAGGAGTTGGAGAATCGTGTTGGTGGCCAGCCGTGATACTGCAGGTTCCACAAGCAGTGACTCTGCCGAAATATTGAGAATGTCAGATGTAAAGTGATACAGGAAATCCATTCATCTTTCTCTGAACACGCTTTTCTTGCTGATCCCATTCAATGGAAAAATCCTGTTAAACTCCTTGTGACTTGAAAACTCTCTAAATGGGGCGCTTTGCCTTTTTAAAAGATACAGTCTATTCTGCAGGTGGCGAATTCTCCTCTTTGATATGGATTCTGGTTGACTCCCAGAATTAGGCTGTTCATCATGCCTTGGAGCTTGAAGGCCTGGTCGGAACAGAGATGGTAGTCTGACTCTAAGCATGGGTCAGAGCCCTGCGCAGCTTGGCGTTCCGGCGATGAATAGCGATAGATAGTCCAACCAGGAGGATGCGGTAGAAGTTGAAGATCTGGAGGACGCCTGCTTTTTGGATCCTCTATGCGATCTGCCAGGTCGAAATGCATTATCGGTGAATCTGATCCGCCTTGGGGAGCAGTTGGCACACTGGAGACGGCTGGTGGGCTAGGCAGATGCCCTATGACCAAGACCAGGCCTTGTGACACTTTAATTAAGTCAGTGCTGGACTGCGGCAGAGTGGTGGCCCATTTGGGGGAGGAAGCGCTCTCACATCCTGGGAAGCAGGGAGTTCCTGGGAGCCTACATCATGGAGATACTACAGTCGGTCTGTGGTATCTCCATGATGGGCTGTGCTTTGATTTGAGGGAAGTATTTTATTACAGAAGGAGCAGGTAAAGTTTAGGAGATGTGTGGGAAGTCTGCGCGTCGCAAGGATCCTGGATCCTGAAGCGGTTCGAATGAGGTTCTGGATCTGGCATAGGACTTTGGCTGTGGTTCCTGAAGCAGTATGGTGTATGAAGGAGTGGTGTCAGGACATAAGCTGCAGCAAAATATAGCGCCGGCAATGGGAAGAGGGGGCAGAGTCTGGGAGATCGTGCGTGTAACCAGCCCGCATGGCTTTGATAGGTCGGATGCAGGAAGTGTAGTGATTCGCTAGAAGAAAAAGGATCCCTGGCAAGAAACAGTTATGGAACCGCTGCTGCCCTTTGGTATAAGGGGAGATGGAAGTACATGTCCAGATGGTTCCGATTCCTTCACAGAATGTAGTTGATCAGCAAGGGTCCAGGGAGGGAATCTCTGGGGACGGATTTGTCTTGCCCCCGAGCACCGTCTTGTTATGCAGGACGAGCAGGCTGTGGAAAGCTGGTGAGGACCGTCCTGGTGGCTGCTTTGATACATGCTTGATGTGATGGGGGGGTCCTGGCGCACAGACCAGGGAGTGTACATTGTGGATCAGACTACACTGCTCTTAGGGTCTCTAGGTGGAAAGATAGAGTAAGCAATTGCACTCTGTTTTTCAGATACAGCTTGTGACTTGGGCAACAGAGGGAAAAGATTAATAACACACAACACATTTTAGGTAGAAACGAGACTGAGAGCAGACCCGTGTCTGCCTCCTACTAACCATAAGCTAAAACTGATTAGCTTCGTGCCTGTTGGTGGGTGTATCCTACTGAGGAGGAGGTAACTTTTTTGCCTAGTGGCATCAGTATACACCTATGGTCTTCTGTGTCCCCCAATGAAGTGAAAGAGAAATATTGTTGCTAAAACTACTTCACTCTCCCATTCAAACTCTCCATTTTCAAAATGTAATTGTCTAAGGCCCTGTGCGCACTGGAAAACAGAATTTTCTTAAGATAATTCCGCAGGGTCTGAAAGATTACCGCACCCATGGTAAAAGAAAAACGCGGCAAACTGCACCCGAAAACCGCATGCGGTTTGCTGCGGCTTTACCGCGGTATTGTTCGCGGTATTGCCGCGTGCGGGTTGGTACATGTGTTTTAATGCATTCAATGCAATAAAGCACATTGAAAAAAAAAAGTCATTTCCTTCTGAGATAGATAGTAGATAGATAAATAGATATATAGAAGAATAGATAGATAAAGGGATAGATAGAGGACAGATCAATCAACAATCGACACGCTGCATTTCTCCCGGTGTTTGTGTGTTCACATTACCGGCCATGGGAAATGACCTGTAATTACTTCTGCAGGCTCATTGCGAGGCTGCATTCTGTACAGTGTCAGTCACGGCTGGATGCAAGCATCGTAGGACCTTCTGGATTACGTTGGAGCTGTGTGTTTGGGAGGGGTTAATAAAGGGGTGAAACAGGGGCTTTTTTGTGTTTGATTTAAAATAAAGTATTTTTCGGTGTGTGTGTGTTTATTCACTTTACTTACGGGTTGATCATGTCCGCTGTCTCATAGACGCTGTCATGATCAAGCCTGAACTTAGTGGCGGCGATGCGCTGCCATTAACTCATTATTACCCTGATTGCCACCGCATCACGGCAATCTGGAAGAGTCGGGACACTCCATCCATTATGCGGCAGTCCCGGGGCAGCTGCGGGCTGATATTCTGGGCTGCGGGAGGTGGGGGAAATTAACCCTGGCCCTCACCCTCCCCAGCCTGAGAATACTGGGCCGCCGCTGTGTGTTTACCTCGGCTGGACGGTAAAAATACAGCGGAGCCCGCGTGTTTTTTATTTTTATATGTCCATTCGATTTCTATGTGTATTTTATATGTCTGTGTCTGTGTGTGTGAGTGTGATATGTGTGTATTCTATGTCTGTGATGTGTGTGTGTGTTTACCGCAGGCAGTGATGAACATTATGTCCCGAAACTGCGAAATACCGCAGGGAATAACGCAGGAAAACGAAATGAACCGCACAGAATTTGCTGCCTGCGTTATTCCCTGCGGGATTTCACGATCACATTGCAGTCAGGAGTGTAATGCCGCAGCGACGTGCGGAAAAGAAGTGACATGCAATTGTTTTTGCTGCGGGAATCCCGCAGCAAAACATGCAGCTGTCAAAATCCGCATAGTGCGCACAGCATTTTTTTTCCCCATAGGTTTTGCTGGTGAATCTCTGCAGAGATGTTATGAACATAACATGCGGCAAAACCGCAGGAAATCCGCGGCAAAAACCGGCAAGTGCGCACAGGGCCTAAAATGGATTTGTTGCAAAACTGATGCAAATGGAAGCAGAGGGCTTCAACTGATTATTTTGGGGGTATTTCTGGTTTTCGTTATGCTTCCATTTTTAGATCTGAATTGTAACTTAACTTTTTATTCCATTTTAAAAATGGACATATAACGAAAAGTAGACCGACCTCACAATAATCAATGGAACTCTCTGCTTCTATTTGCATCAGTTAAGATCCATTTTGGATACAATTTCTGTTTGCTGGTCCTCAAAACAGAAAAGGCAAACAGAATGTGCAACCAAGTGTGAACAGCCTAAAGGCTGCTTTACACCAGACAATCTATCGTGCGATAGATCGTCGGGGTCACGTTTTTTGTGACGCACATCCGGCATCGCTGGCGATGCCGGCCTGTGTGACACCTCCTAGCGACGCAGTATCGCTCACAAATCGTGAGTCATGTACTGCTCGCTAGGTTCCATAATATCGTTTAATTTAGTTGTTCATCGTTTCCGGGGTAGCACACGTCGCTCCATGTGACACCCCGGGAACGATGAACAGCAGCTCACCTGCGTCACGCGGCCGCCGCCGGCTATGTGAAGGAAGGAGGTGGGCGGGATGTTTACGTCCTGCTCATCTCCTCCCCTCCGCTTCCATTGGCCGGCGGCCGTGTGACGTCGAACGTCCCTCCCACTCCAGGAAGTGGACGTTCGCCGCCCACAGCGAGGTCGCACGAGAGGTAAGTACATGTGACGAGGGCTGCTGACTTTGTGCGACACGGGCAGCGATTTGCCCGTGACGCAAAAAGGACGGGGGCGGGTACGATCGATTGTGAAATTGCACAATTGGTCGTACCGTGTAAGGCCCCCTTCACACGTCCGTGATACACGTGCGTGTTTGGTCCGTTTCCGTATATACCGGAGACACGGCCAAACGTGCACCAATGTTAATCTATGATTGTGGTCACACGTCCCTTATTTCATTATGTCCGTGTGTGCGTGTCCGTGATCCGTATGTGTTTGCGTTTGGCACGGATGCATGTCCGTTATCTGCACGGAGCACGCACATGTGGACACAATGAAAGTCTATGGGTATGTGCACACACGTTAGTAAACACGTATGCATATACCTATAGTCCGTGTCCGTTTGGTGTTTTTATTTCTAGTGATGTCGGCTATTCTTTCTATTTCTGTGTATGTCGGTCAATCTCCCTGAGTCCGTCGGTCAGTCTCTCTGTCTCTCTGTCGGTCTCTCTGTCTGTCTGTCCCTCTCTCACAGTCTGTCGGTCAGTTTCCCCCCCTCTCTCATACTTACCGTTCCCCGATCTCCGGCGCAGCGCTGCACGGCATTCACACTGCTGCGGCGGCTTTTACTATTTTGAAAAAGCCGGCCGCCCATTAAACAATCTCGTATTCCCTGCTTTCCCCGCCCACCGGCGCCTATGATTGGTTACAGTGAGACACGCCCCCACGCTGAGTGACAGGTGTCACACTGCACCCAATCACAGCAGCCGGTGGGCGTGTCTATACTGTGCAGTAAAATAAATAAATAAATAATTAAAAAAAAACGGCGTGCGGTTCCCCCCAATTTTAATGCCAGCCAGATAAAGCCATACGGCTGAAAGCTGGTATTCTCAGGATGGGGAGCTCCACGTTATGGGGAGCCCCCCACCCTAACAATATCAGTCAGCAGCCGCCCAGAACTGCCGCATACATTATATGCGACAGTTCTGGGGCTGTACCCGGCTCTTCCCGATTTACCCTGGTGCCGTTGGCAAATCGGGGTAATAAGGAGTTATTGGCAGCCCATAGCTGCCAATAAGTCCTAGATTAATCATGTCAGGCGTCTATGAGACACCTTCCATGATTAATCTGTAAGTTACAGTAAAAAAACACACACACCCGAAAAAATCCTTTATTTGAAATAAAAAACACACACAAATTCCCTCATTACCAATTTATTAACCCCGACAAACCCTCCATGTCCGGCGTACTCCACGGACCTCCAGCGTCGTGTCCAGCTCTGCTGCATGGAGGTGACAGGAGCAGCAGAAGACACCGCCGCTCCGGTCACCTCCACGCAGCTAATGAGATGAGTAGCGCGATCAGCTGCTGTCACTGAGGTTACCCGCGGCCACCGCTGGATCCAGCGGTGGCCGCGAGTTACCTGACTGACAGCAGCTGATCGCGCTACTCACCTCATTTGCTGTGTGGAGGTGACCGGAGCGGCGGTGTCTTCTGCTGCTCCTGTCACCTCCATGCAGCAGAGCTGGACGCGACGCTGGAGGTCCGTGGAGTACGCCGGACATGGAGGGTTTGTCGGGGTTAATAAATTGGTAATGAGGGAATTTGTGTGTGTTTTTTATTTCAAATAAAGGATTTTTTCGGGTGTGTGTGTTTTTTTACTGTAACTTACAGATTAATCATGGAAGGTGTCTCATAGACGCCTGACATGATTAATCTAGGACTTATTGGCAGCTATGGGCTGCCAATAACTCCTTATTACCCCGATTTGCCAACGGCACCAGGGCAAATCGGGAAGAGCCGGGTACAGCCCCAGAACTGTCGCATATAATGTATGCGGCAATTCTGGGCGGCTGCTGACTGATATTGTTAGGGTGGGGGGCTCCCCATAACGTGGAGCTCCCCATCCTGAGAATACCAGCCTTCAGCCGTATGGCTTTATCTGGCTGGCATTAAAATTGGGGGGAACCGCACGCCGTTTTTTTTTAATTATTTATTTATTTATTTTACTGCACAGTATAGACACGCCCACCGGCTGCTGTGATTGGGTGCAGTGTGACACCTGTCACTCAGCGTGGGGGCGTGTCTCACTGTAACCAATCATAGGCGCCGGTGGGCGGGGAAAGCAGGGAATACAAGATTATTTAATGGGCGGCCGGCTTTTTCAAAATAGTAAAAGCCGCCGCAGCAGTGTGAATGCCGTGCAGCGCTGCGCCGGAGATCGGGGAACGGTAAGTATGAGAGAGGGGGGGAAACTTCAGTCAATCGGGGGATTAGCGGTCACCGGTGAATCCTTCACAGGTGACCGCTAATCAGTACTCGACACAGACAGAGCCGCGGTATGAGGATGAAGTCGGGTGAAGTTCACCCGAGTTCATTCTCATCGCGCAACTCTGTCTGCTGTCAGCCGACATTTATAAACGACATTGTGCATCACACACACGGACATTACACACGGACATTACACGTACACATACACGTTAATTCCACACGCACACACGGACGTTCTGCACACAAACACGGCTAGCATACGCAATTCACACAGGTGCCACACGGACCATAAAAACGGACACAAAAACGGGACACGGACCCGAAAAACGGCCCGTAACACACGTGCGTGTTTTTCACGGACGTGTGAAGGGGGCCTAAAGCAGCCTTTAGGCTGTTTTCACACATCCAGTTTTAGCAGTGCGGCTAAATCCGGCTCTAAAACCCATGCAACGGATGCGACAAAAAAAACACATCCTTTGCATAAGTTTTTACATGCAGCCTGTCCGGTTTTTCCCGGTTGCGGCACGCTACTGAGCATGCGTAATGCAAAAAACCGCATGCGGCGGCCGGATGTGGTTTTTGCCGCATCCGCCGTCCATAGGCATGCATTGGAAAAAGCGCCGCATCGGCCGGATGCGGCGCAATGCGTTTTTTTTCGCCGGACAAAAAAACGTGCCAGGCAACGTGCCATCCGGCCGCCGCATGGGCTAAATATGCCGCATCCGGCAAAAACCGGACTAAACGCAAAGCCATGCGGCACAATCCGGCACTAATGAAAGTCTATGCGGAAAAAACGCAACCGGCGGCAAAAAAAAAACGGTTGCGTTTTTTCTGCAAAGAGCCGGATTGTGCCACACAGCAAAAACTGGGTATGTGAAAGCAGCCTTACTCGAATATGTACTGAATCCCGCTCCATTGATTGTTCCTTGTGCACATTTTCACAGTTTCCCTATTTTCTCTGTTCACTTTATAAACAAATAAGTAATTTTGGTTACAGTGAGACCACATATATTCTTTGCCATCCAAACCTGGTGCTAGTTTTCAAATCATGTACTGTTCTGTTTTAAAGGGGGTAGTCCCATGTCAAGCATTGTCCGGGTACTGCGAGGATATGCCATTAATGTCAGATTGTGAGACGCTAAAGGGTGCTTTACACGCTGCGACATCGCTAGTTATGTTGCTAGCGATCGCACCTGCCCCCATCGTTTGTGCGTCACGGGTAAATCGTTGCCCGTGGCGAACAATATTGCTAGGACGCGTCACACATACTTACCTTCCTAGCGACGTCACACAGCGGCCCGCCAATAGAAGCAGAGGGCCAGAGACCAGCTGCATTAACGACACGCCCACCTCGTTGCCGGAGGACGCAGGGACGCTGTTGTTCGTCGTTCCCGGGGTGTCACACGTAGCGATGTGTGCTGCCTCAGGAAGAACGAACAACCTGCGTCCAAAATGAGCAACGACATTTGGGAAAGTAACGACGTGTTAACGATCAACGATTAGGTGAGTATTTTTGATCATTAGTGGTCGCTCGTAGGTGTCACACGCAACGACGTCGCTAACGAGGCCGGGTGTGCGTCACGAATACCGTGACCCCAACGATCTCTCATTAGCGATGTCGTTGCGTGTGGAGCGGCCTTAAGTCACAGTGGCTGTAAAAGAGCACTGTGTCACTTTGGCTTTCCCTTGAAGCCATGTGGTTGAGGCATCAGTCAGTGTCTTCCAGAGAAAGCTTTGCTAGTGGTAAATGAAGTGGCATCCCATTTTATTTTGCTAGCCTAGCAGTATACCATCAAGGTCTGTCCAGATCCAGTCTTTGCCTTTTCCCCACCTTCTTTGCTTATCCTTTGTATAATATTGCTACAATTGGAAACATATTTTAGCATTTTTAAACAATATTCGTTAACATTTCCCCCCCTTTGTATTTCTAGAAGTCAGACCATGCGCCTCATCTCCGTGTCTGAATGGTGGAATGTGCAAGGATAGAGATAACACTTACAGTTGTCTGTGTACATGGGGATTCACCGGGAAACACTGTGAGACCGGTGAGTGAAAACTGTTTTCTTTTTTTCCTTTTATTGACATTGTAATAAGGCACTAGTGATGGGTAATGATTATATAATTTATTTTACTACTATTGTTAAAATAATATAAAAATATATCTGGTGCTCCTGCCCATTCTTGGGAGCTTTCTGGGAACGGGTGTAAAAGATTATTAGAGAGGTAATGGACTTGACGATCCCACTTTATCCTGAAGTTGTTTTGCTATATATGTTCCCCTTGTCCAGTTGTCCAGCTCAGCCTATAAAAAAATCGCTCTTACGACATCTTCTTCAGGCTGTCAAAAGTATAATCTTCTGCCATTGGAGGTTACCTGACCCTCCCTCCCTGGGTCACTGAAATTACCACTTCCCATCAAATGGAATCTGAAATAGCTCATACCCAACAGGAAAAGATCAGTTGCCAATTAGACTGGGAAGGTTTTCTCAAGTCTCCTCTTTATATGTGCTGTGATAGATGATTTTCGATCCTTCTCTTCGCATTTTCTCCCATATCTGATTATCTCTCCCCGCCACCCTCCCTTTTTACTACGGTGCCATTGGACACCCATGCTCAGTGTTTGCTCAATGTTTGTTATCTACTGTTCTGTCTTTTGTTCTCTCTCCCTCACCGTAGGCCTCTCCCTCTTCCCCCCTTTTTTGGGTATGGTTGAATTGACCCTTTTTTCCAAAAACAAAAAATACAGGAATAAAAAAAAAATGTTTTTGGTATCACCAGATCCACAAAACTGAAACCGAACAAATATATAAAACGATTTAGACAATTTAATGACTGGATGGAGTTTTAATTGTATCAAATAAATGTGACGTTTTATTTTCTACGGAGCTCCACATGTTGGATATTCTTCTCATTTGAAAGACCTTCACACATGTAGCTGTCTAATGGCTGTCAATTCGCTGAGACAGATGATGACACATTTTGAGGCAACAGGGTTACTGAGTGTTCAGCCAGGGTGCAGTCGACGACCGGTAAACTGATAGGTTGTGGAGGACATTGCCACTGCCGTCGTGGAACAGGGCACGAACAATCCTGCCGTGAACAGCAGTGCACGCAGGGTTTCCAGGCAATTGGGGCTCCTGTACAGCACAGTGTAGAAGTTCTCCAAAAGGTCTTGCGGGCACACCCGTACAAAATTATCAATCAACAGCAACTTCTTCCTAGTGACAATGATACCCGCATGACATTTACATTCATGTTTCTGACGAGAGTGGAAGTGGATGGCAATTGGCCATGTAATGTTCTGTGGTGCGACGAAGTACATTTTTACATGAATGGAACGGTGAACACACAAAACTGTTGCATATGGGCTACCAAAAATCCGCATGCAGTCGAGGGGGTTCCGCTGCATTCACCAAAGGTAACCATTTGGTGTGGCTTTACCTCATCATTGATCCTCTGACTGCTCTTTTACGAAGAAATGAGGCCAACTGGGGTTGCTACCTGTTCCATGACAGCAGCGAGATACCAGACAATGCTGGAAACAGTGGTCATTCCGCAACTTCAACAATGGCAGTGTCTCCAGGCGACAACTTTCATGCATGATGGAGCACCTCCTCACAATCGCAAATCGTGTGAAGAATGTTCTGCATGCACATATTTTGCCGATGACAGGATTTTGAGCCGCTCCTTCTCTAATGCATGGCCACCGCTTTCGCTCGATCTCAATCCTTGTGATTTCTAGTTGTGGGGACACTTGAAAGAGCGTATTTATCAGGAAAATGTTAACATCCTGGCGGACCTCAAAAACCGCATCATTTTGGAAGTGTGCAGCATCCCACCAGACATGTTACACGCAAGCATCGAGCATGTTCTGCATAGGATGAACATAATCACCATGCATGATGGCGGCCATATTGAACAGATATGCTAGTCTGTGGAACAACTGTGACATCTCCAATTATCGGCCCATGGTTTTTGGGCCACTCGCTCACTGTACAGCGTCACTTTTTCACCCGGTGGGGAGTTTTGTTCTAAAAATTTTTATGAGATGCCTTCTGTTTCCCCATGCCTTGACTAGCATACATACCAATTTTCAGACAATTCTGTCCACTGGGTCAGTCTTCACACAGCTCCAAACACCTTAGGTTATTTTATGGCTAACTTGTAGTATTATATACCGTAGTCCTCTGCGAGTAAGGCTGACACTGCCGAGAACAATGGCAGCCTATGCACACAGAGTAATCTAGTCTAGATCACTAAAGGTACCGTCACACTAAGCAACATTGCTAGCAATATCGCTGCTGATGCACAACTTGCTAGCGATGTTGCTTAGTGTGACATCCAGCAACAACCTGGCCCCTGCTGTGAGGTCGTTGGTTGTTGCTGAATGTCCTGGGCCATTTTTTAGTTGTTGCTCTCCCGCTGTGAAGCGGCAGAGCAACAACTAAGTGTGCAGGCAGCAGGAGCCGGCTTCTGTGGACGCTGGTAACCACGGTAAACATCGGTTAACCAAGAAGCCCTTACCTTGGTTACCCGATATTTACCTTCGTTACCAGCGTCCGCCGCTCTCAGCTGTCAGTGCCGCCTCCCTGCTCTCTGCACACATAGCCAGACTACACATTGGGTAATTAACCCGATGTGTACTGTGGCTAGGTGTGCAGGGAGCCAGCGCTAAGCGGTGTGCGCTGGTAACCAAGGTAAATATCGGGTTGGTTACCCGATATTTACCTTAGTTACCAAGCGCAGCATGCTTCCACGAGGCTCCAGCGATCCCTGCCAGGTCAGGTTGCTGGTGGGATCGCTGGAGCGTCGCTTAGTGTGACATCTCACCAGCGACCTCCTAGAAACTTACCAGCGATCCCTATCAGGTTGTATCGTTGTTGGGATCGCTGGTAAGTTGTTTAGTGTGACTGGGCCTTTAGTGCGCATTGTTTGCTTTGTGTAAACAGGCAGTCAAATGACTGCCAATTGGTACAAGTTTACGAATCGGCGGTCATGTTGTCGCCTCCCATTGGTCCATGTAAACGCAACGTAAAGGGAACCTGACTGGTCCCCTATGACCTCTAACCCAGTAGCATTCATATTTGTTTGACAAAAATCACTGCCTATCCAGCCCTATCTAATGTTCTTCACTAAAAAAATTAATGTTTAAAAAGAGGATTTATAAACTCTGCTGTCTTTTAAGCTAATTAGGGCCTTGAGTAGTCTATGGGGTGTTAGTTCCCCATACTAGTCGGCCCTCTTTCCATGATATCATGCCCATATGGACATAACATTATTTCTACGAACCGGCGTCACTGCCAGCTCCTAAAAATCTTTTGCTTGCATGCAGCTTTGTTCACTTACATTGAACCTATAAAGCTGAGTGTACACGTCCTGGATTCAGAGAGGCACACTGTGCATGATCGAAAGTGCAGAAGCTGCTCTGATCAAACAGTGCGTCTCTCTGAAGCCAGGACGTATACATCAGGCTTCAGAGGCTCAATAGTAGAGAGGAAATCCACGCGCATGCTCGAGATTTCCAGGAGTTGGCGGTGATGCCGGCTCGTTGAAATCATGTTATCACGCCCACAGGAGCGTGATTACATGGCAGGAGGGCCGACTAGTCTGGGAAACTAACACTCCATAGACTAGTTACTGACCAAAATTAGCATAGGAACAGCACAGTTTAGAAATC
Source organism: Anomaloglossus baeobatrachus (assembly GCF_048569485.1). Taxonomy (NCBI): domain Eukaryota; kingdom Metazoa; phylum Chordata; class Amphibia; order Anura; family Aromobatidae; genus Anomaloglossus; species Anomaloglossus baeobatrachus. The sequence goes on along the minus strand of NC_134355.1, from coordinate 560,615,299 downwards.
CTTTTTTTAAACATTGATTTTAGTGAACAATATTATACAGAACTTGTTAGGCCAAGAATTTTGTCATAAAAATATGAATGCTGCGGTGTTGGAGGGCAGAAGGGACCTGACTGGTTTCCTTTAAGTCATATTATCATGACTTTACCAACCAGACTTCTGTTATGATATTGTTATGAACTGTTTTTATTGTTTTCCTTCTATATCTAGAGTTCAGACCATGCTTATCATCACCTTGTGTCAATGGTGGTACCTGCGAGGATATGGGTGATGGTTACATCTGTGTGTGCACACCTGAATTCACTGGAGGGCATTGTGAGACAGGTGAGAATTTGCTAGTTTTATATATGAAGACCACGATTTTTGCACCTGTTTTTGTCTAATTGTGTGTGTTTTGCGCTTTTTTCATGTTTGCACCCAATTCATTATTTTCTTTGTGCAGTTTTTGAAGTCTATTTTATATGTGCTCACATGTTCTGTTTTTTTCTGCTTTGTGAGCAGAGTTTATAGACTCCAGATATTCTCAGGCTAATTCTTTTTGTGCAATTTCTTAAAGAACGGCAAAATTTGATCTAACTCTAGTTGCATCTATTATGTTTTTGAGTATGCGCAATTTTTACACCATTTTGAGAAATGTGCGACTTTTTGCTTTAAAAGAAATAAAAACAATTAAAAGGGTTTTCAACTTCTCAGACAACCCCTTCTCAAGCACCATATTTGCCCCGTTAAAATTACTGATACTCCTCTCCGGTGTTAAAAGAAAAAATGTTTTGGTACCGTGTTAGCCAGTTGAAAATGATTGATTGCTCCCAGTGAGAGAAACAAAATCACAACTACAAGATTATAATTTTGTTTCTCTCACTGAGAGCAATCAATCATTCCTCTCTGGTGATGGCAGTATCGGCTTCACTCTCCCCATGTATCAAAGACTAAAGGGTATTTTACACGCTGCGATATCGATATTGCTAGTGAACGTACCCGCCCCCGTCGGTTGTGCGACACGGGCAAATCGCTGCCTGTGGCGCACAACATCGCTTACACCCGTCACACGGACTTACCTGCCCTGCGATGTCGCTCTGGCTGGCGATCCGCCTCCTTTCTAAGGGGGCGGTTCGTGCAGCATCACAATGACGTCACACGGCAGCCGTCCAATAGCAGAGGAGGGGCGCAGATGAGTGGCCGAAACATGCCGCCCTCCTCCTTCCTTCCTCATTGCCGGAGGACGGAGGTAAGGGGATGTTCGTCGCTCCTGCGGTGTCACACATAACGATGTGTGATGCCGCAGGAACACGTAACAACCTCGCTACGTACGAGACAACAATTTTTGGTAAATGAATGACCCCTCGTTTACCAACGATTTTTGTCTCTCTTGCGATCGTTTAAGATCGCTCCTGCCTGTCATACGCTGCGATGTTGCTAACGGCGCCGGATGTGCGTCACAAACACTGTGACCCCGACGATATATCATTGTCGCAGCGTGTAAATGGCCCTTAAGAGGAAGTGTGCGGGCAGCCGCAGCTCTAAGTTCCTCTTCATGTTTGATTGGGCGTGAGGCTGGCACTGATTGGGCGCAGAGCTTGCGTGACATGACATCATGTGCGCCCCAGGAGAGAAACTGCCAACACTGCTGGAATGGTTTCGGCACTGGCACCCGAAGGGAGAATAAGTGTGGTTATTTTAATTGGGGCAAACATTGCGATTGAGAAGGGGTTGGCCAAGCAGTGGACAACAGGGTACTTATTCTGTTCCGACATCTTGAGACGTCAGGCCGGAAAAAGCTTGTAGCGCCTCCAAGTGACGAAAAATCTTGGGGGTTTCAGCTACCGGAGGTAGCATAGAGCTAAATTCCACAGCAGCCTGAACCCAAATCGTGGGCATGGGCAGCTGCCTTCTCCCGTGGACAACACTCATATCTCTGCAGGAAGGCTGACACTGGGTACTAGACGCCGTGTCGCTGGATCATGGCCACATAGCCTAACAGTGAGAAATGTGTTGCTACAGCAACATTTTTGTGAAGTACCTGTGGATTCAAAATGCTTACTATACTCCTGAATAAAATCCAGTGTCCAAAATGGGGTCACTTGTGGGGGGTTTCTGCTGTATAGGTACCCAAGGGGCCCTGCTAATGTGACATGGTGCCCGCAATTTATTTAAACTTTTTCAGAATTCAAATGGTGCTCCTTCCATTCCAAGCCCTCCTATTTATCCAAACAGAGGTTTTTGGCCACATGTAGGGTATCCCTGTTCTCATAAGACATTGGATAACAACCTCTTGGGTCCACGGTTTGTTGTTGCCTCTTGAAAAAGTAAGAAATATGATGCTAAAGCAACATTTTTGTGAAAAAAATGAAAATTTTCAATATGGCAACCTAAGCTTATCAAATTCTGTGAAGTAGTCTTGGATTCAAACTGCTCAATATACACCTAGATAAAAGCCTTGAGGTGTCTTGTTTCCAGAATGGGGTCACTTGTTGGGGACCTCCACTGTTTAGGCATCTTAGGGGCTTTCCAAATTCAACATAGCGTCCGCTAATGATTCCAGCCAATTCTGCAGTCAAATGGCGCTCCTACCCTTCCGAGCCCTGGTGTGCACCCAAACAGTTGATTTCCACCACACATAAGGTATCAGCATACTCAGGAGAAATTGCACAATAAATCTTATGCTGAATTTTTTCCTTTTACACTTGTAAAAAAAAAAGCTACCTGGTTGAAGTAACAATTTTGTGGTAAAAATGTATTTTTTTATTTTCACAGCTCAACATTATAAACTTCTGTGAAACACCTGAGGGTTCAGGGTACTCGCCAAACATCTAGATAAATTCCTTCAGGGGTCTATTTTCCAAAATGGGGCCACTTGTGGGGGACCTCCACTGTTTAGGCACCTCAGGGGTTCTCCTAATGCAACATGGCGTCCGCTATTGATTCCAGACAATTTTGCAGTCAAATGGCACTTTTTCCCTTCCGAGCCCTGTCATGAGCCCAAACGGTTGATTTCCACCACATATACGGTATCGCCAAACTCAGGAGAAATTGCACAATAAATTTTATGTTGAATTTTTTCCTTTTACACTTGTAAAAAAAAAAGCTACCTGGTTGAAGTAACAATTTTGTGGTAAAAATGTATTTTTTTATTTTCACAGCTCAACATTATAAACTTCTGTGAAGCACCTGGGGGTTCAGGGTACTCACCAAACATCTAGATAAATTCCTTGTGGGGTCTATTTTCCGAAATGTGGCCACATGTTGAGGAGCTTCACTGTATAGGCACCTCAGGGGCTCTCCTAATGCAACATGGCGTCCGCTATTGATTCCAGGCAATTTTGCAGTCAAATGGCACTCCTTCCCTTCCGAGCCCCGCCGTGTGCCCAAACAGTTGATTTCCACCACATATAGGGTATCGCCAAACTCAGGAGAAATTGTACAATAAATTTCATGGTGATTGTTTTTCCTGTTACCCTTGTGAAAAAAAAGCTACCTGGTTGAAATAACAATTTTTGGGTAAAATTTTATTTTTTTATTTTCATGGCTCAACGTTATAAAATTCTGTGAAGCACCTGGGGATTCAGGGTACTCACCAAACATCTACATAAATTCCTGGAGGGGCCTAGTTTCCAAAATGGGGTCACTTGTGCGGGGTTTCTTCTGTTTAGGTACCTTAGGGGACCTCCAAATGCGACATGGTGCCCGCAATCTTTTTCAGCCAAATTTCCTTTCTAAAATTCAAATATTGTTCCTTCCGTTCCAAGCCCTCCCATTTGTCCAAACAAAGGTTTCAGACCACATGTGAGGTATCACCGCGCTCATAAAAATGTGGGTAACAAACCTTGAGGTCAAATTTTTGGAATTACCTTTTGAAAAAGTGAGAAAATTGATGCTAAAGCAACATTTTTGAGAAAATTATTAAAATTTTCAATATGACAACGTAACGTTAATAAAATCTGTGAGGTACCTGTGGATCCAAAATGCTCACTATACCCCTAGATAGAAGCCTTGAGGGGTCTAGTTTCCAAAATGACATCACTTGTGAGGGGTTTCTTCTGTTTAGGTACCTTAGCGGACCTGTAAATGCAACATGGTGCCCGCAATCTATTTCAGCCAAATTTGCTCCTTCTGTTCTGAGCCCTCCCATTTGTCCAAACAGAGGTTTCTGACCACATGTGGGGTATCAGTGCGTTCATAACAATGTGGGGAACAAGTTTTGTGGTCCATTTTGTTGTGTTATTTCTTCTAAAAGTGAATACATTTGGGTTAGAGCAACATTTTTAGGTAAAATTTAATTTTTGCTTTTTTTCATTCCTCATTGCTTTTGTTCATGCTTTTGTTCATGTGAAGCACCTGAAGGGTTAATAAACTTCTTGAATGTGGTTTTGAGTACTTTGGGGGTTGCGGTTTTTAGAATGGTGTCACTTTTAGGTATTTTCTGTCATCTAGGCCTATCGAAGTCACTTCAAATATGATGTGGTCCCTAAAAAAATGGTTTTGTAAATTTTGATGTAAAAATGAGAAATCGCTGATAAACTTTGAACTCTTCTAACTTCCTAACAAAAAAAAAAGTTGTTTCCAAAATTGTGCTGATGTAAAGTAGACATGTGGGAAATGTTATTTATTAACTATTTTGTGTCACAGAAATCTCTGGTTTAACGGTATAAAAATTAAAAAGTTGAAAATTGCTAAATTTTCAAAATTTTTGCCAAAGTTCAATTTTTTTCATAAATAAACGCAAAAAATATTGTCCTAAATTTGGTACTAACATGAAGTCCAATATGTGACGAAAAAACAATCTCAGAATCACCGGGATCCGTTGAAGCGTTCCAGAGTTATAACCTCATGAAGTGACACTGGTCAGAATTGCAAAATTTGGTCTGGTCATTAAGGTGAAAATTAGCTCCGTCACTAAGGGGTTAAAGAAAGAAAGAAAAATAAAATGTTTTGATGTGCCAAATTCATAATGTGTGTGCACCATTTTGAATAATTTTGAGCAAAAAATGGCAACAAGTCAAAAAATGAGAGTGATTTAAAAAAGAAAACAGATAGAAACAGCAAATGATGAATCGTAGCTGATGTGTCTGATGTAATAACATGAGAGGCTGTTTGGATATCATTGTGCTCTATCTATTGAGAAATACAAAACTAAATGATTGTAAATTGTTCTAGGTAAATTGATTCTTGCTTGTCGCTTTGGGATTCACATAGCCTCATTTGTATTAAAAGAGCAACCATAGAAAAATGGCAAAACACTTGAGGAAAAAAACTGAGCTCAATTGCTAAACTTTGGCTGTTACTTTATGTTCTGATTTATGGCATATGGTCCTTTAGTGTTTGTGTGGAAATAGCCTTTAATGAGTTAAAGTTTAATGAGAGACTAATGACACATTGGCAAAATGTGAACAGTTACTTCAATGCGTAGTCTTTTAATGATATACATTACTTATTCTCTTTTAGTTTTGAAATGTATTGGAAGTTATTTATTTTTGGCTGAGAATTTAGTTTGTTACAACATGCTGATATTGTCACTTCACACTATATAAATGCCAGCGTATTAAATAGATGTTGTCATCATATGTGCTCGCCTGTTTTGTTTTTTTTTTCCTCCTTTTGTAGGCGGAGTTTAACTAATCCAGATGTTTTCGGATGATTCATCGATAGTGACGTTTTAAAAAGTCACAAGATTTGGTGCAAGTCTACTCCTGTCCCACTTTTCAGTACAGTTTCATGGTAACCCTTTTTTCCAAAAGGTAGCACGTTTCGCAATATTTTGAAACAGATGCTAATGTTTTCTGGAAAAAAGTTGCAAAATGATTGAGAACAGTGAAACAAAATTTTTTATTTTTTTATTTTGCGGCAAATTCATAAACCATGTTTGCCATTTTGATGAATTTTGCCCAATAAACATCAGCGAAAACTACAAGACAAAGTAAAGTAACAAAAAAATGCAAATGATTAATTAGAGCCACACAGTAAAAAGTAGCACATTTTCTACTCTATGGTTTATTGCAATCATACAAGAACTATTAGGACAATTAAAATAACGTGATACCGTACAAGTAATATAACATGATAACAAGGGATGATCGAATACCAAAATATCCGCTTTGATGAATATCCGACGAATAAGTCGGCACTATTCGACTATTCGCTAATATTCGATGCGCAATGTAAGTCTATGGAAAACGCGAATAATTTCACGTTCGACCTAACGGCGAGCTGTGGTGACTGAGGAAAAGGCTGAAATGGATGGGAAAAAGCAGAAACAGTATGGGCACAACCTGTAGAAGGTACGTGACTGCATTTCTGGTGTCTTTGAATAACCTGCTCAGAGCAGCACATGGCGTTTACGTAGTCGCCAGAACAGCTCTCAAACCAAAGTAATCGCTTTTTTGACAAAGAGAACACAGGTCTTTCAGTCTCTCTCTCTCTGTTTGTCGGTCTCTCCCTCTCCCCACCTCTCTCATACTCACCGATCACTGCGGCGCTGCACAGCTGCCACACTGCTCCGGCGGCTTCTCCAGCTTTTGAAAATGCCGGCCGCTCATTATTCCATCTCGTATTCCCGGCTTCCCCCACCCACTGGCGCCTATGATTGGTTGCATTCAGATGCGCCCCCATGCTCAGTGACAGCTGTCTCACTGCAACCAATCACAGCCACCGGTGGGCAGGTCTATGTAGTGCAGTAAAATAAATGGATTCATTTTTGACAGTGCGTTCCCACTCTGCCTGCTACATCCCCATACAACATGGCTGGCTGCGAGACAGAGCCGCGCAATCAGAATGAACTCGGATGAACTTCACCCGACTTCATTGTAATCGTGCTGCTCTGTCTATGTGCCGCGGCCTCATTTGCGATCACAGGTGAAGGACTCCCCAGTGACCGCAAATCCCCTGAGTGACTGAAGTGAACCGCGCGATCAGCGGTGGCGTCACTCAGGTGACCCACAGCCAGCTGCTGTCTTCCACCTGAGAGCGGTGGCTGCGGGTCAACTGAGTGACGTCACCGCTGATTGCGCGGCTCACTTCAGTTGCTGCGTGGAGCTGACAGAGAGCGGCGGTGTTCCACGGCCGCTCCTGTCAGCTTCATGTAGTAGAGCTGGATGCGTCGCGGGACCTCGTGTGGATTACGCCGGAACTGGAGGGGTATTTGGGTATTTTAATAAAGTGGTGAAAGAGGGTGTGTTTTTTTTGTCTTTTATTCCAAATAAAGGATTTTTTCGGGTGTATGTGTTTATTTACTTTCACTTACAGGTTAATCATTGGGGGTGTCTCATAGACTGCCATGATTAACCTAGGACTTAGTGGCAGCTATGGGCTGCCATTAACTCCTTATTAACCCGTTTGCCACCGCACCAGGGCAATTCGGGATGAGCCTGGTAGAGTCCCGGGACTGTCGCATATAATGGATGCGGCAATTCCGGGTGGCTGCTGGCTGATATTTTTAGGCTGGGGGGCTCCCTATAATGTGGGGCTCCCCATCCTGAGAATACCAGCCTTCAGCCGTGTGGCTTTACCTTGGCTGGTATTAAAATTTGGGGGACGGCACACTGTTTTTTTTTTAAATTATTTATTTTACTGCACTACATAGTCCTGCCCACCGGTGGCTGTGATTGGTTGCAGTGAGACAGCTGTCACTCAGCGTGGGGGTGTGTCTGAATGCAAGCAATCATAGGCACGGATGGGCGGGAAAGCAGGGAATACGAGATGGAATAATGAGCGGCCAGCATTTTCAAAAGCTGGAGAAGCCGCCGGAGCAGTGTGACAGCCGTGCAGCGCCGTGCTGATGATCAGTGAGTACGAGAGAGGGGGGAGTGGGAGAGACCGACAGAGAGAGAGACCGAAAGACCTGCGTTCTGTTTGTCAAAAAAGCGATTTATGGAGCTGTGTGACACTGTGTTCAGCCCTTACAAGCACTATTTATTAGTTGGATCTAAGAACGCTCTGATGCACACAATACAGTCTATGTACACCACCAGCTCCCTATGGCTGCGTGTTCACAAAATGGCAGCAGCCTTATATAGCCCCTATAACGCTGTGCGGCCAAGCCAATCACAGTAACACTACAACAAAGATGGCTATGGCGTTACTGTTAGGGCAAGCAACATCAGATGTGTTCATTGGCTGGAAAACAGGCGCCAGGAAGTCAGAAATGAAGATGAAAGTATCGAAGCGAATACCATATTAGCCATCGGATAGCGAATACGTTGAATACCCCTTTATCCGTCGGATACCAAATAGTGGCGAATACATTCGCTCATCCCTAATGATAACATGTGGGTTCTCCATATTCAACACAAAACGCCACTTTATACCTCTTAGCATTCAAAGCTAGTGTTGGTCTTCACGTCCTTTTTTTTCGTCATGTTCCAGGAGCCATAACTTTTTTAATTTTTTTACAGTGACATAGTTGTATGAGAGCTTGTGTTTTTGTTTTTTTTTAATTAGTTGTATTTGGCAATGTAATCGTTTTGGTGTATGCATAACTTTTATAAAATACAAGGCTGTCAGCATGCCAATGGGCCAAATACGAAGATAAATACCAGAAAATGGTGTTATTTACACCATGTTCCAAATTATTATCCAAATTGGATTTAAGTGCCATAGCGACTAATTTTTTTTTTTTTCAATGAAACTCATTGAAATCAATCTCAGATACCTGTGATAATTAGTTTGCCAGGTGAGCCCAATAAAAGGAAAACTGGATATTCCACAAAATTAAGCAGGCCACAGTTTTCAAGTAACATGGGAAAGAAAAAGGATCTCTCTGCTGCCGAAAAGCATCAAATAGTGCAATGTCTTGGACAAGGGATGAAAACATTAGATATTTCACGAAAACTTAAGCGTGATCATTGTACTGTGAAGAGATTTTGGGCTGATTCTGAGCACATATGTTTTCATGCTGATAAAGGCAGAATGAGGAGGGTTTCTGCCAGGCAAGTCCATCGGATTAAGAGAGCAGCTGCTAAAAAGCCATTACAAACCAGCAAACAAATATTTGAAGTTGCTGGTGCCTCTGGAGTCCCTCGAACCTCAAGGTGTAGGATCCTTCGTAGGCTTGCTGTGGTGCATAAACCTACTATTCGGCCACCCATAACCAGTGCTCACAAGCAAAAACGGTTGAAGTGGGCCCAGACATACATAAAGACTAATTTTCAAACAGTCTTGTTTACTGATGAGTGTCGAGCAACCCTGGATGGTCCAGAGTAGTGGATGGTTGGTGGATGGCCACCATGTCCCAACAAGGCTGCAACGTCAGCAAGAAGGTAGAGGAGTCATGTTTTGGGCCGGAATCATGGGGAGACATCTGGTAGGCCCCTTTAGGGTTCCTGAAGGTGTGAAAATGACCTCTGCAAATTATCTACAGTTTTCTGACTGACAACTTTCTTCCATGGTACAAAAAGCAGAAACGTGCCTTCAGGAGCAAAATCATCTTCATGCATGACTATGCACCATCTCATGCTGCAAAGAATACCTCTGTGTTATTGGCTGCTATGGACATAAAAGGAGATAAACTAATGGTGTGGCCACCATCCTCCCCTGACCTCAACCCTATAGAGAACCTTTGGAGTATCATCAAGCAAAAGATCTATGAGGGTGGGCGGCAGTTCACATCAAAACAGCAGCTCTGGGAGGCTATTCTGACATCATGCAAAGAAATTCAAGCAGAAACTCTCCAAAGACTCACAAGTTCAATGGATGCAAGAATCGTGAAGGTGATATCAAAGAAGGGTTCCTATGTTAACATTTAACTTGGCATGTTAGGATGTTTTGGATTTAAATAGCTTTTTATTTCAGTGAATGTGTACTCCTAATGCTGAAAATTCCACAAATGAACATTTTTAGTTCTTTAAAACATATAAAATGTTTAGAAACTCTACTGTGCCTAATAATTTGGAACAGTGCATTTTGAGTTTTTTTTTAATTTTTAAGATTATACTGTTATCATTGGGAGGTTTCTACAAAAAAAATCAATGTATACTCTAACGGGTGATAACTTTTATTAGACTGACTGTCATTTGCACAGACCATTTAGGAAAATCAGAGAAAAATATAATTTGCATAATAATTTGGAACATGGTGTATTGTTGTTTTATTAATTCTTTGTTATTACATTAATTGTTATTATCTTAAAATATAAAAACGTACATAAAATATAAAAAGGTGATAAAATGCATAAAATAATATAATAACAAGGCATTTTATATACAGATGGCAATCATGATAATATGCAGTTAGTACAGAGCTGAAGAAGTACTATTGGTATCACTAAAGGGTGCTTTACATGCTGCGACATCGCTAGCGATCTCGTTAGCGATGTGACACGCTAGATCGCAGATGCGATCTGCCGAGATCGCGCACGTGACCGGCGCTATTAAAATTACCTATGTGCGATCTCGGCAGATCGCATCTGCGATCTGGCGTGTCACATCGCTAACGAGATCGCTAGTGATGTCGCAGCGTGTAAAGCACCCTTTAGTGATACCAATAGTACTTCTTCAGCTCTGTACTAACTGCATAAGTCCAGGTCAAATAGTTATAGAAAATTACTAAAAAGACCTCATTAAAAATATATCATATACAGTGCCTACAAGTAGTATTCAACCCCCTGCAGATTTAGCAGGTTTGATAAGATGCAAATAAGTTAGAGCCTGCAAACTTCAAACAAGAGCAGGATTTATTAACAGATGCATAAATCTTACAAACCAACAAGTTATGTTGCTCAGTTAAATTTTAATAAATTTTCAACATAAAAGTGTGGGTCAATTATTATTCAACCCCTAGGTTTAATATTTTGTGGAATAACCCTTGTTTGCAATTACAGCTAATAATCGTCTTTTATAAGACCTGATCAGGCCGGCACAGGTCTCTGGAGTTATCTTGGCCCACTCCTCCATGCAGATCTTCTCCAAGGTATCTAGGTTCTTTGGGTGTCTCATGTGGACTTTAATCTTGAGCTCCTTCCACAAGTTTTCAGTTGGGTTAAGGTCAGTAGACTGACTAGGCCACTGTAACACCTTGATTTTTCCCTCTTGAACCAGGCCTTGGTTTTCTTGGCTGTGTGCTTTGGGTCGTTGTCTTGTTGGAAGATGAAATGACGACCCATCTTAAGATCCTTGATGGAGTAGCGGAGGTTCTTGGCCAAAATCTCCAGGTAGGCCGTGCTATCCATCTTCCCATGGATGCGGACCAGATGGCCAGGCCCCTTGGCTGAGAAACAGCCCCACAGCATGATGATTGATGCTGCCACCACCATGCTTGACTGTAGGGATGGTATTCTTGGGGTCGTATGCAGTGCCATCCAGTCTCCAAACGTCACGTGTGTGGTTGGCACCAAAGATCTCGATCTTGGTCTCATCAGACCAGAGAACCTTGAACCAGTCTGTCTCAGAGTCCTCCAAGTGATCATGAGCAAACTGTAGACGAGCCTTGACATGACGCTTTGAAAGTAAAGGTACCTTACGGTCTCGTCTGGAACGGAGACCATTGCGGTGGAGTACGTTACTTATGGTATTGACTGAAACCAATGTCCCCACTGCCATGAGATCTTCCCGGAGCTCCTTCCTTGTTGTCCTTGGGTTAGCCTTGACTCTTCGGACAAGCCTGGCCTCGGCACGGGTGGAAACTTTCAAAGGCTGTCCAGGCCGTGGAAGGCTAACAGTAGTTCCATAAGCCTTCCACTTCCGGATGATGCTCCCAACAGTGGAGACAGGTAGGCCCAACTCCTTGGAAAGGGTTTTGTACCCCTTGCCAGCCTTGTGACCCTCCACGATCTTGTCTCTGATGGCCTTGGAATGCTCTTTTGTCTTTCCTTGTTGACCAAGTATGAGTGCTGTTCACAAGTTTGGGGAGGGTCTTAATTAGTCAGAAAAGGCTGGAAAAAGAGATAATTAATCCAAACATGTGAAGCTCATTGTTCTTTGTGCCTAAAATACTTCTTAATACTTTAGGGGAACCAAACAGAATTCTTGTGGTTTGAGGGGTTGAATAATAAATGACCCTCTGAATAAACTTTTCACAATTTAAAAAAAAAATAAAGAAAGAAATAACATTCTTTTTTGCTGCAGTGCATTTCACACTTCCAGGCTGATCTACAGTCCAAATGTCACAATGCCAAGTTAATTCCGAATGTGTAAACCAGCTAAATCTGCAGGGGGTTGAATACTACTTGTAGGCACTGTAGACAATCCGATCACAAACTGATACCTATATGGAGGTAAGTGTCCCAAGTAGGTAACGTGTGCATAGTGGCGTGAAACAAATGTTCTAATATTTATGAGGTCTAGTAACTTTTACATTTCTTTACATAATAAATATGGTAAATTTTCATGGATCAGCCATGATGTATCATAGTGGATAATACCGTATGTATTATCTTGTAATGCCCAACGCGCGTCTGGCTGAGGCGTCTTCCAGGGCCAAAGTCTAACTAGGAGCATGTAACCTTATTGATAGTGATGAGCGAACCCGTGGAAGTTGGTTCGGGACCTGAACCCAATTGGAAGTTATTAATTGAGCAGTTTGGGTAAATTTAATCATAAATGGTCGTATACCACCTGTGACAGGAAACAATGGGTGTAGCTTTACGTTTTTGGTGTAAATAAAGCAGAGTACACATTATAAACCTTATGGACTATGCAGAAGGACTGTTAGGTCAGAAACGCGTATGCCCAGTTATGGTTTTTTTTCTTCAAATTGATCCTGCTTTTAACATGTTGGTAAAGATATTATTAAACACCGTATTTTATCCAGAAAATTGTGCTCGTGTTTGTGGATTGACAATGGATCACTAATGACAGCTCACAGACTTTGTAGTCAAGTAGAGCAAACCATGGTTGAGCGGTGAATAGAGCTTGGTAGGCAGAGGCTTGGGAAGTGCTTTGACACTCCCAGAACACTTAAGATTTATTTGCATATGAATTAAAATAGTGATTTATTTTTTCGGTCAGGGCACAATGGTTTTACATAAATAAAGGTATGGATGACATTTATCTTCCAGAGAGCAACATGACTATATAAACAGTTTGGATTGTGCTGACCGATTCAGTTTAAAAGCCTAATTTGTCTAGGTCCTTATGGGGCTAAACATTTCCACAAATGAGATACTACAGACATGAAATAGCCTTTAATCTTAGCTTCATGGATCTCAATAAAAAGACTTCTTGAAATATTAAATTAAATGTTAAATGTTCATAGTATGGATTTAGATAATTGCTGACAATCAGTCTGAAATAACATTTATGAACTGCCTGGAGCCGTTGACCTTTACAGTTTTTGGTTGCTCTATGACTCACCAGATCAAGAACTATTTACTCATCTTGAACTTCCAGTAAATACTAAGATTTAGCATTTTTATTCCAATATATTTCACTGGTGTAATACGAGAAATGTGTTTATTGGATTATAGCATTCCTCGTAATACCTCTGTAATATTGTGTGGTGCTTTTCCATAGAGTAAAGAATCAAAATGGAAAGGAAGCAAAGGAATGGAGAATAAAAATTTCTATAAAGAGTAACTAATCTTTTAGTTGTTTTTTTATATACATAATTTTGTTTAGCATGGAACATTATTAACCTTTTCCTATCATGAGTCCCCCGGGAGGGGGGGGGCATTCCAAAAATTCCGTTACGCTCCTTTGTCTTTTTGTCTTTTGTCAGGCCACTGCCTTGTTTATCATTCACATGTGAATAAATTGATTTCCTGTGGATTTATTTTACAAAATTCGTTCATATTGCAAAATTCTGTTTTGACGTTTTTTCCCAATTGTAATAGGATTTCAATGGGCAGAACAGAACATTTTATTGGATAGGAAAAGGTTAAACTTTGCAAATCACTTAATTAGGAAATATGCTTTTATTCCTGTAAAAAAAAAAAAAAGTTGCATGTAAGTGGCTTCAAAACACTTGCTGTTCCTTAGTCTATTTGTCTGCCTTCAACTGCTTTGAGATCATAATATACTCATTTGGAGGACACATGATGACAGTGAAAGGTTTAGCTCAGTAACTCTGTCTTTCCCTAAGGTCTCATTCACACATCTGTAGTCAAACATGTGAGCAAAATACACTCCTTCTATGCCCTTGGAACTCCAAATTAATAAGAATACTTTTCAATGTTAAACACGTACAGCATATGGATGGCACACGGATGCTGTACGAATTTTCCATGGAGCTATAGACTTGTATTGGCCCACGCTGCTGGAAAAACGGAATTTGTCTGTGTATTTTCCACGGACACACGGTCTATCAGAAACCACTGACTTGTGAATAGCATCATAGATTATAATGGGTATGTGCTGTATCTGTAACTGTGCTTTCACATTCTGCTGTTCCCCACATTCAGTGGTCCTGTCGAGGCTTATGTCCAACCCCCTCCAATCTGGGGTTCAGACGTATTCGTCTACAGGACTATTGACTTTAATGGTGCAGACAGTCACCATGTGTTCTGTCGTGCACCATTTTCAGGAGTATACGCTTAATAGAGGTGGCCTCCAGTTGGCATATACACCTGAAAATGGTGCAGAACAGAGCACACGGTGACTTTGCACTACTATAGTCAATGGCCCTTTCAGCACATATATCCGAATCCCATTTTTCGGGGGGTTGGGATGTAAGCCCCGACAGGACCACTGAATGTGGGGAACAGCGCAATGTGACAACACCCTGAATAAAATAGATTCCACGTGGACATACCGACACGGACATCTGAATGAGGACTAAAGGTCTGTTTACACAGACCGACTAATATACGTGTTTATCCAATTAATGTAGTGTTTTGGATCTTTATCAGGTCGATCTTGTTTATTCTGTACATTATCGTCTGTCCTTTATGTTCTAGAGATCTGGGGACCTTGCTCCTCTTCTCCATGTCAGAACAGTGGTGTATGCAGAGAATCAGACAATACATACTTATGTGACTGTCCGGCAGCATATACTGGGACGCATTGTGAGAACCGTGAGTATCCTCTAGTTTGCCATACATCTATTCAAAGAAAAAAAATTGGCTGGACTCTTGACTCTAATCAAAACTTTTTTTTTTGGGTAGGTGTTTTTAAGCTGCCATTCCAATCCCTGTTGTAACTGCGTTTTTTTTTCTCATTTTTGACACTGGTTTTTGTATTTTTATGGTATATCAGGTGTTCAATAAAGCTGATTTTTATTTTATACTTCCTGGTATTTGGCTTTCACAAATCTTTATTAATACAGTCAACGCTGGAAAAAAAAAATCAGCCTCTATAAATTCCATCCACTTTGCTGGAACTGTAAAATGCTGCAGAAATTATTTTGCACAGCGTAATACGTTCACCATAAACTCATTGTGGCAACTTAACCTTTAAAGTGGTTTTCCCACAAAGTTAATTTTAGTTAACAGACCTTGAAACAATAATAATTTCCACAATTGGATGTGCTTAAAAAAAATGTTCCTTTGCTGAGATAATCTTATATATGTGCCCCTGCTATGTTCTGTGTAATGGCCGTGTCTGACACATTTTTTTTAAACACATTCAAATGTGGAACTTATTATTATAACAAAATCTGTTGTTTGAAATTAGCTTTGTGAGAAAACCCTTTTAAGTGAGGATGTAAAAAAAAGCCATAGCCATGAAGATTCCTAAAAACTTTGGAGTTCAATTAGGAATTTTGAGTAACATGTTTCCAGTTTTTAGGTTAAATATTCTGTGCAAACTTGTGTGTGTTTACTACAATTTGGGCAGCTTTTGAGTTGGACGGATCATAAACTTAGCGGTTGTCCACAACTTTTACATGGATGACCTATTCTTAGGAGAGGTCATCAATGTCTGATTAGCCAGGCTCCAACACCCCGTAACCCCCACTGATCAGCTGTTCTCAGTGCACGCAGCAGCAGCCGGAAATGATCAGTTCCAGAGCTGTTCAGTCCTTTGACAGCAGCCGCAGCTGGGTACTGCACATCCATCTCCTATTGATTTGAATGGGAGGCGTATGTGCAGGCCGTCAATGTAAAAGTGATAAACCTCTTTAGAGATCTTGTAAATGATGACCAGTGAGTGGTGACTGTAGTCAGAAAGTATGTATTGCTTTAAATATCAATGAAGATTGATCCTAAGTGCAGTGTGATGTTTATGTGATTGCGGTACCAATGAAAGGTAATGTTAACCCCTTAACGACCAAGGACGTACTGGTACATCCTTGGTCTCCTCATTCTGCTTACTACGGGCCACGGTGAGTCTGCAGTATTCCCCCGAATATGTCTGCTGATCTGATCTGATAGTGTTTTAAAATGTTACTGATTGTATTAGTGCCCCTAGGGGACTTTATGACAATACACAGCTAACACTTCTCCTGATCAGAGTGATGGTGGCTCTCACAGGAAGTGACTCATGACAGCGTTAAATCACGCTGTCAGTGTTTGACAGCACACTCTAAGGGGTTAACAGGCACACAAGTCTGATACTTCTTTTTTTAAAATATTTAAAATATTTAAAAATCATATATCTGAAAACTGTGATCTGCATTTGTATTCAGACCCCCAATATGCATATATATGCCGCAGCCCCTCATGTAATGTATGTGCCCCCAGTGTCTCCTGTGTTGTATATACAGCAGTCCCAGCGTCTGTGATGTATATGCCCCCAGCCCTTCCAGTAATGTATGTGCCTTCAGCGTCTCCTGTGATGTATATACAGCATCTCCCATGTGTTGTATATGATTTACCAATCTTATTATCACAAAGAGTTGACTGCGCTCCAGACCTATACAAACCTGGAAAAGTAGCTCCTGCCGCCACAGTAGGTGTGAGTTACTTAATTTCTTGACCAAATATAGCAGGGTCATTTTCACATTGATAATTTTGTGCGGCCCCCGAAGGTTGATAGAAATTTCCAAATGGCCCCCGGCAGAAAAAAGGTTCCCCAACCCTGCTCTAAGGCTATGTGCCCACGCTACAGGATTTACCGCGGATTTGCCGCGGATTTTGCCGCGGATTTACCGCGGATTTGCCGAAAATCTGCAGCAGCAGCACTTCCAAGCCATTTCAATGGCATTTTGGAAATGCTGTGCCCATGCTGCGGATTTTTCCGCGGCGGATTTGCCGCGGATTTTGATCCGGAAAAATCTGCAGCATGTCAATTGTTTGGTGCAGATTTTGTGCGGATTTTTGGTTTTGAATGGGGGAAAAAAAAAAATGAAATCCGCATCAAAATCCGCGGCAAATCCGCGGTAAATCCGCGGTAAATTCGCGGTAAATTCGCGGCAAATCCGCGGGTGCGGATTTGCCGCGAAAGTCGCGGATTTTCAGGCAAAAAAATCCGCAGGGACATTCTAGCGTGGGCACATAGCCTAACAGGTAATGCTTCATGAATGCCCTATATTAAGCTCCATCCATCTTCCCATCTATTCTTACTTTTGTAAACTAATAGTTGTCCTGTGGACAGTTTCTCCCATGGCCATGTATTGATAGGTTTTTCAGTTGTGCCAGACTTCTTTTTTTTTTTGGATGGTGGATTGAACTGTGTTCTGTGAGATGTTCAGGGTTTGGGCTATTTTTTTTTTTTGTTTTATAGCTTAACTCTGCTTTACTTTTTTCCACATCCTTATGCCTGACATGTCTTGGTTTTTATGATGCTGTTTGATCCCTAATAATCTCCAACAAACCTCTGAGGCCTTCACAGAACAGCTGTAGTTATACTGAGAATAAATTAGACAGGTGGACTCATTTTACTAATGTGGTGACTTCTGAAAGCAATTGGTCACTCACGATTTTTTTTAGTAGTATCAGGTTACAAGGGGCTCAATACAAATGCACTTCCCAATTTTTGGATTTATGGTTTTAAAATATTTAGAAAGCTATGTTTCATTTCCTTTACACTTCACAAATACTTGCTACTTTGTGTTGGTATAGCACATAAAATACATTTATGGCCTCTTTCACACGTCCTTGTCTCCAGTACGTGTTTGGTCCTTTTCCTCACATGCCGGAGACACAGGCACACGTAGACCCATTAAAATCAATGGGTCTGCGCTCACGTGCGTGTTCTGCCATGGACCGTGTGTATGTGTGGAGCATACGTGTGTCCGTGTGCTCCACACGTCAACATGTCCGTTTTTCTCCGGCATCACGGGTGTCACACGGAACGCAAACGGACCACACAGAGGTGTTCCGTGCGACACGCGCCGGAGAAAACACACGTGTTTGAGAAAATAAAAAAAACCCCTTTACTCACCTTCTCCAGCACTGCTGTCTCTGCCGCTGCTGTCACTTGCTTCCGACCGCCGCTCATTATGCTCACCCATTGAATATATACTTCACTGCGGCCGGAAGCGGCAGCAGCGGGGAGTCGGCAGGACCAGAGACCGAAGATCAGCACCACGGACAGCGACGCAAGGGAGAGGTGAGCAGAAAGTTCCCGTTCTCTATGTATTACCACGGATAACACACGGAGAACACACGTAGACCATAAACACGGCTCACGGAGGGCAAAACGCACCTCTGACATGTCCGTGAAAAACGGGCGTGGTTTTTCACGGACGTGTGAAAGAGGCCTATGTTTGTGGGTGTAACATGAAAAATGTAGAAAAGTTCACGAGGTATGAACACTCTTTCAAGACACTGTATACCCCTACTGTGTGCTTAAGTTAATTTACAGTGGCATGCAAAGGTTTGGGTACCCCTAATCAAAATTACTGTTATTGTGAACAGTTAAGGAAATTGACAATGAAATGAGCGCTAAAAGGCATAAAGTTAAAAATTACAAATTTCCTTTGTATTTGAGGCAAAAAATGGTAATTATTTTCATCTTTAATATTTTAAAATTAACAGAAAAGGAAAATGTTCCGATGCAAAAGTTTGGGCACCCTGCATGGATAGTACCACGTAGCACCCCATTTGGCAAGTATCACAGCTTGTAACCAACCAAAAAGAGTCTCTCAATTCTTGTTTGAGGGATTTTCATCCATTCTTCCTTGGAAAAGCCTTTCAGTTCTGTGAGATACCTGGGTCATCTTGCATGCACTGCTCTTTTGAGATCTAGCCACAGACCTTTGATGTAATGATGTTGATATCAGGGGACTGTGAGGGCCATTGTAAATCCTTCAGCTTGCGCCTTTTGAGGTATTCTATTGTTGTTTTTCTCATGTGTTTAGGATCATTATCTATTTGAAGAAGCAATCCCCTTTTCAACTTCAGCTTTTTTTCAGGAAGACTTCTGTGAGAACTGCTCCTAAGGGTGCTTTACACGCTGCGACATCGCTAGCGATCTCGTTAGCGATGTGACACGCCAGATCGCAGATCGCACATAGGTCGTTTTAATAGCGCCATTCACATGTGCGATCTCGGCAGATTGCATCTGCGATCTGGCGTGTCACATCGCTAACGAGATCGCTAGCGATGTTGCAGTGTGTAAAGCACCCTTTAGGATTGCTCAGAAAAATTTAGAAGACTCTGGAGTTTTGGTACATTGTTCTACTGTTCAGAGATACCTACACAAGAGTCATAAGAAGACAACCTCTCCTGCGTCCTCACCATAAAATTGAGCGTCAGAAGTATTCAAAATAATATCTAAACAAGTCTGATGCATTTTGGAAACAAGTCCTGTGCACCAATGAGGTTAAAATAGAACCATTTGCCCACAATTATTAAAAATATTTGTGGACAAAAAAGGACACATAACTAGAGGAAAATAATATATAGCTAACCATTAAGCAGAGGAGTGGATCAGTTATGCTTTGATGTTGTGTTGCAGCCAATGGCACAGGTAACCTTTCATAGGTAGATGTAAGTATGGATTCAATTACATTTCAACAAATTCTAGATACAAACATAACATCATCTGTAAAAAATCTGAAGTTGAAAAAAGGATGGCTTCTACAAATGGATAATGATCCTACTAAACGCACATCAACATCCACAATAGACTACCTCAAAAGGCAAAAGCTCAAGGTTTTACAATGGCCCTAACAGTCCCCTGATCTGAACATCATTGAGAATGTGTGGCTAGACCTCAAAGGAGCAGTGCATGCAAGACAACCCCGGAATCTCACAGAGCTGGAAAACTTTTCCAAGGAAGAATGGATGAAAATCCTTCAAACAAGAATTGAAAGAATCTTGACTGTCTACAAAAAGTGTTCACAAGCGGTGATATTTGCCAAAGGGGGTGCTACTAGGTACTAACCATGCAGGGTGCCCAAACCTTTACATCAGCACATCTTCCTTTTTTAGTAATTTAAAATGTAAAAAATTATATTAGTTTTTGCCTAAAATACAAAGTAGATGTGTAATCTTTAATGTTATTCCTCTTAGATATTATTTCATTTTCAACTTAACGGCTCACAATAACAGTAATTTTGACCAGAGGTGCCCAAACCTTTCCATGCCACTGTATACTCCTTATCATAAGCACACATACCACTACTCATGAGCACATGTAAACTGTAAAAATAAATTTTAAAAAGCTTTACTATCCATGAACTGCAGCCAGCTTACTTGTTGATGGCCTCCTTGGAATAACACTTTTTTTCTTCACAGCACAACTCAAAAATGATCAAAAAAATAGTGAGAGCAGAAAAAAATAGTAATAAAGATATATTACAAAGATATTAGATTTTACAGATTTTACATGTGCTCTTTGTATAGCCACTGTTAATGAAAAGTGACGCTTCACTTTGTCTATGATGACACTCTAGTGATCTGCCCTCTCTCATGAGTTTGCCCCAGATTTGTCCGATGGCTGTGCCTGTAGGAATGGGGGGCGCTGTGCTGATGGAAACAACACCTGTCATTGCCTGCCGGGGTTCTTCGGTCTTCATTGTGAATACGGTAAAATTGAAGTGCATGTTGAACTTTAATAATATTTTTGTTTTGGATATAAAACCACTTGTCGTCATATTACTTGTGTTAAGCTATTTAAATTGTTCTTGTTTGATTGGTTCATTGCAAACAGCTGAAATTTTGTAAATGTTGCAAATAAACCTAATTTGCAATGGGGATTGAAGAATTTTGATTGCAACTAGATATTATAAATGTGCAAAACCCTTCATTTTACTGTAATATTTTTACGTTTAATTACCAATAAACTACAACATTATTATGGGACACTAATGTCTCATGTGTGATCACCATCCCTTTAAATCAATATGAGGATATTTGATAGAGTCAAAGATGTTTACTTTAGAGAGGTTTTCCACTTTTAGAAAAGTGGATGCCAACTGATCAAATACTAATAAAAATATAAATAGATTTAATCCTCACCCTCCCTGGTTCTAGCACCAGCTTTGCACCACAGCTCCAGAGTCTGCGTTCTGGCTGCATTCAGGATATCTCAAATACAATATGAATTACCGCTGCAGCCAATCACTAAGCTCAGTGGCTCTGGGCGATATACTGCCGACAACAGTGAATTTTAAGTTGGCATAAATGATCCAATCGGTCGTTTAATTAGTAATTTGCTCATTTGCTGACTGGTCAGCGGAATTTGTACACAGGCTGATGATTGGAAATTACCTTTCATAAAAAGCCTGTTCACTGATTATTGGCCTGTGCACCATCAGGAATATTTAAAGGTGTTGTCAACTACTAGGGCAACCCTTTCTCATATCCAATGTTTGCACATATTAAAATATAAAAAGTTTACACTCTCCACCCGTTAAGATCCGGGCCCTCTCTTTCCCGGGGTTTACTTGAGGCTGTTACATCCAGCGCTCAATCACCGCCGGTATCTCACTTCCCGCCTTCAGACATATAAGTAACAGGAAGTGAAAGTTACAGCTCTAAGTCCCCTTACTGACAGCCAGACTGGTTTGTCAGGTCTCCATAAGGAGAATAGTCTTCCCCATGGTCCCCACATAGCTTCTCATAAGTCAGATCAGATACCCACACTTTGCACTGACGAGGGGCAATCACCCCTAAACACCGTGTCTGCAAATTGGGATTCTGATCTGGCAATAAATCTTAAGTCTTATGAAAAGGCTTGTTTAAAAAGCCACTTATGACTTTTAGGATTGCTACTTCCAATAGGTGGCGCTAGAGTTTGTCTCTTTCCTCACTGGAGGGACAATTTGAATTCTTCGTTACTTATACGTTCATAGGCGGGACGAGAGAAGCTGGTGGTGATTGGATGCAGGGCTTGCGTGATGTAACTTTATGTTCAGCTTGTTGCTATATTGTAAGAAATAACGTTTGGAACTCCATTCTATGTCTGAACTGGGTGCAAAAACCTAAAAAACATCACTATGGGGAGATAAGGTATGCACACCAGTGACTATGCGAGGGGAATACATGTAATAGCAGAAACTGCTGTGTGAATACTGACATGAAAAATTCAATAGCTTTATGTAAGAATGAAATGTGAAAAATGGAATCTGCATTACTGCCATGAATATATGAATAAAGAGAAATTTAGCTACTGAATTGATCAATGCAATAGAGCCCCAACACTACGCCAAAGTATTTCTCTACGTTGGGGTCCCTAGCTTGTGTGTGTCCTCTCATGCAGTTAAAAAACTTACCGTGTATGGGAAGCTGAGACCCAGGCTATATATATGATGTGAATTGGCAATAGGTGTGTGGGGAGGGTTCCCAAACAAAAAACAACTAACAAATAAGAAATAACGTTTGGAACTCCATTCTATGTCTGAACTGGGTGCAAAAACCTAAAAAACATCACTATGGGGAGATAAGGTATGCACACCAGTGACTATGCAAGGGGAATACATGTAATAGCAGAAACTGCTGTGTGAATACTGACATGAAAAATTCAATAGCTTTATGTAAGAATGAAATGTGAAAAATGGAATCTGCATTACTGCCATGAATATATGAATAAAGAGAAATTTAGCTACTGAATTGATCAATGCAATAGAGCCCCAACACTACGCCAAAGTATTGCTCTACGTTGGGGTCCCTAGCTTGTGTGTGTCCTCTCATGCAGGGGCGCTTTGCCTTTTTAAAAGATACAGTCTATTCTGCAGGTGACGAAGTCTCCTCTTTGATATGGATTCTGGTTGACTCCCAGAATTAGGCTGCTCATCATGCCTTGAAGGCCTGGTCGGAATAGAGATGGTAGTCTGACTCTAAGCATGGGTCAGAGCCCTGCGCAGCTTGGCGTTCCGGCGATGAATAGCGATAGATAGTCCATCCTGGAGGATGCGGTAGAAGTTGAAGATCTGGAGGACGCCTGCTTTTTGGATCCTCTATGCGATCTGCCAGGTCGAAATGCATTATCGGTGAATCTGATCCTCCTTGGGGATTTCTCTACGTTGGGGTCCCTAGCTTGTGTGTGTCCTCTCATGCAGTTAAAAAAAACTTACCGTGTATGGGAAGCTGAGACCCAGGCTATTTATGCGTATGATATGGATTGGCAATAGGTGTGGTTGGGGAGGGTTCACAAACGAAAAAATACTAATACGTTATTCCTATTTGTTAGTATTATTTCGTTTGTGAACCCTCCCCAACCACACCTATTTCCAATCCATATCATACGCATAAATAGCCTGGGTCTCAGCTTCCCATACACGGTAAGTTTTTTAACTGCATGAGAGGACACACACAAGCTAGGGACCCCAACGTAGAGAAATACTTTGGCGTAGTGTTGGGGCTCTATTGCATTGATCAATTCAGTAGCTAAATTTCTCTTTATTCATATATTCATGGCAGTAATGCAGATTCCATTTTTCACATTTCATTCTTACATAAAGCTATTGAATTTTTCATGTCAGTATTCACACAGCAGTTTCTGCTATTACATGTATTCCCCTCGCATAGTCACTGGTGTGCATACCTTATCTCCCCATAGTGATGTTTTTAGGTTTTTGCACCCAGTTCAGACATAGAATGGTGTTCCAAACGTTATTTCTTATTTGTTAGTTGTTTTTCGTTTGGGAACCCTCCCCACACACCTATTGCCAATTCACATCGTATATATAGCCTGGGTCTCAGCTTCCCATACACGGTAAGTTTTTTAAATGCATGAGAGGACACACACAAGCTAGGGACCCCAACGTAGAGAAATACTTTGGCGTAGTGTTGGGGCTCTATTGCATTGATCAATTCAGTAGCTAAATTTCTCTTTATTCATATATTCATGGCAGTAATGCAGATTCCATTTTTCACATTTCATTCTTACATAAAGCTATTGAATTTTTCATGTCAGTATTCACACAGCAGTTTCTGCTATTACATGTATTCCCCTCGCATAGTCACTGGTGTGCATACCTTATCTCCCCATAGTGTTGCTATATTGTGACTTGTTGCATTAGTTTAAGGCAATAAATTACATTTACAACAGCTCATTAGAGATGAGCAGAACATGGAAGCTCAGGTTCTGCGGGATCAGCCGGACTTTAGATAAAGTTCTGTTCTGGACCCATACTTGACCCAAAGTTGGACGTCACTGATTGGGCAGTTCGGGTCTCCACCCACATACAGCCAGCAATAAACAAAGCACTGCCGGTGGGACAGAGGGAAGGGTTTCTCATTTTTTTTTTTCTTTATGTACACACTACATCCCATAACACTGATTTTTACCCCCAGTGCAAGTCATTCAAACACTGCCAAGCAGCTTGCACTGGGCCAAGCACTGATTGTATCCAAGCACAGCGATGCTCGCTCGAGTGGTTTACATACGTACAGCACCCGAAGTCTGAACCTGAGCACTGATTTTTAGTTTTTTTGTAAAGTCTGTGTTCAGTACAACCACCAAAGTTTAAAGTTCGGGTCTGCTCATCTTTAGTTGTGATGACCGAACTTGAAAAGTTATGTTTGTTGTTCGTATAAACACAGACTTTACAAAAAATCAGTGTTCGAGATCGGGTGCTTTACGTTTTCAACCACTGAAGCGAGCATCGCTGTGCTCGGGTATGCATGGTGCTCGGCCCAGTGTGAGTCGCTTGCAGTCTTTGAACTGCTCGCACTGGGTATAATAGGGTTATCGGATGTAGCGTGCACAAAAAAGAAAAAAATGCAAAAATCCTGCCCACTCTCCCTGGAAGTGATCTGCTTATGGCTGGCTGCCCAATCAGTGACGTCCATTGGGATTCAGGTTAAGTCTGGGTCCCAAACCAAACTTTAGATAAAGTCTGGATGAACCCGGCGAACATGAACTTCAACGGGTCCGCTCATCTCTAATCTCTACAGCTAATGTCAAATCTCTTTCACATTAGACTCGAAGAACAGGATTTACTTAATTCAATTTGATGTCAGTTTTTCTTGCTCTGTATTATGCAGTTAGCACAGTAAAAAGGTTTAAAAGGCTTGTTACTGCAATTTGTATTAAAGGGAACCTGTCACCACTTTTTTGGCGTAAAAGCTGCGGCCACCACCACCTGGCTCTTATATGCAGCATTTTAACATGCTGTATATAAGAGCCCAGGCCGCTGTGAGAACATAAAAAACACTTTATAATAGTTACCTAATGGTCGCT